>NC_140990.1:126927493-127527493 GCF_052327205.1 Somniosus microcephalus
TGAGAGTAAAGCAGGGAGAGACGGGGAGGGAGAGAGAGGGTGAGGGAGGGAGAGCGTGAGGAGAGGGGGAGGGAGAGTAAAGCAGGGAGAGACGGGGGAGGGAGAGAGAGGGTGAGGGAGGGAAAGAGTGAAGGGGCGGGACAGGGAGGGAAAGAGTGAAGGGGTGGGAGAGCTTACCTTCTTCCTTCCTTCGCAGGGGTCCATCGGGCCACCTTCCCCCCCCCCGTCGCGCTCTCTCTCTTCCCCCCCGTCGCGCTGTCTCTCTTCCCCCCCGTCGCGCTCACTCTCTCTTCCCCCCGTCGCGCTCTCTCTCTTTCCCCCCCGTCGCGCGCTCTCTCTCTTCCCCCGTCGCGCTCTCTCCTCTCTTTCCCCCCGTCGCGCTCTCTCTCTTTCCCCCGTCGCTCTCTCTCTCTTCCCCCCGTCGCGCTCTCTCTCTTCCCCCCGTCGCGCTCTCTCTCTTCCCCGTCGCGCTGCTCTCTCTTGCCCCCGTCGCGCTCTCTCTCTTCCCCCCGTCTCGCTCTCTCTCTTCCCCCGTCGCGCTCTCTCTTCCCCCCGTCGCGCTCTCTCTCTTCCCCCGTCGCGCTCTCTTCCGCCCGTCGCGCTCTCTCTCTTCCCCCCGTCGCGCTCTCTCTCTTCCCCCGTCGCGCTCTCTCTTTCCCCCGTCGCGCTCTCTCTCTTCCCCCCGTCGCGCTCTCTCTCTTCCCCCCGTCGCGCTCTCTCTCTTCCCCCGTCGCGCTCTCTCTCTTCCCCGTCGCGCTCTCTCTCTTCCCCCTGTCGCGCTCTCTCTCTTCCCCCCGTCGCGCTCTCCTCTTCCCCCCGTCGCGCTCTCTTCCCCCGTCGCGCTCTCTCTTCCCCCCGTCGCGCTCTCTCTTCCCCCGTCGCGCTCTCTCTCTTCCCCCCCGTCGCGCTCTCTCTCTTCCCCCCCCGTCGCTCTCTCTCTTCCCCCCCGTCGCTCTCTCTCTTCCCCCCGTCGCTCTCTCTCTTCCCCCCCGTCGCTCTCTCTTCCCCCCCCGTCGCTCTCTCTCTCTTCCCCCCCCGTCGCTCTCTCTCTACCCCCCCGTCGCGCTCTCTCTTCCCCCCCCGTCGCTCTCTCTCTTCCCCCCCCGGTCGCTCTCTCTCTTCCCCCCGTCGCTCTCTCTCTTCCCCCCGTCGCACTCTCTCTTCCCCCCCGTCGCTCTCTCTCTTCCCCCCCGTCGCTCTCTCTCTTCCCCCGTCGCTCTCTCTCTTCCCCCCCGTCGCTCTCTCTCTTCCCCCCCGTCGCTCTCTCTCTTCCCCCCAGTCGCTCTCTCTCTTCCCCCCCAGTCGCTCTCTCTCTTCCCCCCAGTCGCTCTCTCTCTCCCCCCGTCGCTCTCCTCGCTTCCCCCCCAGTCGTTCTTTCGCTTCCCCCCCCCAGTCGTTCTCTCTCTTCCCCCCCAGTCGCTCCCTCTCTCTCTTCCAACAACATCATGCCCTCAAAAAAGCCTCTGCACCGCCCCCCCCACTCGCTCTCTCTCTCTCTCTCTTCCCCCCCACTCGCTCTCTCTCTTCAACAACATGCCCTCGAAAAGGTCTCTCTCCCCCGTCTCTCTCTCTCTCTTTCTCTCCCCCATCTCTCTCTCTCCCCCAGTCTCCCTCTCTCTCTCCTCAGTCGCTCTGTCTCTCCCCCCTCAGTCTCTCTCTCTCTCCCCCCTCAGTCTCTCTCTCTATCTCCCCAGTCTCTCCCTCTCTCTCTCCACATCTCTCTCTCTCTCACCCATCAGTCGCTCTCTCTCTCCCCTCAGTCGCTCTCTCTCTCTATCTCCCCATTCTCTCTCTCCCCAGTCTCTCTCTCTCACACTCCCAATCTCTCTCATCTCACACTCCCATCTCTCTCTCTCACACTCCAATCCTCTCTCTCACACTCCCAATCTCACCTCTCACTCCCAATCTCCTCTCTCAATCTCCCATTCTCTCTCTCTCTCACTCCCAATCTCTCTCTCTCTCTCTCTATCTCCCCATTCTCTCTCTCTCCCCAGTCTCTCTCTCTCACACTCCCAATCTCTCTCTCTCTCACACTCCCAATCTCTCTCCTCTCACTCCCAATCTCTCTCTATCTCTCACTACCAATCTCTCTCTCACACAACTCCCCAACTCTCACTCTCAACTACAACTCCCAATCTCTCTCTCTCTCACATTCCCAATCTCTCTCTCTCTCACTCCCAGTCTCTCTCTCTCACTCCCAACTCTCTCTCTCACACTCCCAGTCTCTCTCTCTCAACACTCCCAATCTCTCTCTCACACTCCCAATCTCTCTCTCTCACACTCCCAATCTCTCTCTCTCACACTCCCAATCTCTCTCTCTCACTCTATCTCCCATTCTCTCTCTCTCTCACTCCCAATCTCTCTCTCTCTCTCTCTATCTCCCCATTCTCTCTCTCTCCCCAGTGTCTCTCTCTCACAATCCCAATCTCTCTCTCTCTCACACTCCCAATCTCTCTCTCTCTCACTCCCAATCTCTCTCTCTCTCACACTCCCAATCTCTCTCACACACTCCCATCTCTCTCTCTGACACTCCCAATCTCTCTCTCTCTCACATTCCCAATCTCTCTCTCTCTCACTCCCAGTCTCTCTCTCTCTCACTCCCAATCTCTCTCTCTCACACTCCCAGTCTCTCTCTCTCACACTCCCAATCTCTCTCTCTCACACTCCCAATCTCTCTCTCTCACACTCCCAATCTCTCTCTCTCACACTCCCAATCTCTCTCTCTCTCACACTCCCAATCTCTCTCTCTCACACTCCCAATCTCTCTCTCTCTCTCACACTCCAATCTCTCTCTCTCTCACACTCCCAATCTCTCTCTCTCTCACACTCCCAATCTCTCTCTCTCTCACACTCCCAATCTCTCTCTCTCACACTCCAATCTCTCACTCTCACACTCCCAATCTCTCTCTCTCTCACACTCCCAATCTCTCTCTCTCACACTCCAATCTCTCTCTCTCTCACACTCCCAATCTCTCTCTCACATTCCCAGTCTCTCTCCTCTCACTCCCAATCTCTCTCTCTCACACTCCCAGTCTCTCTCTCTCTCACTCCCAATCTCTCTCTCACTCCCAATCTCTCTCTCTCACTCCCAATCTCTCTCTCTCACACTCCCAATCTCTCTCTCTCTCACACTCCCAATCTCTCTCTCTCACACTCCCAATCTCTCTCTCTCTCACACACCCAATCTCTCTCACACGCCCAGTCTCTCTCTTTCTCTCACACTCCCAATCTCTCTCTCTCTCTCACACTCCCAATCTCTCTCTCACTCCCAATCTCTCTCTCTCTCACTCCCAATCTCTCTCACACTCCCAATCTCTCTCTCTCTCACTCCCAATCTCTCTCACACTCCCAATCTCTCTCTCTCTCACACTCCCAATCTCTCTCTCCTTCCCTCTCTCTCTCTCTCCTTCCCTCTCTCTCTCTGTCTCTCTCTCTCTCCTTCCCTCTCTTTCTCCTTCCCTCTCTCTCCTTCCGTCTCTCTCTCCTTCCATCTCTCTCTCTCTTTCCTTCCATCTCTCTCTCTCTCCTTCCCCCTCTCTCTCTCTCTCTCCTTCCCCCCCCCTCTCTCTCTCTCTCTCTCCTTCCCTCTCTCTCTCTCCTTCCCTCTCTCTCTCTCCTTCCCTCTCTCTCATTCCCTCTCTCTCTCTCTCCTTCCCTCTCTCTCTTCCCCCCAGTCGCTCCCTCTCTCTCTTCCAACAACAACATGCCCTCGAGAAAGCCTCGGCACTGCCGGGCTCCCCCAGCTAGTATATAATAAATGGATAGTAAGAGGAGGGGTGGGGTTGATTGGGGACCAAAAGGAGACCTATGCATGGAGGCAGATGACATGGCTGAGGTACTAAATGAGTATTTGCATCTGTCTGTACCAAGGAAGAGGATGCTGCCAAAGTCAGTGAAAGAGGAGGTAGTTGAGATACTGGATGGGAGAAAAATTGGTGAAGTGGAGGTACTAGAAAGGTTGGCTCTACTTAAACTAGATAAGTCACCAGGACCAGATGGGATGCATCCCAGGATGCTGAAGAAGGTAAGGGTGAAAATTGCAGAGGTATTGGCCATAATCTTCCAATCCTCCTTGGATACAGGGGTGGTGCCAGAGGACTGGAGAATTGCAAATGTTACATCCTTGTTCAAAAAAGGTGTAAGGATAAACCCAGCAACTACAGGCCAGTCAGTTTAATCTCGATGGTCGGGAATCTTTTAGAAATGATAATCCGGGACAAAATTAACAGTCACTTGGACAAGTGTCAATTATTTAAGGAAAGCCAGCACAGATTTGTCAAAGGCAATTCGTGTTTAACTAACTTGATTGAGTTGTTTGATGAGGTAACAGAAACAGTTGATGAGGGTAATGCGGTTGATGTGGTGTACATGGACTTCCAAAAGGCGTTTGATAAAGTGCCACATAATAGGCTTGCCAGCAAAGTTGAAGCCCATGAAATAAAAGGAACAGTGGCAGCATGGATATGAAATTGGCTAAGTGACAGGAAACAGAGAGTAGTGGTGAACGGTTGTTTTTCGGACTGCAGGAAGGTATACAGTGGTGTTCTCCAGGGGTCAGCTCTTGGACACAAATGCAGATGACACAAAACTTGGAAGTATCGTGAACAGTGAGGAGTATAGTGACAGACTTCAAGGGGACAGAGACAGGCTGGTGGAATGGACGGACACGTGGCAGATGAAATTTAACGCAGAAAAATGCGGTGATACATTTTGGTAGGAAGAACGAGGAGAGGCAATATAAACTAAAGGGTAGAATCCTAAAGGGGGTGCATGAACAGAGAGACCTGGGGGTTTATGTGCACAAATCATTGACGGTGGCAGGGCAGGTTGAGAAAGCGGTTGAAAAAGCTTACGGCATCCTGGGCTTTATAAATAGAGGCATAGAGTACAAAAGCAAGGAAGTTATCATGAACCTTTATAAAACACTAGTTTGGCCACAACTGCAATATTGTGTCAATTCTAGAAACCGCACTTTAGGAAGGATGTGAAGGTTTAGAGAGGGTGCAGAAAAGATTTACAAGAATGGTTCCAGGGATGAGGGACTTCAGTTACGTGGATAGACTGCAGAAGCTGGGGTTGTTCTCCTTGGAGCAGAGAAGATTGAGCGGAGATTTGGTAGAGGTGCTCAAAATCATGAGGGGTCTAGACAGAGTAGAGAGCGAAAAACTGTTCCCATTGGCAGAAGGGTCGAGAACCAGAGGACACATATTTAAGGTGATTGGCAGAAGAATCAAAGGTGACATGAGGAAAAACGTTTTATGCAGTGAGTGGTTAGGATCGGGAATGCACTGCTTGAAAGGGTGGTGGAGGCAGGTTCAATCGTGGCTTTCAAAAGGGAATTGGATCAGTACCTGAAGGAAAACATTTGCAGGGCTCCGGGGAAAGGGTGGGGGAGTTGGACTAGCTGAAGTGCTCTCGCAGGAGCCGGCACGGGCTCAATGAGCCAAATGGCCACATTCTCTGCTGTAACCACTCTATGATTCTACGAACACGTTAAACCTTCATAGAATAATTACCAGTCATTTTTAGACTAGATACTTAACCCTAACATTTCACTTTCAGTCAGGAACAGATCGCAGTTTGACACCTGGTGTCTCAGCAGGGTGGATGACTGATTGAATCCCTTCCCAAACACGGAGCAGGTGAACGACCTCTCCCCAGTATGAACTTGCTGGTGTGTCAGCAGGTGGGATGACTGAGTAAATCCATTCCGACACTCAGAGCAGATGAACGGTCTCTCCCGTGTGAACTCGCTGGCGTGCTAGCAGGTTGGATGACTCAGTGAATCCCTTCCCACACCCAGATCAGGTGAACGGTCTCTCCCCAGTGTGAACGTGCTGGTGTCTCAGCAGGTGGGATGACCGAGTGAATCCCTTCCCACACTCTGAGCAGGTGAACGGTCTCTCCCCAGTGAGAGTGCGCTGCTGTACAGCAAGGTTAGATGATCGCCTGAACAAAGTCCTGCAGTGAGAGCACCTGAACAGTCTCTCGTCAGTGTGAACACTCTGATGGCACGTCAATTCTCCGGAAGTTGTATAGCACTTTCCGCAGTCCTGACATTTAAAAGGTCTCTCGTCAGTGTGAACTCGCCAGTGCTGCAGCAGACTGCATGATTGAGTGAATCCCTTCCCACACACAGTGGAGGTGAACGGCCTCTCCCCAGTGTGACTGCGCTTGTGTCTCGACAGGCCAGAGGATCGTCTGAAGCCTCGTCCACACACAGAACATGTATACAGTTTCTCCCCGCTCTGAACAGTGATTTCTGCTTCCATGCTCAAAGGTCCTGATGAATCTAGTGACACTGTCAGATCTTGAAGTGATGTTTGGCTTGAGTTTCCCATCTGCAAATCCTCCCCGTCTAACACCCTGCAAAATGAATTTAAAACAGGAAAAAGGAAGGGTGAGCGAGAACCCACAAAAACACAAAGGCAAGTTGTGAAATTGAGCTGAATGAACCTGGGAATTTGTGGGGCCGGCACTAGAAAAAAGTGACCATGAAAGCTGTCGGATTGTCATAAAAACCCAACTGGTTCACTAATGTCCTTCGGGGAAGGGAACCCGCCACCCGGTCTGGGTCTACACAAGACTCTGGCCTCTATGGGAGGAGAGAGAGTGAGGTGGGAGGGGGAGAGGTGAAAGGGGGAGAGGTGAAGGAGAGCGACTTTATACATCTGCAACTCGACTAGAACTTTGACAGCACTTCCCAAACATGCGACCTCCACCACCTAGAAGGAAAAGGGCAGCAGGTGCATGGGAACACCATCACCTCGCAGTTCCCCTCCAAGTCACACACTATCCTGTCTTGGGCATATATCACCGTTCCTACTCGGTGTTGCCCGGGGACCGGCGGCTCCAATGCGGGGCCTGAGAACTGCACTCAGTGTTGCTGAGGGTTCCAACCCTGAGACTGTACATGGGGATTCCAACCCTGGGACTGTTCATGAGGATTCCAACCCTGGGACTGTACATGGGGATTCCAACCCTGGGACTGTACATGGGGATTCCAACCCTGGGACTGTACATGGGGATTCCAACCCTGGGACTGTACATGGGGATTCTAACCCTGGGACTGTACATGGGGATTCCAACCCTGGACTGTACATGGGGATTCTAACCCTGGGACTGTACATGAGGATTCCAACCCTGGGACTGTACATGGGGCTTCCAACCCTGGGACTTTACATGAGGATTCTAACCCTGGGCCTGCACACGGGGATTCCAACCTGGGACTCTACATGGGGATTCTAACCTTGGGACTGTACATTTGGATTCCAACCCTGGGACCGATCCTGGTGATTCCAACCCTGGGACTGTACATGGAGATTCTAACCCTGGGAATGTATATGGGGATCCCAGCCCTGGGACTGTACATTTGGATTCCAACCCTCGGACCGAACCTGGTAATTCGAACCCTGGGACTGTACATGGGGGGCCCAGCTCTGGGCACTTCTGTTACAATTGTGTGGGATGTTAAGCGTCTGCTGTGCTTTTACCAGCGCCTTCTGTAGATATGGTGAGAAATCCGATGTGTGGAGTGTCTGAATCAAATAACTGAGTGAACTATTGAACTCCCGGGCACTTGGACCCGGTTGGGGTCAGACACTGAAGCCCCGCCCAGTCTTTGTTGATGACTAAAATGTCTGCGCATGCGCTTTGCTACTCACGGAATCAAGATGGCGGCCGTAAGTCTGGGTCTGTGACCGGGAGAAGCCCCGAAGCTGCAAACGCGGGGCCTTCACGTTATTATTCGGGGTTTCCGGCCTACAGCAGTTGTTTATGAATCCTCCCCGCTGCTACATTACTTCGCTCCGTCCTGCCTCATCTTACTGATTTAATCGGAACTCGTGTCGTAGCCACGCTCGGCGATTGCATGCATCGCGTATGCTCGCAATGTCGGCGGTCCCGCACCTGCGGACTGGGCTCCTGTAGCCTGGGTCTGGCACATTCTCCCCCGCGGCGAATGGTGGGTAAAAGCTCAGCCATTGAAAGGCCATAATAGTGAATAGCACAGGATTTACTGGGATTGCATTGAGCAGGGAACCATGTTCATTCTGGCAGTTAGTGTGTGTTTCTGCTGATCTTAATAACCCTATACCTGGAGATTGTTATTCTGCATAAATATTGCTTTGTTTCAAACTCACAGCGTGTCAAGTATTTGATTTCTCCAGGATGGTGTAAGATGGGGTTACAGTGAATTTAGGTGAATGCACGAAGCAGAATAAACAAGGATGGTGAGCTCCAGCTGCAACTAGCCACATGGGAGTATGACGTGGTGGCAATAACAGTGACCTGGCTGAAAAAATGGCAGGATTGGGTATTAAATATTCCTGGATATAAGGTGTTTAGGAAAGATAGGAGGTGGTGAGGCAGTGTTGCTTAAGGACAATATTACAGTGCTGGAGAGGGAGAATGTCCTGGAGTGTTCAAGAACAGAATCTATATGTTTAGAGATAAGAAATAATAGAGGTGCGATTACACTGCTTGGTGTATTTTATAGGCCACCAACTTGTGGGAAAAATATGGAGGAGCAAATTTGCTCAGAAATTACAGAGAGATGCAAGAATTATAGAGTAGGGATAATGGAGGACTTTGCCTATCATAATATAGACTGGGAAAGTAATAGTGCAAAGGGCAGAGAGGGGTAAGTGTGGTGTATGTGCCTTTAAGAGCAATTATGGTGTACGTTTAGACTGGCACTCCATTCAGGCACTGACGGTGACCAGTAAGGAAAAAAACAATGATGACATCATACCTGAACGATTAAAAGACATCTTGGCCAACGCCAAAGAAGTGTTTCAAGAGAAACTAGGAACCTTGAAAGGCATCACCGCCTCAATAAAAGTGGAAGATACAGCAATTCCAACATTTCTTAAGGCAAGACCAGTGCCATACGCAATACGTCCGGCAGTCGAGGCAGAGCTGAAGAATTTGGAAAAGGCAGGCGTATTATCCAAAATAGATTGGAGCGAATGGGCAACACCCATCGTTCCAGTCATGAAAAAAACATTGAAAAATAACTCTGAGGAACAGAAAAAAATTCGCATCTGTGGGGACTTTAAGGTGACTGTAAACCCGGTCCTTCACATGGTACAGTATCCTCTTCCGAGGATAGAAGATATTTTCGCCTCACTATCCGGAGGGAAACATTTCACAAAAATTGACTTGGCACAGGCATATCTACAGATGGAGGTTGAGGAGACCTCTAAAAAGTATCTCACAATAAACACACACAAAGGCCTGTACCAGTACAATCGACTGATTTTTGGAATAGCATCAGCTCCAGCTATCTGGCAAAGAGCTATGGAGCAAGTCCTGCAAGGGATTCCGGGGACTCAATGCTACCTAGACAACATCCTTATAACAGGAGAAAACGAAACGAGCACCTTGCCAATTTGGAGCAGGTGCTCACTAGGCTGAAAGAACGGGGCCTACGAGCAAATCGCCCCAAGTGCGAATTTTTCCAAAATCAGATATCACATTGTGGCCACATAATTAATAAGGAAGGGTTGCATAAGTCACCTGAAAAAATTGAAGCAGTTATAAAAGCCCCAGCACCTGAAAATGTTTCACAATTAAGGTCATTCCTGGGATTAATAAATTACTATCATAAATTTTTACCGAACTTATCAACTATTCTACACCCTCTTAATGATCTTCTACAGACAGGAGTGATTTGGAAATGGAACGAAGACTGTAAACGTGCCTTCCATAAATGTAAAGACTTAATCACATCCGAGAAAATTTTGGCTCATTACAACCCATCACTACCAACCAGACTGGCATGCGATGCATCCCCTTACGGCATAGGAGCGGTATTGTCCCATAGATTCCCTGATGGCTCGGAATGGCCGATAGCTTTTGCATCACGCTCATTGAACTCAGCTGAGCGTAACTATGCCCAGATAGACAGGGAAGCACTCAGCCTGGTATGGGGAGTGAAGAAATTTAACCATTGCCTACACGGACAAAAATTTACCTTGCTGACTGACCATCAACCCCTCATCTCCATATTCAACCCTAAAAAAGGTGTCCCCATTATGACGGCACAAAGACTACAGAGGTGGTCCCTTTTTCTAGGGGCACACCAATACAACATTGAATACAAAGGGTCAAAACAGCATGGGAATGCTGACGGTTTATCACGCCTACTGTTGCCAACGATAGAAGAGGCACCTACAGTAGACCCAGTAGAGATATTCCACTCTACCATAGTGGAATGTCTACCGGTGACAAATTCTGCCATTGAAAGGGAGACAAGAAATGACCCTACTCTCTCACAGGTCTACGATTTAACAGTGAAGGGATGGCCAGCACATGGCGAACCACTGTTGCCAGCATTCTCACAAAGAAGAGAGCAGCTGTCAGTGTGCCGAGGAACCTTGATGTGTGGATCCAGAGTGGTGATTCCACCCAAACTCCAGGATAAATTGCTAAAGGAGCTTCTCGAGGGGCATCTGGGTGGAGTGAAAATGAAGAACCTAGCTAGGGCATTTGTATGGTGGCCAGGTATCGATGGAGACATCGAAGACATGACCAAGAGCTGCCTAGGATGCCAGAAGGTCCAAAATGCTCTGCCACAGGCCCCTCTACATCCATGGGAGTGGCCCTCATCTCCCTGACAAAGGGTGCACATCGACTTTGCTGGTCCATTTATGGACTCAATGTTCTTAATCGCAGTTGATGCACACTCCAAGTGGCCGGAGGAAATAAAGATGTCCTCCACCACCATGGAAAAAACCATCACAGTATTAAGGACCATATTTGCCAGGAATGGGCTGCCGGAGCAGATATGTTCTGATAATGGACCGCAATTTGTGTCCGAAGAATTCAGAAAGTTCTTAAAGAACAATGGGGTAAAGCACTACACGTCTGCCCCATACCATCCCGCCACCAATGGATTGGCTGAAAGGTTTGTCCAGACCTTCAAGAAGGCCATCAAGGCCATGGGTAATGAAGACATAAAACTTCAGCACAAGGTGGATAACTTCTTATTTGCATATAGGAATGCAACGCATATGGTTACTAACCAAACTCCCGCCATGATGTTCTACAAGAGAAACCTAAGATGCCGGCTGGATTTGGTCAAGCCCAACATCCGAAGGGACGTGGAGAACCGGCAGTTTCAGGGCATGAATGAAAGGCCAACTAGGGCCTTCCAGATAGGCCAACCGGTTTTGGCCCGGGACTACCGTACCGAGAAATGGCAGCCTGGAACTATCTGCACACGATTAGGACCACTGATGTATACCGTGGGCATCGGAGACAGCATAATAAGGCGCCATGCTGACCAAATCATCAAGTCATCCGAAAAGGGACAACCTACACCACCACTCTATACATCTAACGATGAAGTAGAGATACCCATATCTACCTCCGATCCAGTGATACTGGTGCCCGATGAACCCGACACTGGCCTTCAAGCCGAATCAGCCTTGCCAGAAGAACCTACTACACCACCAGAAACTACTACACCCCCGAGGTGTTATCCGGACCGAGTCAGGAAGCCCCCTGAGAGACTAACTTATAATTAATTAATACAGCAATGTATATTATTTTGCATATAACATGTAATTAATAATTACTTAAAATATGATGTACTAGTTAGCTAGAAGGGGAGGAATTGTGGTGTATGTGCCTTCAAGAGCAATTATGGTGTATGTGCCTTTAAGAGCCCCAGGTGTGCGTAATGCCGGTAATTGCCACTTGGGCTATATAAGCCTGTGTATTGTGTATATCCTTTAGAAACCACCCCCCCAGACTTGCTTAGTAAATACCTATGAACCAACTCCTGTCTTCAGTGTCTTTATCTACACACGGACACTACAGGAAGAATTTCTGAAGTGTGTTCAGGTGAACTTTCTGGATCAGTATGTTTCTCGCCCAAGGAGGAAGGAAGCAGTGCTGGATCTGGTTCTGCGGAATCAGGTAGCTCAAGTGGAGCAAGTGTCAGTAGGTAAACATTTAGGGAACAGTGATCATAGTATCATAAAATGTAGATTAGTTATGGAAAAGGACGGGGTGCAATCCAGAGTAAAAATACTTAATTGGAGGAAGGCCAATTTCAGTGTGATGAGAATGGATCTGGTCTGGGTAAAGTGGAATCAAAGGTTGGCAGACAAAACTAATGGAATAATGGGCTGCCTTTAAAGACGAAGTAGCTGGAGTACAGTTGAGGTACATTCCCACTAGCGGGAAAGGTAGGGGGGCAACTAAAGTCAGAGCTCCCTGGATGACAAAAGAGATAGTAAGATGAAGCAGAAAAAGTGCGTGATGTGAGGTCGAGAATACATCTGAGAATCTGGCTAAATATAGAAAGTTCAGAGGAGAAGTGAAAAAGAAAATAAGAGGGGCAAAGAGAGGGGATGAGAATAGAATGGCAGCTAACATAAAAGGTAATTCAATAGTCTTCTAAAGACATAAATAATAAACGGATAGTAAGAGAAGACGTGGGGTAGATTAGGGACCAAAAAGGAGACCTATGCATGAAGGCAGAGGGTATGTCTGTGGTGCTAAATGAATACTTTGCATCTGTCTTTACCAAGGATATTCGATATTTAGGAAGGACAGGCAAAAGCGAAAAGGAGGTTGTGTGGCGTTGTTAGTAAAGGATGAAATCAGAGCAATAGTGAGAAAGTATATTGGCTCAGAAAATCAAGATGCAGAATCAGTCTGGGTGGAGCTAAGAAGCACCAATGGGCGGAAAAGATTGGTGGGCGTTGTCTATAGGCCTCCAAACAGTAGTGGTAATGTAGGGGATGGCATCAAACAGGAAATTAGAGATGCATGTAATGGTACTGCAGTAATCATGGGTGACTTTAATCTACATATAGACTGGCCAAACCAAATTAACAATAATACTGTGGAGGATGAGTTCCTGGAGTATGTACGAGATGGTTTTTTAGACCAGTACATTGAGGAGCCAACCAGGGAACAGGTTATCCTAGATTGGGTGTTGCGTAATGAGAAGGGGTTAATTAACAATCTTTTTGTGCGGGGTCCTTTAGGGAAGGGTGACCATAACATGATAGAATTCTTCATTAAGATGGAAAGTGAAGAAGTCCAATCCAAAACTAGGGTCCTAAATCTAAACAAAGGAAACTACGAAGGTATGAGCAGTGAGTTGGCTATGATAGATTGGGGAGCTTCATTAAAAGGCATGACGGTGGATAGGCAATGGCTAACATTTAAGGAATGAATGCATGAATTGCAACAGTTATACATTCCTTTCTTGCGCAAAATCACAAAAGGAAAAGCGGCCCAACCATTGGTAACAAAAGAAATTATGGATAATATTAGATCCAAAGTGGAGTCATATAAAGTTGCCAGAAAAAGTAGCAAGCCTGAGGATTGGGAGCAGTTTAGAGTTCAGCAAAAAAGGAACAAGAGATTGATTAAGAAGGGAAAAATAGAGTATGAGAGTAAACTTGCAAGGAACATATAAGCAGACTGTAAAAGCTTCTATAAGTATGTAAGAAGAAAAAGATTAGTGAAGACAAATGTAGGTCCTTTACAGTCAGAAACGGGATAATTTATAATGGGGAACAAGGAAATGGCAGATCAATTAAACAAATACTTTGGTTCTGACTTCATGGACGAGGACACAAACAACTTCCCAGAAATGCTATGGAACCAAATGTCTAGTGAGAAGGAGGAATTAAAGGAAATTAGTATTAGGAAAAAAAAGTGCTGGAGAAATTAATGGGACTGAAAGCTGATAAACCCCCAGGGCCTGAAAATCTGCATCCCAGAGTACTAAAACAGGTAGCCATGGAATTAGTGGATGCATTGGTTGTCATCTTCCAAAATTCTATAGATTATGGAACAGTTCCTGCAGATTGGAGGGTGGCAAATGTAACCCCACTATTTAAAAAAGGAGGGAGAGGGAAAACAGGGAACTACAGACTGGTTAGCCTAACATCAGTAGTAGGGAAAATGCTAGAGTCTATTATAAAGGATGTGATAACAGAACACTTGGAAAATATCAATGGGATTAGACAAAGTCAACATGGATTTATGAAAGGGAAATTGTGTTTGACAAACTTACTGGAGTTTTTTGAGGATGTAACTGGTAGAATAGATAAGGGAGAACCAGTGGATGTTGTGTATTTGGATTTTCAGAAGGCCTTTGATAAAGTCCCACATAAGATGATAGTGTGCAACATTAAAGCACATGGGATTTGGGGGTAATATACTGGCATGGATTGAAAATTGGTTAACAGACAGGAAACAGAGAGTAGGAATAAATGGGTCTTTTTCGGGATGGCAGGTGGTGACTAGTGGGGTGCTGCAAGGATCAGTGCTATTCACAATATATATCAATGATTTGGATGAGGGAACCAAATGTAATATTTCCAAGTTTGCTGATGACACGAAACTAGGTGTGGTTGTGAGGAGGATGCAAAGAGGCTTCAAGGTGACTTAGACAAGTTGAGTGAGTGGGTAAATACATGGCAGATGCAGTATAATGAGGATAAATGTGAAGTTACCCACTTTGGTAGGAAAAGCAGAAGGCAGATTATTACTCAAATTGTGATAGATTGGGAAATGTTGATGTACAAAGGGACCTGGGTGTCCTTGTACACCAGTCAACCAGTCACTGAAAGCAAACATGCAGGTGCAGCAGATAGTTAGGAAGGCAAATGGTATGTTGGCCTTAATTGCAAGAATATTTGAGTACAGGAGCAAGGATGTCTCACTAGTTATACAGGGCCTTGGTGATACCACACCTGGAGTACTGTGTGCAGTTTTGGTCTCCTTACCTAAGAAAGGATATACTTGCCATAGAGGGAGTGCAGCAAAGGTTCACCAGACTGATTCTTGAGATGGCAGGACTGCCGTATGAGGAGAGATTGGGTCAACTAGGCCTGTATAGAAAGCTACAGCACAGAAGGAGGCCATTTCAGCCCATCGTGTCCATGCCGGCCAACAAAGAGCTATCCAGCCTAATCCCACTTCACAGCTCTTGTTCCATAGCCCTGCAGGTTACAGCAACCCAAGTGCTCATCCAAGACTTTATAAATGTGGTTAGGGTTCCTGCCTCTACCACCCTTTCAAGCAGTGAGTTCCAGACCGACACAACCCTCTGGGTGAAGACATTTCCCCTCAAATCCCCTCTAAATCTTCCACCAATTACTTTACAGGGTATTGGTGAGGCCACACCTGGAATACTGCGCGCAGTTTTGGTTTCCATATTTAAGAAAAGATATACTTGCTCTCGAGGCGGTTCAGAGAAGGTTCACTTGGTTGATTCCGGAGATGAGGGGGTTGACGTATGAGGAAAGGTTGAGTAGGTTGGGACTCTACTTATTGGAGTTCAGAAGAATGAGAGGTGATCTTATCGAAACATATAAGATAGTGAGGGGGTTTGATCGGGTGGATGTGGGGAGGATGTTTCCACTGATGGGTGAGACTAGAACTAGGGGGCATAATCTAAGAATAAGGGGCTGCACTTTCAAAACTGAGATGAGGAGAAACTTCTTCACTCAGAGGGTAGGAAATCTATGGAATTTGCTACCCCAGAGAGCTGTGGAAGCTGCAACATTAAATAAATTTAAAATGGAGATAGACAGTTTCCTAGCAGATAAGGGAATTAGGGGTTACGGGGAGAGGGCAGGGAAGTGGACGTGAGTCTAGATTCGGATCACCCATGATCCTATTGAATGGCGGAGCAGGCCCGAGGGGCCGTATGGCCTACTCCTACTTCTTATGTTCTTATGTTCTTAAATCTGTGCCCCCTGGTTTTTGACCCCTCTGCTAAGGGAAGTAGGTCCTTTCTATCCACTTTATCTAGGCCCCTCAATTTTATACACCTAAATAAGATCTCCCCTCAGCCTCCTCTGTTCGAAGGAAAACAAATGCAGCCGATCCAGTCTTTCCTCAAAGCTAACATTCTCTACTCCCGGCAACATCCTTGTAAATCTCCTTTGTGCCCTCTCTAGTGCAATCACATCTTTCCTGTAATGTGGTGACCAGAACTGCACGCAATACTCTAGCAGAGGCCTAACTAGTGTTTTATACAGTTGAAGTATAACCCCCCTGCTCTTGTATTCTATGCCACGGCTAATAAAGGCAAACATTCCATGTGCCTTCTTAACCACCTTATCTATCTGGCCTGCTACCTTCAGGGATCTGTGGACATGCACTCCAATGTCACTTTGTTCCTCTACATTACTCAGTGTCCTGCCATTTAATGTGTATTCCCTTTCCTTGTTAGCCCTCCCCAAATGCATTAACTTACACTTCTCCAGATTGAATTCCATTTGCCACTGTTCTGACCAATTTATTGATATCTTCCTGCAGTTTACAGCTTCCTTCTTCAGTATCAACCACACAGCCGATTTTAGTATCATCTGCAAACTTCTTAATCATATCCCCTATATTCAAGTCAAGATCATTGATATATATACCATAATAAAAAACAAGGAACCTAGTATTGAGCCCTGCGGAACCCCACTGGAAACAGCCTTCCAGTCACAAAAACACCCATCAACCATTACCCTCTGCTTCCTGTCTCTGAGCCAGTTTTGAACCCAACTTGACACTTTGCCCTGGATCCCATGGGCTTTTAACTTCGTGCCCAGTCTGCCATGTCGAACCTTATCAAAAGCCTTGCTAAAGTCCATATACACTACATCAAACGCACTACCCTCATCTACCCTACTTGTTACCTCCTCAAAAAATTCAATTCACACTGACTGCAGCGGCTCAAGGAGGCGGCTCACCACCACCTTCTCGAGGGCAATTTGGGATGGGCAAGAAATGCTGGCCTTGCCAGTGACGCCCATATCCCATAAATGAATAAAAAAATATATATATTAGCATGGATAGAGGATTGGCTAACTAACAGAAAACAGAGTCGGGATAAATGGGACATTTTCCAGTTGGCAAACGGTAACTAGTGGGGTGCCACAGGGGTCAGTGCTGGGCCCTCAACTATTACAATCTATATTAATGACTTGAATGAAGGGACCGAGTGTAATGTAACCAAATTTGCTGATGATACAAAGGTAGGTGGGAAAGCAAGTATGTGAAGAGGACACAAAGGGCTGGATTTTCATTCAGAGGTCGGGAAGGAGGTGTGACTACAACTTTCGGGTTGTAGTCTCGCCTCATTCGAGATGCGCCCAATCCACGCAATTTTTGCTTGATTGACCTTGTTGAGCCCGCCCAGTGGGCTCAGCAGACCAATTAAGGGCCACCCGGCAACAGGTGACGTCACAGACTGAAATTTCATCTGTCAAGACGTGTTGACAGATGAAATATCAGTGTTTCACAGCTGTTTGAAGCTGTCAAACACTGACAGTCTTACTTCTAACCTGAGTCCTTCTACGCAGACTCAGTTAGAAATCTTGCCAGCACTGAAAGCTGCAGGCTGTCACTTTTGACAGATCACAACCATTCTGCTTTCTGTGCCAGCTGAATGATGGACTCCCAAAGCCTAGAGGAAGGAAGGCTTTAAAGGTAAGTACAGGTAACTTAAACTTCTTTACACACTTTAGACACACCAAATACACTTACCTTTACACTTATGCACCCATCACTCACCTGAACACCAACATCTCGACCCCTCCAAGTCCTTCAACCCGACGGCCCGACTCCTCTAACCTGGCGGTTTGGAGCCGTCGGGAATCCCACACGACATCCTTCAAAATAGGGATTAGGCTAAAAACTGCCTGTTAACTACTTGTTAACAGGCAGTTAATTGGCATGAATCCCTTCCCGCCTCGGGTCGGTGGGTCCCAGTGCGGGGCGGGTACCCGCCTCCTTTGAAACTTACACGGAGGCGGGTTTTGGGTGGGATGATGTCGGGAACCCCGAATTCGGGATTTTAGCCCCCCGCACACCTAAAAGCCCGCCTCATGGCTAGAGTTTAGAAGAATGAGAGGGGATCTCGTTGAAACGGATAAAAGTCTGACAGGGCTTGACAGACTGGATGCAGGGAGGACTTTTCCCCTGGCTGGGGGTCCAGAATGAGGGGTCACAGTCTCAGGATACGGGGTAGGACATTTTGGACTGAGATGAGGAGAAATTTCTTCACTCAGAGGGTGGTGAACCTGTGGAATTATCTACCACAGAAGGCTGTGGAGGGCAAGTCACTGAATATATTTAAGAAGGAGATAGATAGATTTCATTTAAACTCAATTAATTAAAGGGTAAATCATGGCAGGACAGCCCGGCCCAATGATCATCTGCTCCTGCGATATGTGGGAACTCAGGGACACTTCCTGTGTCCCTGACAACTACGTGTGCAGGAAGTGCACCCAGCTGCAGCTACTGACAGACCGCATTGCGGCACTGGAGCTGCGATTGGATGCATACTGGAGCATTCACGATGCTCGGGACATCGTGAATAGCACGTTTAGGGAGTTGGACACACAACAGGTAGAGGTTGGACAGGAAGAAAGGGAACGGGTGACCAACAGGCAGAGTACTAGGTGCAGGCAGGTAGTGCAGGGGTCCCCTGTGGCCATCCCCCTCTACAACAGATACACCACCTTGAGTGCTGTTGGGGGGGATGGCTTATCAGAGGAAGGCAGCAGCAGCCAACTTCCTGGCACCAGGGGTGGCTCTGCTGCACAGAATGGGAGGAAAAAGAGTGGTAGAGCTGTAGTAATAGGGGATTCAATTGTAAGGGGAATAGATAGGCGTTTCTGCGTCCGCAAACGAGACTCCAGGATGGTGTGTTGCCTCCCTGGTGCAAGGGTCAAGGATGTCTCCGAGTGGCTGCAGAACATCTTGGAAGGGTGAAGAGCCAGTTGTCGTAGTGCATATAGGCACCAACGATGTAGGTAAAAAGCGGGATGAGGTCCTAAAAGCAGAATATAGGGAGTTGGAGGTAAATTATAAAACGACCTCAAAGGTAGTAATCTCAGGATTGCTACCAGTGCCACGTGCTAGTCAGAGTAGAAATAGAAGGATACTTCAGATGAATACGTGGCTAGAGGAATGGTGCCAGGGGGAGGGATTCAAGTTCCTGGGACATTGGAACCGGTTCTGGGGGAGGTGGGACCAGTTCAAACCGGACGGTCTGCACCTGGGCAGGGCTGGAACCGATGTCCTAGAGGGTTTGTTTGCTAGTGCTGTGGGGGAGGGTTTAAACTAAAATGGAAGGGGGTTGGGAACCTGAGCAGGGAGACAGAGGAAAGGGAAACAAGGATAAAAGCAAAAGATAGGAAGGAGAAAAACAAAAGTGGCAGCCAGAGAAATCAACGGTTTAAATCAAACATGGCCACAGTAAATAATAATTCTAATAGGTCTAAGAGCCTTAAAAAAACAAGCCTGAAGGCTTTGTGTCTTAATGCGAGGAACATTTGTAATAAGGTGGATGAATTGGCTGCGCAAATAGAGGTAAACCAATATGATTTGGTTGGGATTATGGAAACATGGCTCAAGGATGGCCAAGACTGGGAAATCAACATCCAGGGGTATTCGATATTCAAGAAAGATGGGCAAAAAGGAAAGGGAGGTGGGGTAGCATTACTGGTTAAAGAAGGGATTTACACAATTGTAATGAAGGATATTAGCTCTGATGATGTGGAACCTGTATGGGTAGAATTGAGAAATACTAAGGGGAAAAAAACATTAGTGGGAGTGGTATATAGACCTCCCAACATTAAGGCGGAGGTTGGGGATGGCATTAAAAGGGAAATTAAAGAAGCGTGCAATAAGGGCACAGCAGTCATCATGGGTGACTTTAATCTACATATAGATTGGGCTAACCAAATTGGTAACAATGCTGTGGAGGAGGAATTCTTGGAGTGTTTACGGGATGGTTTCCTGGACCAATATGTCGAGGAACCAACCAGAGAGCAGGCCATCTTAGACTGGGTATTATGTAACGAGAAAGGATTAATTAGCAATCTTGTTGTACGAGGCCCCTTGGGTCGGAGCGATCATAATATGATCGAATTCTTCATTAAGATGGAGAATGAAGTAGTTGACTCAGAAACAAGGGTCCTCAATTTAAATAACGGAAACTACGATGGTCTGAGGAGCGAGTTGGGTAGGATTGATTGGGGAATGGCACTCAAAGGGTTGACGGTGGATAGGCAATGGCAAACATTCAAAGACCGATTGGATGAACTACAGAAGTTGTTCATCCCAGTTTGGCATAAAAATAAAACAAATAAGGTGACTCAACCGTGGGTAACAAGGGAAATTAGGGATAGCATAAGATCCAAGGAGAGGACATACAAATTGGCCAGAAAAACCAATAATCCTGAGGATTGGGAGCAGTTCAGGGTTCAACGAAGGAGGACAAAGGGATTAATTAAGAAAGGGAAAACAGAATATGAGAGAGTAAGCTTAAAGGGAGCATAAAAACTGACTGTAAAAGCTTTTATAGATATGTGAAGAGAAAAAGATTGGTGAAGTCAAGCGTAGGTCCCTTGCAGTCAGAATCGGGGGAATTTATAATGGGGAACAATGAAATGGCACACCAACTAAATACATATTTTGGTTCTGTCTTCACAAAGGAGGACACAAATAACCTCCCAGAAATACCGGGGAACATAGGGTCTGATGAAAGGGTGGAACAGAAAGAAATCGGTATTTGTAGGGAAATGGTGTTAGGAAAATTGATGGGACTGAAGGCCGATAAATCCACAGGGCCTGATAATCTACATCCCAGGGTACATAAGGAAGTGGCCCTAGAAATAGTAGATGCATTGCTGGTCATCTTCCAGAACTCGATAGACTCTGGAACAGTACCCATGAATTGGAGGGTAGCTAATGTTACACCACTATTCAAAAAAGGTGGCAGAGAAAAAGTGGGGAATTATAGACCAGTAAGCCTGACATCGGTAGTGGGGAAAATGCTAGAGTCCATTATAAAAGATGTAATAGCAGAGCACTTGGAAAGCAGTGACAGGATCGGACAATGTCAACATGGATTTACAAAAGGTAAATCATGCTGGAATAATCTACTTGAATTTTTTGAGGATGTAACTGGTAGAATAGATAAGGGAGAACCAGTGGATGTGGTGTATTTGGACTTTCAGAAGGCTTTCGATAAGGTCCCGCATAAGAGATTAGCGTGCAAAATTAAGGCACATGGGATTGGGGGCAAGGTATTGACCTGGATAGAGAACTGGTTGGCGGACAGAAAGCAAAGAGTTGGAATAAATGGGCCATTTTCCAAGTGGCAGGCAGTGACTAGTGGGGTACCGCAAGGATCGGTCCTAGGATCCCAGCTGTTCACAATATATATTAATGATCTGGACGAGGGAATTGGATGTAGTATCTCCAAATTTGCAGACGACACAAAGCTGGGTAGGAGGGTATGCTGCGAGGAGGATGTCATGAAACTCCAGTGCGATTTGGACAGGTTAGGTGATTGGGCAGAAACATGGCAAATGCACTATAATGTGGATAAATGTGAGGTTATCCACTTTGGTGGCAAAAACAGGAAGGCACATTATTATTTGAATGGCAATAGATTGGGAGAAGGGGAAGTGCAAAGAGACCTGGGTGTTCTTGTGCACCAGTCGCTGAAGGTAAGCATGCAGGTGCAGCAGACGGTTAAGAAGTCAAATGGTATGTTGGCCTTCGTAGCAAGAAGGTTCGAGTACAGGAACAAGGATGTCTTGCTCGAGTTGTGCAGGGCCTTGGTGAGACCGCACCTTGAGTATTGTGTGCAGTTTTGGTCGCCTTACCTGAGGAAGGACGTGCTTGCCATGGAAGGAGTGCAGCGAAGATTCACCAGGCTGATAACTGGGATAGCAGGAATGACGTATGAGGAGAGATTGTGTCGATTGGGCTTATACTCACTAGAGTTTAGAAGATTGAGAGGGGATCTCATCGAAACTTATAAAATTCTGTCAGGCCTAGACAGACTCGATGCTGGAAGGATGTTCCCGATGGTCGGGGAGTCCAGAACCAGGGGTCATAGTCTAAGGATAAGGGGTAGGACATTTAGGACTGAAATGAGGAAGAATTTCGTCACCCAGAGAGTGGTGAACCTGTGAAATTCTCTGCCACAGAGGGTGGTGGAGGCAGTTCATTAAATATATTCAAGAAAGAGTTGGATATATTTCTTAAGGCTAAAGGGATCAAGGGATATGGGGAGAAGGCAGGGACAGGGTACTGAATTTGAATGGCGGAGCAGGCTCGAAGGGCCGAATGGCCTACTCTTGCTCCTATCTTCTATGTTTCTAGACACAAAAGGCATCAAGGCGTATGGGGAGAATGCAGGAATATGGTATTGAGATAGAGGATCAGCTATGATCATATTGAATGGTGGAGCAGATTCGAAGGGCCAAATGCCTACTCCTGCTCCTATTTTTCAAGGTTTCTATGTTTCTATGCATTAGAAAGACTGGCTGTACTTAAAGTAGATAAATCACCAGGAGTCGATGGGATGCATCCTAGGATGCTGAGGGAATTGAGGGAGGAAATTGCAGAGTTACTGGCCATAATCTTCCAATCCTCCTTGGATACGGGGGTGGTGCCAGAGGACTGGAGATTTGCAAATGTTACACCATTGTTCAAAAAAGTGTGTAACGGTGAACCCAGCAACTACAGGGCAGTCAGTTTAACCTCGGTCATGGGGAAGCTTTTAGAAACAGTAGTCAGGGACAAAATTAATAGTCACTTGGATAGGTATGGATTAATTAAGGAAAGCCAGCATGGATTTGTTAAAGGCAAATCGTTTTTAACCAACTTCATCAAGTTTTTTCATGAAGTAACAGAGAGGGTTGATGAGGGCAATGCAGTTGGTGTAGTGTACATCGACTTCCAAAAGGCGTTAGATAACGTGCCACACAATAGGCTTGCCAGCAAAGTTGAAGCCCATGGAATGAAAGGGACAGTGGCAGCATGGATACGAAATTGGTTAAGTGACAGGAAACAGAGAGTAGTGGTGAACGGTTGTTTTTCGGACTGGAGGAAGGTATACAGTGGTGTTCTCCACGGGTCGGTTCTTGGACTACTGCTTTTCTTGATATATATTAATGATTGGACATGGGTGTACAGAGCACAATTTCAAAATTTGCAGATGAAAAAGGAACACAAGAATTAGGAGCAGGCGTAGGCCATATGGCCCCTCGAGCCTGTTCCGCCATTCAATAAGGTCATGGCTGATCTTAGACATCAACTTGACTTTCCTGCCCGATCCCCATATCCCTGAGGGACATTAGTGAACCAGTTGGGATTTTAATGCCAATCCGGCAGCTTTCATCATTACTTTATTTCTAACACCGACCCCACAATTTCCCAGATTCATTCAGCTCCATTTCACAACCTGTCTTTGTGTTTTTGACACAAAACTTGGAAGTATAGTGAACAGTGAGGAGGAGAGTGATAGACTTCAGGAAGACATAGACAGGCTGGTGAAATGAGCGGGCACGTGGCAGATAAAATTTAATGCAGAAAAGTGTGAAGTGATACATTTTGGTGGAAAGAATGAGGAGAGGACATGTAAACTAAATGGTACAATCCTAAAGTGGGTGCACAAACAGAGAGACCTAGGGGTATGTGTGCACAAATCCTTGAAGGTGGCAGGGCAGGTTGAGAAAGCAGTTAAAAAGGCTTACAGGACCCTGGTCTTAATAAATAGAGGTATAGAGTACAAAAGTGTGGAATTATGATGAAACACTGGTTCGGCCCTGATGGGCCTTCAATAATCACAAAACTAGAAGTTATAGACTTAAACAAGTTGGCTTTTAATCACTAAGATCAGAGCTAACATCTCAACACGCCAACTGGTTCACAGGAATGAGTCATACAGATCCTGGGATCTTTATGTAAGAGAAGTCAGGGGCGGAGCCAGGAGCCAAGACCTGGAACCTCCCAGGTTAGTCGGGAAAGAGGAAGTGGAACTATACACAGTGGGGGAGGGTAATATACATGAGTGCAAAATGAATACAGGATCAAGACTAACAGATTTCATTACATTCACCCCTTCTATAGATTTAGTCCATCGGGGTGATGTTTCTTAAAAGTTGGTATAAGTGAGCCTGTCAGGAGGTTTTGCAGTTCTCAGTGATCGGCGCAAAGCCGGTTGGGGTGCCTCTAGGGGAGTGGATTCTGGTTCCTCCGCTGTCCGGGCCTCCGCAGTGTCTTCCAGGTTATCTGCAGTGTCCTCCAGGTTAAAGTTGGTTATTGATACCTCTGGGCGTCCTGTCTCTTTGTAGTGTAGGTCTTTATCGAGTAGTCTCCCATCGTTCTCTCCGCTCCCCGAGGGAGCGAGGTCTTTTATGGAAACAGTGTCTGCTCGCCCGTCAGAGTATTCGATATAGGCGTACTGAGGGTTTGCATGGAGGAGCTGTACCTTTTCCACAAGGGGGTCCGTTTTATGGCCTCTCACGTGCTTCCGCAATAGTACTGTCCTCGGAGACGTCAGCCACGCGGGTAGAGATATGCCCGAGGTGGATTTCTGGGGGAAAACGAACATCTTTTCGTGAGGGGTAGCGTTAGTGGCAGTACATAACAGAGACCTTATGGAGTGGAGCACGTCTGGGAGGACTTCCTGCCAGCAGGAGTTCGGAAGGCCTTTTGACTTTAAGGCTAATGCGACAGCCTTCCAAACAGTAGCATTCTCCCTTTCCACTTGCCCATTACCCCGGGGGTTGTAGCTAGTGGTTCTGCTAGTGCCTATCCCCTTCGAGAGCAAGAACTGGCGCAGCTCATTACTCATGAATGACGTCCCACTATCGCTGTGTATGTAGTTCAGCATGCCAAACATGCAGAATAGATTACAGAGACACTTGATGACCGTGGCACTGGTCATGTCTGGGCAGGGAATGGCGAAGGGGAAGCGGGAATATTCATCAATGATATTGAGGAAGTATACGTTACGGTCGGCAGAGGGAAGGGGTCCCTTGAAGTCCAGACTTAGGCACTCAAATGGCCGTGTGGCTTTGATAAGGTGTGCACGGTCAGGCCTGTAGAAACGAGGCTTGCATTCCGCACAGATGCGGCAGGCTCTGGTCATTGCCCTGACCTCCTCGATGGCGTGGGGCAGATTGCGGGACTTTATAAAATGGTATAGTCGGGTGACCCCTGGGTGACAGAGGTCGTTGTGGAGACCCTGTAATTTGTCCGTATGAATGCTGGCACACAATCCCCGCGATAGGGCGTCTGGGGGTTCATTAAGGGCTCCCGGCCTGCACATAATATCATAGATGAACGTAGATAGTTCGATCCTCCACCTGAGTATTTTGTCATTCTTGATTTTCCCCCTTTGTTTGTTATTAAACATGAAAGCCACCGACCGCTGGTTGGTGAGCAGGGTAAAACGTTTGCCGGCTAGGTAGTGTCTCCAGTGCCGCACTGCCTCCACTATAGCCTGTGCCTCCTTCTCGACAGAAGAGTGCCTGATTTCAGGTCCCTGAAGGGTTCGGGAGCAGAAGGCCGCAGGTCTCCCAGCCTGATTGAGGGTCGCAGCTAAGGCAAAGTCTGACGCATCGCTTTCGACTTGAAAGGGAATGCATTCGTCCACTGCACATACTGCAGCCCTTTCAATGTCCTGTTTAATACTGGTGAAAGCCTCCCGAGCTTCAGCTGATAGTGGGAAGGACGTCGATTTAATGAGGGGTCGGGCCTTATCAGAGTATTTGGGCACCCACTGGGCATAATACGAAAAAAATCCCAGGCACCTTTTTAAAGCTTTGGGATTGTGTGGCAGGGGCAGTTCCTTTAGGGGGCGTAATCGGTCAGGGTCCGGTCCAATTACCCCATCTTCCACCACACAGCCGAGGATACAGAGACGGGTTGTGTTGAAGACACATTTGTCTTCGTTGTAGGTTAGATTCAGCTTTAGGGCAGTTTTTAAAAATCTCGCAAGGTTTAGATCGTGGTCTTGCTGGTTGTGCCCGCAGATAGTGATATTGTCCAGATAGGGGTAGGTAGCTTGTAGTTTATTCTCGTCAACCATGTGGTCCATCTCAGGTTGGAAGACCGAGACCCCATTTGTTACCCCGAAGGGCGCTCTGAGAAAATGGTAGAGGCGCCCGTTCGCCTCGAAGGCGGTGTATGGGCGGTCCTCCGTTCTAATGGGGAGCTGGTGATACGCGGATTTGAGGTCGATAGTCGAGAAGACTCGGTATTGCGCAATCTGGTTGACCATTTCTGATATGCGGGGTAAAGTGTAGGCGTCCAGCTGGGTATAAATATTAACAGTCTGGCTGTAGTCAATTACCATCCGTTTCTTTTTGCTATTTTTAACTATGACTACTTGGGCACACCACGGGCTGGTACTGCATTCAATAATGCCTTCCCGCAGGAGTCTGTCCACTTCCGCCTTGATAAAGTGTCTGTCTTCCAGACTGTACCGTCTACTTTTGGTCACTATGGGCCTACAGTTCGGAGCGAGATTGGCGAATAAAGAGGGCAGGCTGATTTTTAAAGTTGATAGGCCACAGACTGTGAGTGGCGGCTGGGACCCGCCATATGCTAGCGTGACACTTTCGTGGTGGCACTGGAAGTCCAGGCCCAAGATTACATTAACACAGAGTTCTGGCATCACGAGGAGTTTAAAATCCTTGTAGTCCGTGCCTTTTACAGTCAGTGTTACCACACAGTAGCCCAAAATGTCCGAAGTGTGGGGCTTAGCAGCCATAGCAATTCTGCTCCGTGTAGGGGTTACCATTAATGAGTGCCACCATACCAGGCTAGGGTGGATAAAACTCTCGGTACTCCCACA
The DNA here is from genome assembly GCF_052327205.1 of Somniosus microcephalus. Classification (NCBI taxonomy): domain Eukaryota; kingdom Metazoa; phylum Chordata; class Chondrichthyes; order Squaliformes; family Somniosidae; genus Somniosus; species Somniosus microcephalus. Next base: position 126,954,135 of record NC_140990.1, read on the forward strand.
GTCAATTAAACATTTCGTTAAATTCCCGTTTACCTGTATGTCCATCATGGATTTTGTCAACGGGTGTGGCCTGGATTGATCCACCGTGATCGAAGCCACTGTTGGGCCCTGGGCGGCCGTTGAGTCGGGAAACGATGGCGGATCCCAAGATGGCGGCCCGCACAGCACGCACGAGGCGGTGACGGAGTTGGAAGTCGGATTCCCCCTGCAGACTTTGCTAAAATGCCCCTTTTTCTTACATTTGAAGCATGTAGCGTCCTTCACTGGGCATCGTTGTCTGGGGTGCTTGGCCTGGCCGCAAAAGTAGCATTTCAGGCCTTGAGACATTGCCGCTGTAGTAGGACTCCTGGGTGAACTTCTGTGTGGGGACTCCGGCGGCGTAGAGCTGGTCTGAGACCTGGATGGGGAAGATGGCTGATTCCAAGATGGTGGCCCCCTCGGTGCGCACGAGGCGGTGAGGGCCGCATGGCCAGAAGAATAAGAGTCAGAATTTCTCTGGGCCACGTCCAGTGATCGCGCAGTGGCCACTGCCTTTTTTAAGTCCAGGACCTCCTTCTCCAGCAGTCTCTGCTGGATATAATTCGATTTGAGGCCCGTGATGAAGGAATCGCGGACCAATTCATCAGAGTACGCGTTGGCCGGCACAGCCTTGCAGTTACAGTCCCGGACCAGTTCCTTTAGGCCCTGTAAGAAATCGTCCATTGATTCCTCTGCTCGCTGCCTGCGTGTAGCCAGCAGATGTCTGGCGTACACTTCATTTACCAGCCTCTGGTACTGGGCCTTCAGGATAGTGATGGCCTCCATGTAAGAGGTGGCGTCCCGGATGAACGAATAAATCCGATGACTTACGCGAGTAGTCAGTAGACTCAGTTTATCTACCTCGCTAGCGGATGAGGCCCCTGCGAAGAGTTCAAAGCATTTGAGCCAGTGTCCAAATTGATTTGATGCTTCAGCAGAATGTGGATCCAAGTCCAGACGCTGTGGTTTTAGGAGTCGATCCATCCTAGTATTCTTCAGTGATTAAAATTGATGGGCCTTCAATAACCACAAAACTAGAAGTTATAGACTTAAACAAGTTGGCTTTTAATCACTAAGATCAGAGCTAACATCTCAACACGCCGACTGGTTCACAGGAATGAGTCATGCAGATCCTGGGATCTTTATGTAAGAGAAGTCAGGGGCGGAGCCAAGAGCCAAGACCTGGAACCTCCCAGGTTAGTTGGGAAAGAGGAAGTGAAACTATACACAGTGGGGGAGGGTAATATACATGAATGCGAAACGAATACAGGATCAAGAGAAACAGATTTCATTACAGGCCCCAACTGGAGTACTGTGTCCAATTCTGGGCACCACACTTCAGGAAGGATGTGAAGGCCTTAGAGAAGTTGCAGAAAAGATTCACGAGAATGATTCCAGGAATGAGGGACTTCAGTTACATGGATAGACTGGAGAAGCTGGGGTTGTTCTCCTTGGAACAGGGAAGATTGAGAGATTTGATAGTGGTGTTCAAAATCATGAGGGGTCTGGACAGAGTCGATAGAGAGAAACTGTTCCCATTGGCAGAAGGGTCGAGAACCAGACGACACAGATTTAAGGTGATTGGCAGAAGAACCAAAGGTGACATGAGGAAAAAAAATTTATGCAGTGAGTGGTTAGGATCGAGAATGCACTGCCTGAAAGGGTGGTGGAGGCAGATTCAATAGTGGCTTTCTAAAGCGAATTGGATGTGTACCTGAAGGACAAAAATTTGCAGGGCTACGAGGGAAGGGTGGGGGTGTGGGACTAGCTGAAGTGCTCTTGCAGAGAGCTGGCACGGGCTTAACAGGCCAAATGGCCACCTTCTGAGCTGTAACCATTCTATGAACACGTTAAACCTTCATAGAATAATTACCAGTCATTTTTAGACTGGAAACTTAACCCTGCTGTTTCACCTTCAGTCAGGAACAGATCGCAGTTTGACACCAATCTCCGATTGGACAGCACGTTTCCAGCATTCACAGTTGTTCTTCCTGACTCTAAACACAGTTGTAAAGGAGCCTTCTGTTCCATGCCGAAGTGCTCTGACCCATGGAAGGGAGCAGATGGAACACATTCATTAAAGGCCTCAAGGTTAACCTGCACGGGGATATTGCTGTCAATGACGAGAGACAAGAAAGACCAAAGTGGTGTTTGCCCCTCTCAGTGTGGCCCTGAAGGACTGTGTCCAGGCTGTAGTTCTGTTCCCACCGTACGATCCTTCCCCCAGATTGTCCTTTCTGAGCTCCAGCCAGGTGCTGCTAAACACTCAGTTGGGAATGACAAAACTCCACAACAATGTGTTTAATGCAAATCTGATTAATTTGACATATATCCAGAATATTAAACTCCAGCCCATTTACAGGGGTTATTAACAAAAGCAGAAACAAACTCCAACTGTCAGAATTAACACAGTCCAGTTCGGGATGTTATTAACAGCAGCAATAACAGCAGAATCCAACACCTGCAGTCACTTGTGAACTCGCTGGTGTGTCAGCAGGGTGGATAACTGAATGAATCCCTTACCACACATGGAGCAGGTGAACGGCCTCTCCCCAGTATGAACTCGCTGGTGTGTCAGCAGGCTGGATGACCGAGTGAATCCCTTTCCACACTTGGAGCAGGTGAACGGCTTCTCCCCAGTGTGAACTCGCTGATGTGTCAGCAGGTGGGATGACTGAGTGAATCCCTTCCCACATTCGGAGCAGGTAAACGGTCTCTCCCCAGTGTGAATGCGCTGGTGTGTCAGCAGGTGGGATGAACGAGTGAATCCCTTCCTACACTCAGAGCAGGTGAATGGTCTCTCCCCGGTGTGAACTCGCTGGTGTGTCAGCAGGCTGGATGACCGAGTGAATCCATCCCCACACTCGGAGCAGGTGAACGGCCTCTCCCCAGTGTGTGTGCGCTGGTGTACAGTGAGTTCAGACGATCGCCTGAACCCAGCCCTGCAGTGAGAGCACTTGAACGGTCTCTCGTCAGTGTGAACACGTTGATGGGACATCAGTTCCCCGGAACTTTTATAGCACTTCCCGCAGTCCTGGCATTTAAAAGGTCTCTCGTCAGTGTGAACTCGCCAGTGCTGCAGCAGGTGGGATGAATTAGTGAATCCCTTCCCACACACGGAGCAGGTGAATGGCCTCTCCCCAGAGTGAACTCGCTGGTGTGTCAGCAGGCTGAATGACTGAGTAAATCCCTTCCCACATTCGGAGCAGGTGAACGGCCTCTCCCCAGTGTGAACTCGCTGGTGTGTCAGTAGGCTGGATGACTGAGTAAATCCCTTCCCACATTCGGAGCAAGTGAACGGTCTCTCCCCAGTGTGAACTCGCTGGTGTCTCAGTAATTGGGATGAACATGTGAATCCCATCCCACACTCAGAACAGGTGATCGGCCTCTCCCCTGTGTGAACATGCTGGTGTGTGAGCAAGTGGGATGACCAAGGGAAGCCCTTCCCACACTCAGAGCACGTGAATGGCCTCTCCCCGGTATGACTGTGCTTGAGTCTTGATAAGCCAGAGGATTGGTTGAAATCTGGTCCACACACAGAACACCTGTACAGTTTCTCCCCACCCTGAACGGTGCTTTCTGCTTCCATGCTCAAAGGTGCTGATGAATTGAGCGACTCTGTCAGATCTTGAAGTGATGTTTGGTTTGAGCTTCCCATCTGCAAATCCTTCCCTTCGAACACCCTGCAAAATGAATTTAAAACAGGAAAAAGGGAGGGTGAGTGAGAACCCATAAAAACAGAAAGGCAGGTTGTGAAATTGAGCTGAATGAATCTGGGAATTTGTTGGGTTGGCACTAGAAAAAAGTGACCATGAAAGCTGCTGAATTGTCATAAAATCCCAACTGATTCACTAATGTCCTTCAGGGAAGGGAACCCGCTCCCAGGTCTGGGTCTACACAAAACTCTGGCCTCTATGGGAGGAGAGAGAGCGAGGTGGGAGAGGGAGGGGTGAAGGAGAGCGACTTTATACATCTGCAACCCGACTAGAACTTTGACAGCAGCTCCCAAACACATGACCTCCACCACCTAGAAGGACAAGGGCAGCAGATGCATGGGAACACCATCACCTCCCAGTTCCCCTCCAAGTCACACACTATCCTGACTTGGACATATATCGCCGTTCCTACATCGTCGCTGGGTGAAAATCCTGGAACTCCTCACCTAACAGCATTCTGAGAGTACCTTCACCACCCGGATTGCAGAGGTTCAAGAAGTAGGCCCAGCATCACCTTCTCAAGGGGCAACTGGGGAATGGCAATATATGCTGGCCTTGCTAGTGACACCCACATCGAATGAATTTAAAAAATCTGTATATATAAAATGGATTGAAAGCCTCTACAGAATTATTTGTTCCTAAAACAATATTCTTTTACACTGTACGGACAGTGTCTGTTTAGCAACTTAATCTCCCCTAGAATCCACCTCCCTCCACAGTCCCACATTGGAAATTGTTGGGTCCTCTTGGACTCAGAAGTACTGGGGGTTAATCCCAACAGCTTGTCCCCCCTCTCCACTCCAGCTCAAACTGATGCAACAAGAACGACCTACACAGGAGTCCAGGGACTGAGTTCCACATCCACCGCCCACCCTGTGACTGGGGCCGAACCCCACCATCACACAGCACCTTCAGTATAGGCTCACAGCTCAGAATTACCACTTGGCAAGGTACTGGAGGGTAAACAGTGACTGGGGCCGGGCCCCACCATCACACAGCACCTTCAGTATAGGCTCACAGCTCAGAACACCACTCGGCAAGATACTGGAGGGCAAACAGTGACTGGGACCAAACCCCACCATCACGCAGCACCTCCAGGAGAGAAAGAGAGAAAAATCCAAGCCTGCGATGAATCTGGATATCATACAGCGAGGAGGGGGAGTGTGTGGGATGGGGATTTACAGATTAGGAGGTGCAAGAGATGTAAGAATGTTCCAGAGAAACTAGAAATGTCTGTTCAGAATTTTTATGCTGTACCGACAGTGAAGACTTTTGCAAATTATGAATACAGGTTACACAGACTAGGATTCTGATTGAGGTTTTTAGGATGATTAAAGGAGTTGATCGGGTAAACAGAGAGATTCCAACCCTGGGAATGTGCACAGGGATTCCAACCCTGGGACTGTACATAGGGATTCCAACCCTCGGACTGTACATGGGGATTCCAACCCTGGGGCTGTACATGGGGATTCCAACCCTGGGACTGTACATGGGGATTCCAACCCTGGGACTGTACATGGGGATTCCAACCCTGGGACTGTACGTGGGGATTCCAACCCTGGGACTGTACATGGGGAATACAGCCCTGGTGGCCCAGCTGTGGGGCTCATCTGTTACAATTGTCTGGGATGTTATCTGTATGCTCTGGTTTTACCAGGACCTTCGGGGGAGATGGTGAGAAATCCGAAGTATGGAGATTCTGAATCAAATAACTGAGTCATGGTTCTTTCCTGGGCACTAGGACCCGGTTGGGAACAGATACTGAAGCCCTTCACACTCTTGTTCTAGCTGTAAGGTGGCCGAGCATACGCTTTGCTACTCACTGAATCAAAATGGTGGCGCGCTGAACCTCCATCTTCCCTGTACAAAGATGGCGGCCGTCAGACTGGGCCTGTGACCGGGAGAAGCTCCGAAGCTGCAAACACGGGACCTTCAGTTTGTTATTCATTTTCCCGACCTTCACCAGTTGTCTATGAAGCTGCCGATCCATTACTCTGCTCCGTCCAGCCGCTTCCTACCGAATTATTTGGAGCTCCTATCCCAGCCTCTCTCCTCGGCCATTATACGAATCACGAATGCTCCAAGCACAGGTGGGTCTCGCGCCTGCGCGCTGGGTTCCTGTAGTCTATGTAATGTCCGTGTGTAATTGAGACACGGACTGCCGAAGTTGGTTATAACAGGTGTTTACTGAATGGAGACAAAACTGGAACTACTATACAAAGTTACTACATAGGCTTATATACAGGGGTGGTCACTACTGGTACTGCAGTATACAGGGGCTGCAGAATATAGTTCCTTCTTCAAGGTACATACACTACAATTCCTCCCCTTTTAGCTAAACAGTACATAACATTCGTTACAGTTGCTATATACATTAGCTGAAGTTAATCAATTATAAATTCAGTCTTTGAGGAGGCTTCCGGATTCTGTCTGGATAACGCCTCTTTGGGGTATCAGGTTCTTCTGGCAAAGTTGACTCGGGATCAATGTCGTTGTTTGGTTCGTCTGCTTCCAATATCACCGATTCTGAGGTAGATGCAATTGGTACTTCGGTTTCATCACCAGGTGTATAGGATCGTGGTGTAGATTTGACGTTTTCCAGTGCCTCAAGAATCTGGTCAGCATGGCGTCTTACAATGCTCTCTCCAACGTCCACGGTATACATTAGAGGTCCTTGCTGTGTGCAGATCGTTCCTGGCTGCCATTTCCCTGTGCGGTAGTCCCGGGCCAAAACTGGTTGACCTATCTTAAAACTCCTGGTGGGCCTTTCATTCATATTCTGAAACTGTCTGTTCGCCACATCTCTTCTGATGTTTGGCTTAACCAAATCCAAGCGGCATCTTAGTCTTCGATTGAAGAACATCATGGCTGGAGTTTGGTTGGTAACCGCATGTGTCGCATTGCAGTAGGCAAACAAGAAGTTATCCACCTTGTGTTGTAGGGGTATATCTTCATTACACATTGCCTTGATAGCCTTCTTGAATGTTTGAACGAACCTCTCAGCCAATCCATTGGTGGCTGGATGATATGGGGTGGATGTGTAACGCTTAACACCATTGTTCTTTAAGAACCTCCGGAACTCTTCAGACACAAACTGTGGTCCATTGTCGGAGCAAATCTGTTCAGGCAGCCCGTTTCTGGCGAATATAGTTCCTAAGACTGTGATAGTTTTTTCTGTGGTGGTTGAGGACATTTTTATTACCTCTGGCCACTTTGAATGTGCATCCACCGCAATTAAAAACATCGAGTCCATAAATGGACCAGCAAAATCAATGTGTACCCTTTGCCATGGGGATGAGGGCCACTCCCATGGACGTAGAGGGGCTTGTGGTGGGGCGTTTTGGACCTTCTGGCATCCTGTACAGCTCTTGGTCATCTCTTCGATTTCTCTATCGATTCCCGGCCACCACACAAACGCTCTGGCTAAGTTCTTCATTTTTACCCCTCCCAGATGACCCTCATGAAGCTCATTGAGCACTCTATCCTTCAATTTGGGTGGAATTACTACTCTGGATCCACACATCAAGGTTCCTCGGCACACTGACAGCTGTTCTCTTCTCGGCGAGAATGCTGGCAGCAGTGGTTCACCATGTGATGGCCATCCCTTCACCGTTAAATCATAGACCCTGGAGAGTGTTGGGTCATTTTTTGTTTCCTTTTCGATGTTTGCATTCGTCACAGGTAGATATTCGACTATGGTCGAGTGGAATATCTCCACAGGATCCACTGCAGGTGCTTCTTCCACCATCGGCAATGGTAGGCGCGACAATCCATTAGCATTCCCATGCTGTTTAGTTCCTTTGTACTCGATGTCATATTGGTGTGCCCCTTGGAAAAGGGACCACCTCTTTAGCCGTTGTGCTGTTATTATCGGGACGCCCTTCTTAGTGTTGAAAATGGAGACAAGAGGTTGATGAACAGTTAGTAGAGTAAATTTCTGTCTGTGCAGCTAGTGATTGAACTTCTTCACCCCCCACACCAGGCTGAGGGCCTCTCTGTCAATCTGGGCATAGTTATGCTCGGCTGCAGTTAACGAGCATGACACAAAAGCTATCGGCCTCTCTGAACCATCAAGGGATTTATGTTACAGTACCGCTCCAACGCTGTAGGGAGACGCATCACATGCCAGTCTTATCGGTAGTGATGGGTTGTAGTGAGCCAATACTTCTCTTGAAGTGATCAGGCCTTTACACTTCTGAAAGGCCCGCTTATATTCATCGCTCCATTTCCATGCTACTCCAGTTTGTAGCAGGGCATTCAGTGGGTGCAGAATTGTGGACAAATTCGGCAAAAACTTATGGTAGTAATTCACCAATCTGAGGAATGACCTCAGTTGCGACACATTTTCAGGCGCTGGAGCCTTAACTAGCGCTTCAATTTTGTCAGGGAACTTATGTAACCCCTCTTCATCAATCACGTGGCCACAATACGATATTTGTTTCTTAAAAAACTCGCACTTGGGGCGATTGGCTCGTAGCCCATGTTCTCTTAGTCTAGTGAGCACCTGCTCTAGGTTGGCAAGGTGTTCACTGTCATTTTCACCTGTCACTAGGATGTCGTCCAAGTAACAGCGTCCCCGGAATCCCTTGCAGGACTTGTTCCATCGCTCTTTGCCATATAGCCAGAGCTGATGCTACTCCAAATACCAGTCGATTATACTGGTAAAGACCTTTGTGAGTGTATATCGTGAGATATTTCCTAGAGGATTCTTCAACCTCCATCTGCAAATATGCCTGCGCTAGGTCAATTTTTGTAAAACGTTTCCCTCCAGATAGTGAGGCGAAAATATCTTCTATCCTCGGAAGAGGATACTGTACTGTGTGAAGGACTGGGTTCACAGTCACCTTGAAGTCCCCACAGATGTGAACCTTCCTTGGCTCCTCAGACTTATTGATTAATGTTTTCTTCATGACAGGAATGATGGGTGTCGCCCACTCGCTCCAGTCTACCTTAGATAACACGCCTGCATTCTCCAGATTCTCCAGCTCTGCCTCGACGGCTGGGCGAATTGCATACGGTACCGGTCTTGCTTTGAAAAACTTGGGAATTGCATTCTCTTCTATTTTTATCGAGGCGGTTTCACCTTTAAGAGTTCCCAGTCCTTGTTGAAATACTTCTTTAGCCTTAGCTAAGATTTTTTGACAATTGGCCAGGTGTGACGTCGTCATCCTTTTTACCAGCCACAGTCAGTGCCTGAATGGAGTGCCAGTCTAAACTTATCTTTCTGATCCATTCACGCCCCAATAACGGTGGCCCACCATCTTGCAGTATGTACAGATACAATTTCTGTATTTCCTTGCCATTGTATTCGACAGACACCCTTATTTTCCCTCTGGGGTATACTTTCTGCCCCGTATACGTCTTCAAGACAATGGATGTGTCTTTCAAGGGTATGTGTGAGAATAGCCGCTCGTAGTCTCGTCGATTCATGACGGTCAGGGCTGATCCTGTATCCAATTCCATTTTGACTTAGGACCCTGCTATCATGAGGGTGACACAAATGGTTCGGTGATCCTCTTTTGTGATTATGTTGTGTAGTTTGAGACAGCTTAGTCTCTTGTTCCCGGATTCACTATCGCTCTTCTGGTCTTCGGAACTACTGTCCGTCATCTTTTATACTTTCCTGTACTGTTCCTTAGTAGTCTTTTTGTTGTCGTTAGTCTTCTTCACGGACCTGCAAACTCGTGCAATGTATCCCATCTTTCCGCATTGCCTGCATGTTTTGTCCTTGGACCAGCAGTCCTTCTGGCCATGGGTTGTTCTGCCGCAGCGATAACATTTTTCAAATCCCCATGTCATTTCATGGGTGCCGTATTCCTGTGGCTTTTGCTGTATTTCTGCAGCTCCCCTTGCTGCTGCTTCGTACGATACTGCCACGCTGAAAGCCTTATCTAGCGTCAGCTCTTTCTCTGAGAGTAACCTCTTCTGGGTTCCTTCACTCAGGAGTCCACAGACAAATTTGTCCCGTAGGGTATCTGCAAGTCCTACTCCGAACTGGCAGTGCTTTGATAGCTTGCGTAGTTCCGTAAGGTAATCAGCATTGCTCTCATCTTTATGCTGATTTCTCTTGTGGAATTTAAATCTTTCTGCTATCAGCAGCGGTGTAGGATTTAAGTGTTCCTGTAGGATATCAACAATTTCGCTAAAACTCTTCACCATCGGTTTGACTGGAGTGATCAGGTTCCGCAATAGGCCATACGTTCTTGCGCCCATCAAGTTTAGTAGTACCGATGCCTTTTTCTCATTGGCTACTTCATTTGCCTTGCAATATACTTCGACTCTTTCCACATACGTGGTCCAGTCTTCTATTGCATTATCAAAGGCAGTGATATTGCCAGTCTTCGGCATCTTGGAAATCTAAGATGGTGCCTCCCGTGCTTTGCCTTCTTCCCTGATTGAACAAAATGGCGCCTCCTGTGCTTTGCCTTCTTCCCCTCTGGATTAAGATGGCGCCTCCTGCGCTTTCTGCCTTTAGCGCTGCTGCCAGTGCTTTTGCTGGCGTTTTTATGCCTTGATGGCGATGCCCTATGGTCTTTGCACGCTTCCCCCCGTGCAGCTGCCAACACCACTCTCCACGGTCCCCGTGGCAAACTGCAGCTCCTCGCGGCTTTCTGTGCTTCTAATTTCTTTTTCTTTTATTTTAATTACTGTTCCCATCGTCAGAGCAGACCCTATGGGACACTTCCCTCCCTCTTCTCGGGTCTGTACGCTGCCTGGCTTCGTAGCACTGGCCGCGCCCTGTGTGCTCTACCCTCTCTCTCTCTCTCCTCTTCCCGACAACGCTGCTCGGCCCCGTTGAAAAGCCATCCGATCGAGCTCTAGCCCGCCGCAGCCCAGGAAAGATCAGTGTACTACCTGCCACCAGCCCGATTAGCTGGAACACCATAGACTGGAGAACCAAGCCCAGCTTTCGACAGCCTCTCCTGCAAATCTTCGAATTCGATGAATCAGAGGGCGGTTGCCCACGGTCGATGCCCGTTTCTTCTGTTTGGTTTTCTTTTTCTTTTTTTTTGGATTTATTCCTTCTGGCTTCGACCTCTAATAACTTCGCTTCAGGGATGGATCCCCATGAGGTGGTGCAGAACTGTAGGTAAGTTTGGATCTGTTCATCGCCAATGTAATGTCCGTGTGTAATTGAGACATGGACTGCAGAATTTGGTTATAACAGGTGTTTACTGAATGGAGACAAAACTGGAACTACTATACAAAGTTACTACACAGGCTTATATACAGGGGTGGTCACTACTGGTACTGCAGTATACAGGGGCTGCAGAATATAGTTCCTTCTTCAAGGTACATACACTACAGTCTAGGCACAGCACATTCTCGCCCATGGGGAATGCTGGGTGAAGGTCCTGCCATTGAAAGGCCGCAGCAGTAAGCTGAACAGGAATTACTGGGACTGCATTGAGCCCTGAACCATGATTACAGTGTGTTTCTGCAGATTTTAATAACCCCTATACCTGGGCTGGAGATTAATATTCTGTATAAATATTGAATGAATCTGCTTTGTTTCAAACTCACAACGTGTGCTGTATTTGATTTCACCAGGATGGTGGAAGATGGGTTTACAGTGTATGTATGTGAATGCACGAAGCATAGTAAACAAGGTTGCTGAGCTGCAGGTGCAAATAGCCAAATGGGAATATGACGTGGTGACAATAACGGAGACCTGGCTCAAGAAAGGGCAGGATTGGGTATTAAATATTCCTGGATATAAGGTGTTCAAGATTGATACGGAAGGAAAGATATGAGGTCGTGTGGCAATATTGGTTAAGGAGAATATTACAGTGCTGGAGAGGGAGGATGTCCTAGAAAGGTCAAGGACCGAATCTATATGTTTAGAGATAAGAAATAATAGAGGTGCCATTATATTACTAGGTGTTTCTTTCGGCCACCAACTAGTGGGAAAATATGGATGAGCAAATTTGCAGGGAAATGACAGAGAGATGCAAGAGCTACAGAGTAGTGATAATGGGGGACTTCACTTATCCTAACATAGACTGGGATAGTAATAATGTAAAGGGCAGAGAGAGGGAAGAATGTCTGTAGTGTGTTCAGGAGAATTTTCTTGATCAGTATTGTTCCGGGCCAATGAGGAGCAAGGCATTGCTGGATCTGGTTCTGGAGAATGAGTTGGGTCAAGTGGAGCAAGTATCAGTAGTTAAAACTTTAGGGAACAGTGAGCATAGTACCTAAGGCTTAGATTAGCTTTGGAAAAGGACGGGGAGCAATCTGGAGTAAAAATAATTAATTGGAGGAAGGCCAATTTCAGTGGGATGAGAACGGATCTGGCCCAGGTAAATTGGAATCAAAGATTGGCAGGCAAAACTGTTTTGGAACAATGGGTTGCCTTTAAAGAGGAAATTGTTCCTGTACAGTCGAGGTACATTCCCACTTGGGGAAAGGTAGGGCAACTAAAGTCGGAGCTCCCTGGATGACAGAAGAGATAGGGAGTAAAATGAAGCAGAAAAAGAGCGTGTATGATAGATGTCAGATCGAGAATAGATCTGAGAGTCAGGCTAAATATAGAAAGTTCAGAGGAGAAGTGAAAAAGAAAAGAGGGGCAAAGTGAAGGTATGAAAATATAACGGCAACTAACATAAAAGTTATTCCAAAAGATTTCGAAAGCCATGTAAATAGTAAACGGCTAGTAAGAAGAGGGGTGAGGCTGATTACAAAGGAGACATATGCATAGAGGCAGAGGGCATGACTGAGGTGCAAAATGAGCACTTTGCATCTGTCTTTACCAAGGAAGAAGATGCCACCAAAAACATAGTGAAGAAGGAGGTAGAGGAGATACTGGATGGGAGAAAATTGATAACTATATCAACTGATAACTAGGGAACTAGATGTAATATCTCCAAGTTTGCAGATGACACAAAGCTGGTTGGGCGTTTGTGCTGTGAGGAGGATGCCGAGAAACTGCAGTATGATTTGGACAGGTTGGGTGATTGGGCAGATGCATCGCAGATGCAGTATAATGTGGATAAATGTGAGGTTATCTACCTTGGTGGCAAAAACAGGAAGACAGATTATTATCTGAACAGCAATAGCCTGGGAGAAGGGGAAATGCAATGAGACCTGGGTGTCCTTGTGCACCAGTTGCTGAAGGTAAGCATGCAGGTGCAGCAGGCGGTTAAGAAGGCAAATGGTATGTTGGCCTTCGCAGCAAGAGGGTTCAAGTACAGGAACAAAGATGTCTTACTGCAGTTGTACAGGGCCTTGTTGAGAGCACGCCTTGAGTATTGTGTGCAGTTTTGGTCGCCTTATCTGAGGAAGGATGTTCTTGCCATGGAGGGAGTGCATTGAAGATTCACCAGACTGATACCTGGGATGGCAGGAATGACGTATGAGGAGAGATTGGGTCGATTGGGCTTATACTTGCTGGAGTTTAGAAGAATGAGAGAGGATCTCATTGAAACTTATAAAATTCTAACAGGACTAGACAGACTAGATGCAGGAAGGGTGTTCTCGATGGCGGGGGAGTCCAAAACCAGGGGTCTCAGTCTAAGGATAGGGGTAAGCCATTTAGGACAGAGATGAGGAGGAATTTCTTCACCCAGAGAGTGGTGAACCTATGGAATTCTCTACCACAGAAGGTAGTGGAGGCCAATTCATTAAATATATTCAAGAAGGAGTTAGATATACTTCTTAAGGCTAAAGGGATCAAGGGATATGGGGAGAAGGCAGAGACAGGGTACTGAGTTTGGATGATCAGCCATGATCTCATTGAATGGCGGAGCAGGCTCAAAGGGCCGAATGGCCTACTCCTGCTCCAACTTCTATGTTTCTATGTTTCTATAAAGAGGAGGTACTAGAAAGGCTGGCTGTACTTAAAGTAGATATTTCAGCAGGACCGGATGGGATGCATGCTAGGACGCTGAGGGAAGTGAAGGAAGAAATTGCAGAGGTACTGACCATAATCTTCCAATCCTCCTTAGAAACAGGGGTGGTGCCAGAGGACCGAAGAATTGCAAATGGTGCACCCTTGTTCAAAAAAGTGTGTAAAGATAAACCCAGCAACTACAGGCTAGACTGTTTAACCTCAGTAGTGAGTAAGCTTTTAGAAACAATAATCAGGGACAAAATTAACAATCACTTGGACAAGTGTGGATTAATTAAGGAAAGCCAGCATGGATTTGTTGAAGGCAAATCGTGTTTAACCAACTTGATCGAGTTATTTGATGGGGCAAAAGAATGGTTTGATGAGGGCAATGGAGTTGACGTGGTGTACATGGACTTTAAAAAGGTTTTCAAAAGCCGATAAAGTACCAAATAATAGGCTTGTCAGCAAAGTTGAAACCCATGGAATGAAAGGGACAGTGGCAGCATGGATATAAATTTGGCTAAGTGACAAGAAACATAGAGTAGTTGTGAACGGTTGTTTTTCAGACTGGAGCAAGGGTTAGAGTGGTGTTCTCCAGGGGTCGGTTCTAGGATCACTGCTTTTCTTGATATATATTAATGACTTGGACGTGGGTGTAAAGGCACAATTTCAAAATTTGCAGATAACACAAAACTTATAGTGATAGACTTCAAGAGGACAGAGAGAACCTGATGAAATGGGCGGACATGTGGCAGATGAAATTTAATGCAGAAAAGTGCGAAGTCATACATTTTGGTAGAAATAATGAAAAGAGGCAATATAAACTAAATGATACAATTCTAAAGGGAGACCTAGGGTGTGCACAAATCGTTGAAGGTGGCAGGACAGTTTGAGAAAGGAGTTAAAAAAGCTTATGGGATCCTGGGCTCCATGAATAGAGGTATAGAGTACAAAAGTGTAGAAATTATGATGAACCTGTATAAAACACCGGAGTATTGTGTCCAGTTCTGAGCACCGCACTTTAGGAAGGATTTGAAGGACTTAGGGAGGGTGCAGAAAGGATTGACGAGAATATTTCCAGGATCGAGGTACTTAAGTTACGTGGATAGACTGGAGAAGCTGGGGCTGTTCGCCTTAAAGCAGAGAGATTGAGAGGAGATTTGATGGAGGTGTTCAAAATCACGAGGGGTATGGACAGTGGTAAAAGGGCAGGTGTTGAAACTCCTGCACTTGCACAGGAAAATGCTGTGGGAAGGGGAGGGGGTGTCAGGGCTGATTGAGTAATGGACCAGGTTTTCGCAGAGGGAGCGGCCCCTTTGGAATGCTGAAAGGGGAGGGGAAGATGTATTTGGTGGTGGGATCATGCAGGAGGTGGTGGAAACGGTGGAGGATGATTCATTGAATGTGAAGGCTGGTGGAGTGAAAGGTGAGGACAAGGGGACCCCTATCGTGGTTCTGAGAGGGAGGGGAAGGGGTGAGAGCAGAATTGCGGGAGATGGAATGGCCACGGCTGAGGGCCATGTCAACCACAGTAGAGGGGAATCCTCAGTTGAGGTAAAAGGAAGACATATGGAAGCAGTAGTATGTAAATTCCCTTATGTTCTTGCCTCCCCTCCCCCCATTCCCTACCTCCGCACCTGCTTAAAATCTGTTACATTTCTAACATTTCCCAGTTCTGACGAAAGGTCACCGAGCTGAAACGTTAACTCTGTTTCTCTCTCCACACATGCTGCCTGACCTGCTGAGTATTTCCAGCATTTTCTGTTTTTATTTATTATAAGTGCAACCTGCTGCATGTTGCATTAGACTTTTACCAGTTTGACTTCTTCACATCAGCGACACAAAATCACCCTGTGCCGTCATCACCAAGACAATGCAGCGTCGTCAGTGTCACTTGGTGGCCATGGCAACATCAGTGCGACCTCTGACCCTCAGCCACTCGGAGTGCACGATGTGACCTCATCAGAATGTCCTGACATTGGACCTGGTGTTGGGGGCCGGGGACGCTGTACAGGCGGTGTGGCATCACCTGCCCATTATATGCCCCGCCCGATATTCCACTCCATGGACTGCAACACACCTGAATATTGGGCGTGTCGGATAATGGGTGGAGAACGTGATTCTGCCTGCTTTACACCCCCACCCCCCCATGTCCAATTTCATATAATTAATGGAAGGAAATCCCGTTATTGCGATAAACACTCTGCTTACTCCCTGTAGTGCTAGATTAAAAAACACATCACCATGTTTAAAGGATAAAGGCACTGAATATGGGGGAATCAGCAGGTCCTGGTAGTATGTGTCCAAAAAGACTGGAAGAGTTTGGAGAGGAAACAGTGAAGGTAATAGCCAAAAAATAGAAGATTGTGGAAACAGAAATAGTGTGAAATTCACTGGAGAGCAGCAAATGTTTCATTCCTTTCCAAACAAGGGAAATAATAAGTCAGAGAATTACAGGTTTATTAACCTCACGTCAGGTACAGGTACAGTTTCATTTTTACCATCACTTGCACCAATCATCACACACTAGAGGTTTATATCAGGAGCTTCTGTGTGATGGTGAGGTGATCACTGGACAATAAAGTGCAGAGACTGGTGGGTGGCTGCTCATTAAACTCGGTGTGGTTTAATCCCCTTTCCCACTGAATACTGCGGACAGACAGGCTCACCTTGGGAACGGAATGGTCAGTGTGACATCACTTTCTAAACAAGAGCCCACAAGACAATGGATTATCAATAAATGTTAAAGGGATTCAACGCTCTGAAGTTACAATGTGAATAAAGGAAATAAAATGCCGATCAATAATGTCTGAAGATAATGATTTCTCTCTGTGTGGAATGTGCTTGCACACATTAAGAATGACGAGCTTTGTACACACACAGCAAACACTGTGAGGCTCTTTTCAGTTGTTGCTCTAAACCCGCTGAGCGCTGGTGCACCCGGTGGGCATTAGGACCCTGCGGCCGCCAATCCCGGCGGTGCTGTGAGGTCACGGTTCCAGGCTCTGTCTCACCCAATCAGTGGGTCTCTCCAAAGCTCAATAGCAAATACTGCAGCAAAATCAGTCCTTAACATTCACAAACTGTGAGCAATCGGCACAGCACAACACAAGTGTAAATCAGTAAACTTTAACACACAGAATCTGTCACTAAGTAGTGCAAAGTGCAGAACACTATTGCTCACCCTCAGTTCAGTCCCTCAATCCCAGCTCATCTCTGGGGGATAGTTACAAAGTTCACCCCGTCCTTTCAACACAGATATTACCCACATAATCCCACATCAATTAAACATTGCACACAGCTTCAGACAGTTATCAACAAGACTAGACCTATGGCTTTAAACTTTAACTCTGGTTTATAGTTGCTAAGGTCTTTTCTTGTGTAGCGGGGACTCTTGGTAAACCATACAAGCGCCTTAGAGTTTATCTTTAATTGGTGATAGTGAATTAATTTAAATTAATTAAAGGGTAAGTCATGCGAGGAGAGCCCAGCCCCATGTTATGCTCCTCTTGCTCTATGTGGGAATTCAGGGACACTGCTGGTGTCCCTGATGACCACGTGTGCCAGAAATGCATCCAGCTGCGGCTATTAGCAGACCGCATTGCGGCGCTGGAGCTGTGGATGGATGGGCTTTGGAGCATTTACGATGCTGAGAGGTTCGTGGATAACACGTTTGATGAGGTGGTCACACCACAGGTAAGGGCTGCACAGGCAGAAGGGAAATGGGTGACCATGAGGCAGAGCAGTAGAGGCAGGCAGGTAGTGCAGTGGACCCCTGTGGCCATCCCCCTCTCAAACAGGTATACCGATTTGGATACTGTTGAGGGGGATGACTTACCAGAGGAAGGCAGCAGCAGCCAACTTCCCAGCACCAGGGGTGCTTCTGCTGCTCAGGATGGGAGGAAAAAGAGTGGGAGTGCAATAGTGGTAGGGGATTCTATCGTAAGGGGAATAGATAGGCGTTTCTGTGGCCATAGATGTGACTCCAGGATGGTTTGTTGCCTCCCTGGTGCCAGGGTCAAGGATGTCACTGAACGGCTGCAGGGCATTCTGAAGGGGGAGGGTGAACAGTCAGAGGTCGTGGTTCACATTGGGACCAATGACATGGGTAGGAAGAGGGATGAAGTCCTGCAGCAAGAATTTAGGGAGCTAGGTAGCAGATTAAAGAGCAGGATCTCAAAGGTTGTAATCTCTGGATTACTCCCGGTGCCATGTGCTAGTGAGTATAGGAATAGGAGGATAGAGCAGATGAATGCATGGCTAAAGAGTTGGTGCAGGAGGGAGGGCTTTAGTTTCCTGGATCACTGGGCCTGCTTCTGGGGAAGATGGGACTTGTACAAGTCGGACGGGTAGCACCTGAGCCAGAGCGGGACAAATATCCTTGTGGGGAGGTTTGCTAGCACTGTTCGGGGGGGTTTAAACTAAAATGACAGGGGGTTGGGAACCTGAGCAGGGAGACAGAGGAAAGGGAAACAGGGATAAAAGCAAAAGATACGAAGGAGAAAAACAAAAGTGGCAGTCAGAGAAATCAACGGTTTAAATCAAACGTGGCCACAGTAAATAATAATTCTAATAGGTCTAAGAGCGTTAAAAAAACAAGCCTGAAGGCTTTGTGTCTTAATGCGAGGAGCATTTGTAATAAGGTGGACGAATTGGCTGCGCAAATAGAGATAAACAAATATGATTTGGTTGGTGTTAGATCCGTGGTTCAGTGGATAAATAATTACACGGATGCTGTACATAAAAAAACAACAGGTCTTTACTGGAGGAGGGTCATCTCTAGACTGGGGTACAGAGGCATGCACACAGCTTATATACCGGTATGGTTACTGCCGGTACTACAGTATACAGGAGCTGTAAAAAGTAGTTCTGACTTAAAGCACATACACTACAATTCCTCCCTTTTTAGATTAATAATGCCCCCTTAATATTCAAATAACAATTACATTTTTACATGTACATTTAATAACAAAAGTCCATTTATAGATTCAGTCTTTGGGGCGGCTTCCTGACCCTTTCGGGATAGCGCCTTTCCGGAGGTTCTTGTTCTTGGTGCAGAGGCGATTCTGACCCCTTTTCACGGGTAGTTCATCGGTTTCCACTGCTACTGGGTCTGAAGTAGATGCTACCGGTATGTTGGGTTCATCCCCAGGTACTCGAGACATGGGGTTGACGCCTTCCTGTGACGCTAAGATCTGATCGACGTGGCATCTCACAATATTCTCCCCGACATCCACTGTGTATATTAATGGCCCCTGCCTTGTACATATCGTTCCGGGTTGCCACTTCTCTGTTCAATAGTCACGGGCCAAGACTGGTTGCCCTATATTGAAGTTCCTTGTCGGCTCCTCGTTGATGTGCTGGAATAGTTTGTCCTTAACATTTCTTTGCACATTTGGTCTGAGCATGTCCAGACGAGATCTCAACCTTCGGTTAAAGAACATCATGGCCGGGGTCTGGTTGGTAACTGCATGTGTCGCGTTTCGGTAGGCTAATAAGAAATTGTCCATCTTATGCTGTAGTGGAATTTCCTCATCGCACATGGCCTTCATCGCCTTCTTAAAGGTTTGTACGAACCTCTCAGCCAATCCATTGGTGGCTGGATGATACGGGGCGGATGTGTAATGCCTTACCCCATTCCTTTTCAACAATTTTTGGAACTCGTCGCACACAAACTGTGGTCCATTATCAGAGCAGATCTGCTCTGGCAAACCGTTTCTGGCAAATATGGTCCATAGGACTGCAATCGTTTTCTCTGTAGTTGTTGAAGACATCTTTATCACCTCAGGCCACTTTGAATGAGCATCCACTGCTATTAAGAACATTGAGTCCATGAATGGACCAGCGAAATCAATGTGCACCCATTGCCATGGAGAGGTGGGCCACTCCCATGGGTGTAGAGGGGCATGTGGTGGTGCATTTTGGACCTTCTGGCATCCTAAGCAGCTCTTAGTTAGGTCTTCGGTTTGTTGGTCAATTCCCGGCCACCACACATAAGCCCTAGCAAGGCTTTTCATTTTCACACCACCCAGACGACCTTCATGTAGCTCCTTTAGCACTCTCTCCCTTAACTTGGGTGGAATCACCACTCTGGATCCACACATCACTGTCCCCTGGCATACTGACAGCTGTTCTCTTCTGGATGAGAATGCTGGCAACAGTGAGTCGCCATGTGTTGGCCATCCCCTCACCGTCAATTCATATACCCGTGACAGCATCGGATCATTACGGGTCTCCTTCTATATATCCGCGTTTGTTACTGGCAATCGTTCAATTATCGACGAATAAAATATCTCGATAGGATCCACTGCTGGTGCTTCCTCCACCATAGGCAGTGGCAGGCGCGATAGCCCATCAGCGTTCCCATGCTGTTTCGTGCCTTTATATTCTATTTCATATTGATTCGCTCCGAGAAACAGGGACCATCTTTGTAACCGCTGTGCAGTCATTACTGGCACGCCCTTCTTAGGATTAAAGATGGAGACAAGTGGTTGGTGGACAGTCAGCAAGGTGAACTTCTGCCCATGCAGATAATGGTTGAATTTTTTTATTCCCCATACTAGGCTGAGGGCCTCCCTGTCAATCTGGGCGTAGTTGCGCTCGGCTGAGGTTAGTGACCGAGACGCAAAGGCCACTGGCCTCTCCAACCCGTCTGGGAATTTGTGCGACAACACCGCTCCAATGCCGTAGGGTGACGCATCACATGCCAAACGAATTGGTAGTGCTGGGTTGAAATGGGCCAACACCTCTTTTGATGTGATCAATTCTTTACACTTCTGGAAAGCTCATCTACGTTCGTCATCCCACTTCCATGGTACCCTGTTTGCAGTAGGGTGTTCAGCGGGTGCAGTACCGTAGACAAATTTGGTAAGAACTTGTGGTAATAGTTTACCAGCCCGATGAACGACCTCAGTTGTGACACATTTTCCGGTGCTGGAGCCTTGACTACTGCCTCAATCTTGTCAGGGGACTTATGTAACCCCTCTTCATCGATGACATGGCCGCAATACGAGATCTGTTTCTGGAAAAACTCGCTCTTGTGATGATTAGCTCGTAGCTCATATTCCTTTAATCTGGCGAGCACCTTCTCCAAGTTAGCGAGGTGATCACCGTCATTTTCGCCCGTGACCAAGATGTTGTTCAAATAACACTGGGTCCCTGGAATCCCTTGAAGGACCTGATCCATCGCCCTTTGCCAGATAGCCGGAGCTGAGGCTACTCCAAACACCAGCCGGTTGTATTGATAGAGACCTTTATGGGTGTTGATCGTAAGGTAACGTTTCGAAGCTTCTTCTACCTCCATTTGCAAGTACGCCTGGGCTAGATCAATTTTGGTGAAGCATTTACCACCAGATAGCGAGGCGAAAATATCCTCAATTCATGGAAGCGGATATTGCACCGTGTGAAGGACTGGGTTCACTGTCACCTTAAAATCCCCACAGATGCGGACCTTCTTTGGTTCCCCAGGCATATTACTCAACGACCTCTTCATTACAGGGACGATGGGTGTAGCCCACTCGCTCCAGTCCACTTTGGACAGTACTCCTGAACGTTCCAACCCTTCCAGCTCTGCTTCAACCGCTGGTCTGATCGCATAAGGCACTGGTCTGGC
Source organism: Somniosus microcephalus (assembly GCF_052327205.1). NCBI lineage: Eukaryota > Metazoa > Chordata > Chondrichthyes > Squaliformes > Somniosidae > Somniosus > Somniosus microcephalus. The sequence continues at coordinate 126,975,310 of NC_140990.1, forward strand.
CTTCAGGAACTTTGGGCTTGCATTATCCTCTATTTTAATTGTTGCTGTTATTCCTTTTAGTGTTCCTAGTCCCTCCTGGAACACTTCTTTTGCATCAGTTAGCATTTTTGACCGTCGTCCAGGTGTGACGCCGTCATCCTTTTTGGCCTCCACCTTCAGTGCCTGTATGGAATACCAATCTAAATGTATCTTCCGGATCCACTCACGTCCTAGCAGTGGTGGTCCTCCATTTGGCAATACATATATATCCATTTTAGGTATTTCCTGACCTTTATATGTCACTTTCACCCTTATTTTTCCTTTGGGGTAGAATTTTTGCCCCGTATACGTCTTCAAGCCAATCTCTGTAGCTTTCAAGGGTATGTGTGAAAATAGCCGCTTGTTGTCTCTTTGATTTATGACTGTTAGAGCTGACCCTGTGTCCAATTCCATTTCCACTTGGACTCCGTCTATCTTGAGTGTAACCCAGATAGTCTGGTGATCCTCTATTTCGGTTACATTATGTAGTTTCAGACAACCCAGCTCCTTGCTTCCGGAGTCTGTGTCACTTTTCTGTTCGTCTGAACCACTGTCCATCACCTGGTGTACCTTTTTGTACTTCTCCTGTGGAGATTTCTTACTGTTGGTTTTCTTCCCAGACCTGCAGATTCTTGCTATGTGTCCTGCTTTCCCACACTGTCTGCACATTTGGTCCTTGAACCAACAATCTTTCTGGTCATGTGTTGTTCTGCCGCAGCGATAGCACTTCCCTGTTCCATAGGTCATTTCGTTGGTGCCTTATTCTTGCGGCCTCCATTGTATCTCTGCAGCGCCCCTTGCGGCTGCTTCGTGTGATACTGCCATATTGAAAGCTTTGTCCAGCGTAAGGTCTTTTTCTGATAGAAGCCATTTCTGGGTTCCTTCACTTTGTAGCCCACAAACAAACATGTCCCTTAACGTGTCTGCTAGTCCCACTCCAAACTGGCAGTATTTCGATAGCTTGCTCAGTTCCGTTAGTTACTCAGCATTGCTTTCGTCTTTGTGTTGGTTCCTTTTATGGAACTTAAATCATTCTGCTATCAGCAGCGGTGTGGGGCTTAAGTTGTCCTGTAGGATTTCTACTATGCTTCCAAAATCCTTGTTTACCGGCTTCTCTGGGGTTATTAGATTTCGCAGTAACCCATAAGTTTTTGCACCCATGGAATTTAACAGAACCAGTGCTTTATTAGCATCTGGCACTTCATTCGCCCTGCAGTACACCTCAATACGTTCCATATATGTCGCCCAATCTTCGACTTCATTGTCGAATGTAGAGATACTGCCACTCTTCGGCATCCTTGGTTGTGCGTTAACTATCCCCAATGGCGCCTCCCGCGCTTCCCCTTCTTCTCCGCTGGCACAACATGGCGTCTCCCATGCTTTCCCTCCTTCCCGCGCTCGCCCGTCTTCTCCGCTGTGGCTTCACAAAATGGCGTCTCCTGCACTCTTCCTTGTTCTCCGCGGCTCAATGGCGCCTCCTGTGCTCTCCCTGCTTCTCCGCGGCTCAATGGTGTCTCCCCTTGCTTCGCCCCGTGGACCCTGGTCAGCCCGTGTTCCCTGGCTGTGCTCTGCGCATTCTTCTCTTGATATTTGTCGATGCCGCTCAGTCTAGAACCCGGCTGTTTCTTACCCTCTCTCTCTCCGGTTTGCAGTATTTTTCCTCGACGCCACTCAGTGATCAATCCCCGGCTGCGCCCTGCTCTCTTCACCCTCTTTCTTACCCCATCGACGTTGCCCGGCTCTCTCTCTCTGCCATCGGTCGGCTCCAGCCGCCGCTGCCCGGGAAGAGTCTGCTCTGGACCTGTCGTCGGTTTCTTACTGCTCGTGGTGCCTGGGGAACCAAGCCCGGCTCTCCACAGCCTCCCCAGTGAAGTTGGATCTCTGCCTGACTGCTGGGCGGTTGCTCGCGGTCGACGCCCATGTTCCTGGACTCGACTATTTTTTTTATATGTTGCAGGTGGATTCGCATCAACACTCGTCGCCACTGTTAGATCCATGGTTCAGTGGATAAATAATTACACGGATGCTGTACATAAACAAGCAAAAGGTCTTTACTGGAGGAGGGTCATCTCTAGACTGGGGTACAGAGGCATGCGCACAGCTTATATACTGGTGTGGTTACTGTCGGTACTACAGTATACAGGAGCTGTAAAAAGTAGTTCTGACTAAAAGCACATACACTACAGTTGGGATTATGGAAACGTGACTCAAGGATGGTCAAGACTGGGAACTCAACATCCAGGGGTATTCGATATTCAGGAAAGATAGGCAAAAAGGAAAGGGAGGTGGGGTAGCATTACTGGTTAAAGAAGGGATTAATACAATTGTAATGAAGGATATCAGCTCTGATGATGTGGAATCTGTATGGGTAGAATTGAGAAATACTAAGGGGAAAAAGACATTAGTGGGAGTGGTATATAGACCTCCCAACATTAAGGCGGAGGTTGGGGATGGCATGAAAAGGGAAATTAAAGTAGCGTGCAATAAGGGCACAGAAGTTATCATGGGTGGCTTTAATCTACATATTGATTGGGCCAAACAAATTAGTAACACTACTGTGGAGGAGGAATTCCTGGAGTGTTTACAGAATGGTTTCCTGGACCAATATGTCGAGGAACCAACCAGAGATCGGGCCATCTTAGACTGGGTATTATGTAACGAGAAAGGATTAGTTAGCAATCTTGTTGTACGAGGCCCGTTGGGTCTGAGCGATCATAATATGATCGAATTCTTCATTAAGATGGAGAATGAAGTAGTTGACTCAGAGACTAGGGTCCTCAGTTTAAATAAAGGAAACTACGATGGTCTGAGGAGCGAATTGGGTTGGATTGATTGGGGAATGGCACTCAAAGGGTTGACGGTGGATAGGCAATGGCAAACATTCAAAGACCGAATGGATGAGCTACATAATTTGTTCATCCCAGTTTGGCATAAAAATAAAACAAATAAGGTGACTCAACCGTGGCTAACAAGGGAAATTAGGGATAGCATAAGATCCAAGGAGACGACATATAAATTGGCCAGAACAAGCAATAATCCTGAGGATTGGGAGCAGTTTAGGATTCAACAAAGGAGGACAAAGGGATTAATTAAGAAAGGGAAAATAGAATATGAGAGTAAGCTTGCAGGAAACATAAAAACTGACTATAAAAGCTTTTATAGATATGTGAAGAGAAAAAGATTGGTGAAGTCAAGCGTAGGTCCCTTGCAGTCAGAATCAGGGGAATTTATAATGGGAAACAAAGAAATGGCAGACCAAATAAATTCATACTTTGGATGTGTCCTCACAAAGGAGGTCACAAATAACCTCCCAGAGATGCCGGGGAACATAGGGCCTGATGAAAGGGTGGAACAGAAAGAAATCAGTATTTGTAGGGAAATGGTGTTATAAAAATTGATGGGACTGAAGGCCAATAAAGCCCCAGGGCCTGATGGTCTACATCCCAGAGTACTTAAGGAAGTGGCCCTAGAAATACTAGATGCATTGTTGGTCATCTTCCAGAACTCGATAGACCCTGGAACAGTACCCATGGATTGGAGGGTAGCTAATGTTACACCCACTATTCAAAAAAGGTGGCAGAGAAAAAGCGGGTAATTATAGACCGGTAAGCCTGACATCGGTAGTGGGGAAAATGCTAGAATCTATTATAAAAGATGTAATAGCAGAGCACTTGGTAAGCAGTGACAGGATCGGACAAAGTTAACTTGGATTTACAAAAGGTAAATCATGCTTGACTATTCTACTGGAATTTTTTGAGGATGTAACTGGTAAAATAGATAAGGGAGAACCAGTGGATGTGCTGTATTTGGACTTTCAGAAGGCTTTCGATAAGGTCCCGTAAAAGAGATTAGCGTGCAAAATTAAGGCACATGGGATTGGGGGCAAGGTATTGACTTGGATAGAGAACTGGTTGGCGGACAGAAGGCAGAGAGTTGGAATAAACTGCTCGATTTCCGAGTGGCAGGCAGTGACTAGTGGGGTACCGCAAGGATCAGTCCTAGGACCCCAGCTGTTCACAATATATATTAATGATCTGGACGAGGGAATTGGATGTAATATCTCCAAATTTGCAGACGACACAAAGCTGGGTGGGAGGGTAAGCTGTGAGGAGGATGTCGAGAAACTCCAGTACGATTTGGACAGATTGGGTTATTGGGCAGAAACATGGCAAATGCACTTTAATGTGGATAAATATGAGTTTATCCACTTTGGTGGCAAAAACAGGAAGGCAGATTATTATTTGAATGGCAATAGATTGGGAGAAGGGGATGTGCAAAGAGACCTGGGTGTTCTTGTGCACCAGTTGCTGAAGGTAAGCATGCAGGTGCAGCAGGCGGTTAAGAAGGCAAATGATATGTTGGCCTTCGTAGCGAGAGGGTTTGAGTACAGGAACAAGGATGTCTTGCTGCAGTTGTACAGGGCCTTGCTGAGACCGCACCTTGAGTATTGTGTGCAGTTTTGGTCGCCTTACCTGAGGAAGGACGTGCTTGCCATGGAAGGAGTGCTGCGAAGATTCACCAGGCTGGTACCTGGGATGGCAGGAATGAAGTATGAGGAGGGATTGTGTCGATTGGGCATATACTCACTGGAGTTTAGAAGATTGAGAGGGGATCTCATCGAAACCTATACAATTCTGTCAGGCCTGGACAGACTAGATGCAGGAAGGATGTTTATGATGGCCGGGGAGTCCAGAACCAAGGGTCATATTCTAAGGATAAGGGGTAAGCCATTTAGGACTGCAATGAGGAGGAATTTATTCACCCAGAGAGTTGTGAACCTGTGCAATTCTCTGCCACAGAGGGCGGCGGAGGCCAGTTCGTTAAATATGTTCAAGAAGGAGTTGGATATATTTCTTAAGGCTAAAGGGATCAAAAGATATGGGGAGAAGTCATGGACAGGGTACTGAATTTGGATGATCAGCCATGATCTCATTGAATGGCGGAGCAGGCTCAAAGGGCCGAATGGCCTACTCCTGCTCCTGTCCTCTATGTTTCTATGTTCAAACCAAAAAATGAATGCATCCTCCCACCCATTCAAATATATGTATTTATTTATATTAATTAATGTCTGTCAGTTTGTCTGTCTCTCTATCTTTCTTTCTGTCTATCTATCTATCTATCTATCTATCTATCTATCTATCTATCTATCTATCTATCTATCTATCTATCTATCTATCTATCTATCTATCTATCTATCTATCTATCTATCTATCTATCTATCTATCTATCTTTCTATCTAACTATCTATATATAACACGGTCCAGTGTAATAATTCAGACATAGTCTGGTGTAAAGTAAACAGAGATCGGGTCTAGTATAATATAAACAGGGACAGTGTCTAGTATAATTTAAACAGTGACAGAGTCTAGAGGGATATCAACAGAGACAGAGTCTAGTGTAATATAAACAGGAACAGGGCCTAGTGTAATATAAACAGAGACGGGTTCGAGTGTAATATAAACAGAGACAGGGTGAACTGCAATATTAACTGAGACATGGTCTAGTGTAATATAAACGGAGACAGAGTCTAGTCTAATATAAACAGAGGCAGCGTCTAGTGTAATATAAACAGAGACATTGTCTACTATAATATAAACAGGGACAGGATAGAGTGTAATATAAACAGAGACATGGTCTAGTGTAATATAAACACAGACTTGATCTCGTGTAATAAAAACAGAGACAGGGTCTAGTGTAATATAAACACAGATATGGTCTAGTGTAATATAAATAGAGACATGGCCTACTGTAACATAAAGAGAGACAAGTGTTGTGTATGTAACCTGTTCCACCTTAAGAGAGCTTAAGCCTGTTCCACCTTAAGAGATGTACTACTTTCTCAGGCTGCTGTAGACGTAATACCGGGGTGAACACACCGGTATATAAGCACTGTGCAGTAATCTTGTATTCAGAATAGTCCCTACCTCCAACCAGTAAAGACCTGTTTTTGATTGTTATTAATTCGTCTGTGTCTTAATTAACTAGATAACTCACAGATTTAACAACAAGGACTAGTGTAATATAAACAGAGCCAGGGTCTAGTGTAATATAAAGAGAGACAGGGTCTAGTGTCATATAAACAGGGACACGGTCTACTGTAAAATAAAGAGAGACAGGGACTAGTGTAAGATTAAGAGCGAAATGGTCTAGAGTAATATAAACAGAGATAGGTCCCAGTGTAATTTAAAAAGAGACATGGTGTAGTGTAATATAAACAGAGGCAGGGTCAAGTGTAATACAAACAGAGACAGGTTCTAGTGTAATATAAACAGAGACAGTGTCTAGTGTAATATAAATAGAGACAGGGTCCAGTGTAATATAAACAGAGACAGGGTCTAGTGTAATATAAACAGAGACAGGGTCTAGTGTAATATAAACAGAGACAGGGTCTAGTTCAATATAAACCGAGACTGGGTCTAGTGTAATATATACAGAGACAGGGTGTAGTGTAATATAAACAGAGACCGGGTCTAGTGTAATATAAACCGAGACAGGGTCTAGTGTAATACAAACAGAGACAGGGTCGAGTGTAATACAAACAGAGACAGCGTCTAGTGTAATATAAACAGAGACAGGGTCTACTGAAATATAAACAGAGACAGGGTCTAGTGTAATATAAACAGAGACAGGGTCTAGCGTAATATAAACAGGGACAGGGTCTAGCGTAATATAAACAGAGACAGGGTCTATTGTAAATTAAACAGAAATAGAGTCTAGTGTAATATAAACAGAGACAGGGTCTAATGTAATATAAACAGAGACGGGTTCTAGTATAATATAAACAGATACAGGGTCTAGTGTAATATAAACAGAGACAGGGCAGTGTCATATAAACAGAGGCAGGGTCTAGTCTAATATAAACAGAGGCATGGTTTAGTGTAACATAACCAGAGACTGGGCCTAGTGTAATATAAACAGGGACAGGGCAATGCAATATAAACATAGACAGGGTCTAGTGTAATATAAACAGAGACAGGGCAGTGTAATTTTTCTGATCTTGTTAGATGTAGGTAGTGCCCCTAGTGGTAGTTATTGTATAGCATTATGTTATTTGACCTTCTTCCTATCTGCACCGGATGTAGTATTCTAGGAAGTGTTTTCTCAGTTGTGAACAAGGTCCACGTGTGGCAGCTTGTTTTCTACCCTCCTCCATCCTTCCTTATACGGTAGGCAAGATGCAATGTCTGTGAGTATCCTTGTTTGGTAACATAATACAACCTTGTCGGTATAATATTTTGACAATACCTTGTCAATAAGAAGTTTATTAGCTGCTAGCTATACAGTTACCTACTTATCTGTGTTAAGCAGTCTATTCTTTTTTCATAAATATGTTTTTGCATCTTATGTAACATCTAATGTATAGTACTTACCTCTGTGTACAAAACATACTTTGTCTTTGTTTACAGTTTCACACTTTTATTCAAGTAAAGCTTCAAAACAGCACCCTGCCTCTCGAGGAGTTATTTGAATGCGTGTTTAGCTGACTGGATAGCTGGATAAGAGTTACAACTAGTGAGACCAGAACAGTGAACAGACAGCAATATGGCTAGCTGTGAAGAGAGGAGACACTCCACGCGGACCAGCAAGGACTCACGAGTTAAGTGGCTGTCATCTAGGCGCAGAGTAAGCCCTCATGACATAGCCAGCTTAAGTCTTCACCTTGTACACTATACGTACCTCACATCATCATGGCAGAAGTTAACACCGAAAATGCCACTCAGCAAGCAGAAGACTTTAAACAGTTAGATGAAACTGAAGAATGTGACAATCTGTCTATAAGCTCTCATTATTACAAATCGTCAGCTGGTTCTAGGTCATCAGCTGGTTCACGATCATCAGCTGGTTCTAGGGCTAGTATGGCCATCGCCAGAGTACAGGCCAAGGCAGAAGTAGCCCAAGCCAGAGCAGCTTATGCCAAGAAAGAAATGGAAATAAAAACTGAACGGGCCCATCTCCAAGCCACATTAGACGCCCTGCAGGAAGAAAAAGAGATAAAAGTTGAACAGGCCCATTTCCAAGCCACATTAGACGCCCTGCAGGAAGAAAAAGAGAAAGATGCTGCATTAGCTGAGGCACAAATATTGGAGGCAGCTTTAATGGAAGCTGATCCTGAGTCTGCTAACAAAGTTCCAATTCCCTTTCCACGTCAGAGTCGACTACAGCACACCACAGACTATGTGAGCGACCAAGCTGACACACAGTTTACGAGAGAGAGAGATGAAGACCCACACATCTCTACAGACTCAAGCACACCATATAACATGCCCATGTCACCAACCAAGTTCAAAATGGACTGCGTGCCCCAAGTCACAGGATCCTCCCCCACGAAACAGAGGACACCAAGCAGAGGAATGGAGTGCTGAAGAGAGAAAGTCAGCAACAAACCCCCTCTTGTTTTCTCGAGACCCCCAGCAGAGCCTCTACTCAAGGTGACCATGGCATAGGCCCCACCACCTACGACCTTGTAAAATACCTTGCACGCAGCCAGCTGGTGACGACAGGGTTAACCACGTTTGATGATAAACCAGGTAATTATTGGGCCTGGAAGTCCTCTTTGCACGGTGCCATATCGGGCCTAGACCTGTCGGCAGCAGAAGAGCTCGACCTCCTTACGAAATGGCTCGGCCCAGAGTCCGCCGAACAGGCAGGATGAAAGCAGTCAATGTGAGACATCCGCCAGCTGGGTTGATGATGGCTTGGGCGAGGCTGGAAGAAAGCTACGGCTCACCTGAAGCCATTGAAAGGGCTCTCTTTGCCAGGTTGGAGAACTTTCCAAAGTTGACAAATAAGGAACCCCAGAAGCTCCGCAACCTTGGAGATCTGCTGTTGGAACTCGAAGCTGCAAAGCAGGACGGCTACCTACCTGGCCTGTCGTACTTAGACACTTCCAGAGTGTTAAGTCCCATCATTGAGAAGCTTCCATTCAATCTGCAGGAGAAGTGGACATCATTCAGGTCAAGGTTCAAGCTAGAGCACAACGTTACCTTCCCTCCATTCTCTGTGTTTGCCAACTTCATCCATAGAGAAGCCAAAGCCAGGACAGACCCCAGCTTCAACTTCTTCTCCTCCCACACAGCACTTGCCAGAAGAGATAAGTTTGACAGACATGGAAAGACACCAATATCTGTCCACAAAATGCAAGTGTCTTCAACCGAGAACACAAGGTATCAGAAGAAATCCGAGGATATGAGCAAACAATGTCCCATCCACAACAAGCCCCATCCATTAAAGAAGTGCAGAGGCTTCAGAGAGAAGTCCCTGGAAGACCACAAACAGTATCTCAAAGACAACTCCATATGTTTCAAGAGTTGCTCCTCCACGAACCATCTCACTAAGAACTGCAAGGTAGATGCAAAATGCACAGAATGTGCAAGTGATCGGCACATTTCAGCACTCCACCCAGGCCCAGCTACTTGGAAGTGAGAGTCATCTCCTCCCGCCTCAGAGCACGGCGGGGAGAGAGAGGGAGCCGCCTATCCAGAAATTACATCCAAGTGCACGAGGTGTGTGGAGAAGGAGTGAGCGCAAGAGCATGCTCCAAGATATGCCTCGTTAATGTGTACCCTGTAGGACGTCGCAAGGAATATGAAAAGATGTATGCCATTCTAGACGAACAAAGTAACCATTCTCTAGCAAGATCCGAGTTCTTTGACATCTTCAAGGTCAAAGGAAGTCCGTCACCTTACACGCTGAAGATGTGAGCTGGACTTTCAGAGACAACCGGCAGGAGGGCCTGTGGTTATGTTGTTGAGTCAGCCGATGGGAAGATTAGTTTCCCTCTTCCTACATTCATCAAATGTAATCAAGTCCCCGACAACCGTTCTGAGATTCCCACTCTGAATGCAGCTCATCACCACAGTCATCTGAGACGCATTGCAGACGAGATGCCATCTCTTGATCCAGACACAGACATACTCTTGTTGTTGGGCAGGGACATCCTGAGGGTACATAAGGTAAGGAAACAGATCAATGGTCCACATGATGCCCATTTCGCCCAAAGGCTAGACCTCGGCTGGGTCATTGTTGGAGACGTGTGCCTCAGGGGTGCTCACAAGCCATTACAGGTGAACACACTCAAGACTTCCATCTTGGAGAACGGTCGTCCAAGCTACCTTACCCCATGAAGTAGTCAGATCCGAGTGACAGAGAAGTTCAGTCACACGGCTCAGCCTCAGAACCCCCCAGCGCTGATCTCCACAGACAGCACACAGATGATGCTCACTGGAGAGAACCCGGGTCAGTCAGTCTTCTGTCGCACCGCCAGTGACCACAAACTTGCTCCATCGATCGACGACATGAGGTTCCTCCAGATTATGGACAATGAGGTCTCTCGTGACAGCTCTAACAGCTGGGTTGCACCCTTACCCTTCCAGAACCCCAGACGATGGCTGCCAAACAACAGGGAGTGTGCCTATAATTGCCTTAACTCACTCCGTCCCACACTAGAGAAGAAGCCAAAGATGAAAGCACACTTCCTAGAGTTTGTGGAGAAAATGCTTGTCAACGATCATGCAGAGCTAGCTTCTCTACTCCAGGAAGGCCAAGAGTGTTGGTACCTCCCCTACTTCGGAGTCTATCACCCCAAAAAGCCAGAACAGATCCGCGTGGTGTTTGACTCCAGTGCACCATATCAGGGAGTCTCTCTCAATGATGTACTCCTCACAGGGCCCGATCTCAACAACAGCCTCTTGCGGGTACTCATGAGATTCAGGAAAGAACCCGTCGCCATCACTGCCAATATCCATGTTTCACTGCTTTGTGGTGAGGGAAGACCACAGAGACTTCCTCCGCTTCCTGTGGTATCGCAACAACGACTCCAGCAGTTACATTGTGGACTACAGAATGCGTGTCCGTGTCTTCAGCAATAGCCCGTCCCCTGCTGTCGCCATATACAGACTAAAGAGGGCTGCCAAGGAAGAAGAAGATGACTTTGGCAGTGATGTGAGAGGGTTCATCGAACGAGAGTTCTACGTCGACGATGCACTGAAGTCATTCCCTGCCGAAGCAGAGGACATCAGTGCCCTTGGGCGAGCTCAGGAACTACTTGCACTATCCAACCTCAGGCTACACAAAATAGCCTCTAACAGACCAGCAGTGATGGAGGCATTCCCCCCTGAAGATCGTGGTAAGGATGTCAAGGATCGAGACCTCATCACTGATGACCTCCCCCTACAGCGTAGTCTAGGAGTGTCTTGGAACATAGCAACAGACACGTTCACATTCCAAGCCTTAGATGACAAGAAACCCTTCACACATAGAGAAGTGCTCTCTACAGTCAACAGCTAATATGACCCTCTCGGCTTCTCAGCCCGTCACCATACAAAGCAGGCTGCTCCTCAGGCAACTCTCCACACGCGCTGAAGAGTGGGATTCACCCCTCCCTGAAGAGATGGAAGCAGAGTGGAACAGATGGAGAGACTCGCTTCAAGATTTACAGGAGATCCAAATACCTCACTCCTATACGTCCTTTTCTCCCTCAAATGTCCAATTCAAGGAGCTTTCTGTCTTTGCAAATGCATCTGCAAAGGCCATCGCAGGTGTGGCTTATCTGAAGGTCACCAATCAATATGGACAAAGCAAAGTTGGCTTCATCTTTGGAAAGGCCAAGATGGCACCACAGCCAGAGGACTCCAGTGACAAGTAGAGTTAGGCCTATGTGGGGTCGTTAACGACCCCAGACGGGGAGTGTTCTGGACTTGTTAGATGTAGGTAGTGCCCCTAGTGGTAGTTATGGTATAGCAGTGTGTTATTTGGCCTTCTTCCTGTCTGCACCGAAGTAGTATTCGAGGAAGTGTTTTCTCAGTTGTGAACAAGGTCCACGTGTGGCATCTTGTTTCATATCCTCCTCCATCCTTCCTTATATGCTAGGCAAGATGCAATGTCTGCGAGTATCCTTGTTTGGTAACATAATAACAACCTTGTTGGTATAGTATTTTGACAATACCTTGTCGATAAGAAGTTTATTAGCTGCTAGCTACTAAGGGTTAGCTTCAGTGTTATTTACTTATACAGTTACCTACTTATCTGCGTTAAGCAGTCTATTCTGTTTTCATGAATATGTTTTTGCATCTTATGTAACATATAATGTATAGTACTTACCTCTGTGTACAAAACATACCTTTTCTTTGATTACAGTTTTACACTTTTATTCAAGGAAAGCTTCAAAATAGCACTCTGGTTGTCGAGGAGTTATTTGAATGAGTGTTTAGCTGACTGGATAGCTGGATAGGAGTTACATCTAGTGAGACCAGTACAGTCATATAAACAGAGACAAGGTCTAGTTTATTATAAAGAGAGACAGTGTCTGGTGTAACATAAACACAGACAGGGTCTAGTGTAATATAAACAGAGACAGATTCTAGTGTAATATAAACACAGACAGGGTCTACTGTAATATAAACAGAGACATGTCTAGTGTAGTATAAACAGAGAGAGTGTCTAGTCTAATATAAACAGAGACAGGGTCTAGTATAATAAAAACAGAGACAGGGTCTCGTTTAACATAAAGAGAGACAGGGTCTAGTGTAATATAAAAAGAGACAGGGTCTAGTGCAATATAAACAGAGACAGGGTCTAGTGTAATATAATTAGAGACAGGGTCTAGTGTAATATAAACAGAGATAGGGTGTAGTGTATGATAAACAGAGAAAGGGACAGGTGTAACAGAGACAGGGTCTAGTGTATTATAAACAGAGACAGTGTCTGGTGTAATATAACCAGAGACAGGGTCTAGTGTAATATAAACAGAGACGGATCTAGTGTAATGTAAACAGAGACAGGGTCAAGTGTAATATAAACAGAGACAGGGTCAAGTGTAATATAAACTGAGACAGGGTCTGGTGTAATATAAACAGAGCCAGAGTCTAGTGTAACATAAACAGAGGCACGGCAGTGTAATATAAACAGAGACAGGGTCTAGTGTAATATAAACAGAGGCAGGGCAGTGTAATTTAAACAGAGACAGGGTCTAGTGTAATATAAACAGAGATAATGTCTAGTGTAATATAAACAGAGACGGGTCTAGTGTAATATAAACAGAGATAGGGTCTAGTGTAATATATACAGAGACAGGGTCTAGTGTAATATAAACAGAGATAGGGTCTACTGTAATATAAACAGAGACAGGGCCTAGTGTAATATAAACAGAGAAAGGGTCTAGTGTAATATAAACAGAGACAGGGTCTAGTGTAATATAAACAGAGACAGGGTCTAGTGTAATATAAACAGAGACAGGGTCGCGTGTAATATAAACAGAGACAGGGTCGAGTGAAATATAAACAGAGACAGGGCCTAGTGTAATATAGACAGAGACAGGGTCATGTGTAATATGAACAGAGACAGGGTCGAGTGAAATATAAACAGAGACAGGGTCTAGTGTATTATAGACAGAGACAGGGTCTAGTGTATTATAGACAGAGACAGGGTCTAGTGTAATATAAACAGCGACAGGGTCTAGTATAATATACAAGGTGAGAGGGCCTCGTGCATTACAAACAGAGACATATTGTCTATTGCAATAGTAGCGCCAACAGTTCCTCATGCCAACAATGTTAGAAGTGCGGAATTCTCTCCCACAAAAAGCAGTTGATGCTGTGTCATATAATACCTTTAAAACTGAGATAGGTTTTTCCTATCCAAGAGCATTAAGGGATATGTAGCCAAGGAGTTTAAATGGTGTTATGGTACAGATCAACCATGAGCCCATTGATTGGCTGAAGAGATTCGAGGGGCTGAATGGCCTGCTCCTGTTCCTATCTTCCTATGTAATAGATGCATGTTTGGTATAAAACTAACCAGGAGGGGTGTGTAGTTTAACATGACCGGAAATGTAATCTGAGTTAGTTATAACATAGGGAAGTGATAACAACAGAAGCGAAGCCTAGTGTAAAAATAAAGAGGTGGGAGAGGACTGAAAGCTGAAAGTTGCCGTGAGCCGTGAGCCCCGTTGAGACCTTAAGGGAGTGTCTTTACCAGATTAGAGTTGATAGATCCCGGGACTGGATTACTGCCTGGGCCTGAAGATGAAAATTACTCCCATGGTTTTTAGTGTCACCACAACAAAGGGAGGGAATTGTGCCAAAATAGTTGGTTGATTACCTTCTCCAGAAGGGACAGAGGCTCTACTGGGGGAAAATACCAGTTTATTCTGTCCACTATTTCCATACTAAAGCAAGGCCGTTATTGCTGAAGCTTCATAAATCACAGGGGAGGCCCCAGCTGCAGCATTCTATCCAATGTTGCAGTCTAAACTTTTATTTATGATGTTCAGAAAGACTGAGAAAGACAGAAATAAAGAGACAAAGAGACTTAAAAAGAGGGGATACAGAGTGGTGGGAGAACAAAGCTGAGAAATAGAATTTCCAACTGAAACAGCACAGGGGGAGGCCATTCAGCCCATCGTGCCTGTGCCAGCTCTTTGAAAGAGCTCTCCAATTAGTCCCACTGCCCTGTGCTCTCTCCAGAACCCTGTCATTTATTTTTCAATAAATTATGTGTTCAACCACAATAGGGTTCCCCTTGTCCTCACCTTTCACCCCACCAGCCTCCACATTCAACGGGTCATCCTCCGCCATTTCCGCTACCTCCAAAGTGATCCCACCACCAAACATATCTTCCCCTCCCCTCCCCTTTCTGCATTCCGTAGGTACCGCTCCCTCCGAGACACCCTAGTCCACTCCTGTATCACCCCAAACAGCCCTTTCCCTTCGCCTGGCACCTTCCCGTACAAGCGCAGGAGATGTAACACCTGCCCCTATACCTCCCCACTTCCCACTGTCCAGGGCCCCAAACACCCATTCCAGGTGAAACAGCGATTCATTTGTACTTCTTGCAGTCTAGTATACTGTATTCGCTGCTCACGATGCGGTCTCCTCTACATTGGGGAGACCAAACACAGATTGGGTGACGGCTTTGTGGAACACCTCCATTCAGTCCGTAAGGGTGACCCCGAGCTTCCGGTCACCTCTCATTTTAATTCACCGCTCTATTCCCACTTGGACCTCACCATCCTTGGCCTCTTGTATTCTTCCACAGAAGCTCAACGTAAACTCGAGGAACAGCAAATCATCTTCCGATTAGGCAATTTGCAGCCTTCCGGACTCAATATCGAGTTCAATAATTTCAGATCATAACCACGGCCTCTCTTACTTTTTTCATTTAAATTTTTTCCAGCCCTTATTTTGGGTCCACCTTCCCCCACCCCCCCTCCTTTCCTTTTGTTTCTCTCTCTCACCTGGCAGCTGTCCTTATCCTGCCAGTACATTTCTCACCTAATCTCAGCTGCCTTTTGTCTCCACGGGTCCATTACCATCTCATCCGGCTTCTAATACCTTTTATTGTCTCCTTTTCTTCATTTGTTCGATCGCAGCTTTGCCTTCGATCTTTTTATTTTCTTTCCAGTTTTGAAAAAGGGTTTCAACCCGAAATGAGAACTCAAATTTCTCTCCACGGATGATGCCTGCCCTGCTGAGTTTTTCCAGCATTCTCTGTTGTTATTATGTGTTCAATTCTGTTCTGAAAGTTACTATCGATTTTTCATCCACCAAGCTTATAAGCAGTGCATTCCAGATTATATGACCTCATATAAACTGAAAGGGTGCAAACTGCCAGCTCCAGCTTCAGAGAGCAGTGGGAGCTCAGTGACTGACCCACAGACACCGCCAATCCTGTCCGGGAATGGAGAACCTGAGCACAAACAACAAGCTCATTTGTAAATGTCACCACAATGTGATCTGTGAGGCTGTGCACAGACTCTGGGGCCAGATATAAGCCGCCTTGTCAGATGTTTCCGCCAGATTGTGAGCCCTGGATTTATTTTCTGCTACGAAGTGAGATGTGCAGTTTGGAGCAGGCAGCAGAGAAACAGGAAGTTGTGTTGCCTGAGAATGAAATCGAAGGTGTCAGTTTGATGTTATCACTATGAAAACGTTATCTGTCTGTAGGGGAGGCCTCACTCTGACAGCACCAAGAACTCATCATCTCAACATTACCCTCACCCCAATTTACATTGTAAAGAATAATAGGGTTTAACATGTTCAATAAAGAGCGAGAATGACTGAGGGTCAATTACTGTGAGAAATGAGGGGAAGGAAATAATCATTTCTCCCAAAGAGGGTTATTAGAAAATTAATGAGTTAGGTGCTGTCTGAGACAGAGAGCGAGACAGAGAGAGAGAGAGAGAGAGAGAGCGAGAGGAGAGAGAGGAGAGAGGTTAAGTGAGTTCGATGCCGTCTGAGACAGAAACAGAGAGACAGAGAGAGAGGAGAGAGTATGAGTGTGTTAGGTGCTGTCTGAGACAGAGAGAGAGAGGGAGAGAGAGATTAAGAGAGTTTGATGCCTTCTGGGACAGAGAGAGAGGAGAGAGGTTGAGTGAGTTCGGTGCTGTCTGAGACAGAGACAGAGAGAGAGGAGAGAGGTTAAGTGAGTTCAGTGCTGTCTCTGACAGAGGGACAGAGAGAGAGGAGAGAGGTTAAGTGAGTTCGGTGCTGACTGAGACAGAGACAGAGGGAGAGGAGAGAGGTTAATTGAGTTCAGTGCTGTCTGAGACAGAGGGACAGAGAGAGAGGAGAGAGGTTAAGGGAGTTTGGTGCTGTCTGAGACAGAGAGACAGAGAGAGAGGAGAGAGGTTAAGTGAGTTCGGTGCTGTCTGAGACAGAGACAGAGAGAGAGGAGAGAGGTTAATTGAGTTCGGTGCTGTCTGAGACAGAGACAGAGGGAGAGGAGAGAGGTTAAGTGAGTTCGGTGCTGTCTGAGACAGAGACAGAGAGAGAGGAGAGAGGTTAAGTGAGTTCGGTGCTGTCTGAGACAGAGACAGAGAGAGAGGAGAGAGGTTAAGTGAGTTCAGTGCTGTCTGAGACAAAGACCTTTGCATATTTTAAGGGAACGGTGGAACAATATATTCGAGGTAAGGATAGCAAACTAGTTTATTTCACTGCCCTGTGGAAAACTGGATATCCCCGTTTGTTAATGAGCAACATTTCCAAGCCATTCATTGCGTGTGGAGCACGTTGATATGAGCGTGTGTTTCTCTCCATGGGCTGATATTTCTCCTTCAGAGAAGTGGAATGCATCATCTGTGCGTCATTCCAAAGAAATCTCATCTATCAATAAGAAAGAAAGACTTGTATTTATATTGCGCCTCAGACATCTCAAATCACTTTACAACCAATGAAGTTCTTTGAACTAAAGACTTTGTTGTAACTTAGGACAGGTGGATGCCAAATAAAGCACAGCAAGATCCCACAAATATCAAAGTGATAAATAAGCAGATAACCTCTTCTTTAGTGGTTTTGGTTGAGGGATAAATATTGACCAGGACACCGTGGAAAACTCGCCGGCTCTTCTTAAAATTGTGCCGTGGGATCTTCCAGGTCCACCTGAGAGGACAGATAGGGCCTCGGTTTAACATCTCGATGGGAAGACGATGGCTCTGACAGTGCATCAATCACTCAATACTGCACAGAGCGACAGGGTCTAGTGCAGTATTAATGAGTAAATGGCCTATATTTTACGATCGCTGTCCTCCTGCGGGCGGAGGACTGAGATTTGGAAAAATCTGCGCCCTTACCTGAGGCTCCCAGGAGGCGCACAGTTCCACTGCTGGGCTTCTCCAAATTGCCGGTGTGCAGGGCCCAGGTATCCTAGAGGCGCAGGCAGTTCACAGCGTCCCATGGATCACGTGGTCCATGGGGAGCCAATCAAAGAAGGGAATCTCCCTTCATACATTTGACAGGAAGACCTTTCAAATATATGAATGGAGATCACACCCAAAACATAGTAAAACTTTAAATACATTTTAAAAAATCATCACATTTTTAAAATGACATAAATGTACAATAAGTTAACTATTTTAAACAAAACTTTAAAGTTTTCAAAAAAATAATTAAAGTTTTAATGGGGCTAAAAATAAACTTATCCTTTTTTAAAAGTATTTTTATCTGAAAAATCAGTGGAAATTAAAAAAAAAGTTTCTCAACTCTTATCCTGGTAAAAGCATGCCTTACGCCTGCTTTTAACAGGCGCAAGAACTGAAAGGGTTTTCTGTGGACGGAGATTCTCCAAAAAGTGGAACTATCTGCCTGCAGAGGCCATTCTCATGGGCAGACAGAGGATCTGTCAAGAGCTTTCTTGACAGATCAGAAATGCCGGTTTCCAGCGCATGCGCAGTGCTTGCCTGAGACCAGCATTTCCGATGTCCCTACGGGTGGGTACACAGTGCGTACCCATGCGTAGGGATCAGAATATCTGGCCCCATATGGTCTAGTGTAATATAAAGAGAGACAGGTGATGTGCCAAATAACTGTCTGAATTCATGAGTTTAAAGCTTAAAACTAAAGGCTTTTATTAAGTAAGAACATGGCATCAAGTTAACACAGGGCATCCATCATTCATCACCGACCCAGCCCTTGGTAGAACATTCCAGAAGAGGGGCGGGGCTAGGAAGGAGCATTAGTGGTTACACCAGTAGAATATTCCAGACATTAACAAGTACAACAACAGACAATACCAATGCCAGAACACAGAGTTATTTCATCACATTCACCCCCTGCTATAGATTCAGTCTGTCAGGAGGTCTGATAATCCTCTGGGAGCGACGTAACTCTTGCTGAGGCTCCTCCCGGAGTACTAACTCCGGTTCATTCGAATTCCCAGAATCATCAGTATTTTCCACACTGAGGGTTTGTGTCTCTGAAGGTCCAATACCACGATTGAAAACTCTACTCTCAGAGTCGAACTCTTTTCAAGCCCCAGCAGGTGCAAGATCTTTAATAGAGACCATATCCTCTCGCCCATCTGGATATTGAATATACGCATACTGGGGATTAGCATGCAGGAGTTGTACTTCCTCCACCAGTGGATCAGTCTTGTGGCCTCTCACATGTCTGCGCAACAACACAGGGCCTGTGGTCGTCAACCATGTGGGTAACATTACTCCATTAGTAGCTTTTCTTGGAAAACTAAACATCCTTTCATGAGGGGTGGCATTCGTCACTGTACACAAAAGAGACCTTATGGAATGCAGCACGTCTGGCAGGACAACCTGCCAGCGAGAGGTCGGCATGCCTCGCGACTTCAGAGACAGTACGATAGCCTTCCACACTGTCACATTTTCTTTCTTGGCCTGCCCATTACCACGAGGGTTATAGCTGGTAGTTCTATTCGTTGCAATCCCTTTCGATAGCAAAAACTGTCGCAATTCTTCGCTCATAAAGGAAGAACTCCTATCACTATGTATATAGTTAGGCATGCCAAACAAGGAAAACAGTTGGCAGAGGCATTTAAATACAACAGCACTAGTCACATCTGGACAGGGGATAACAAAAGGGAACCGAGAGTACTCGTCTATAATATTAAGAAAATAGACATTACGGTCACTCGATGGAAGGGGACCTTTAAAATCGAGACTCAAACGCTCAAATGGTCGAGTTGCTTTAATAAGATGAGCTGGCTTGGATGGCTTATAGAAGCGGGGTTAGCATTCAGCACAAACACGACAGGTTCTGGTCATTGTCCGGACTTCCTCAATAGAGTAGGGTAGATTATGAGACTTAATGAAATGGTTCATTCTGGTAACCCCAGGGTGACAGAGTGCGTCGTGGAGACTTTGAAGCTTATCTATACCTAGACTAGCACATACTCCTCATGACAAAGCATCCGATGGCTCATTAAATACACCAGGCCTGTACTGAATATCATATTCATATGTTGACAGTTCTATTCGCCATCTTAAAATCTTATCATTTTTGAGCTTGCCTTTCTGCTTAGTATTGAACATAAAGGCCATGGATCGCTGGTCAGGAATGAGTGTAAAACGTTGGCTAGCGAGATAATGTCTCCAAAACCTGACAGCTGTGATAATTGCCTGTGCCTCCTTTTCCACTGAAGAATGTCGAACTTCTGGTCCTTGCAATGTACGAGAGAAGAAAGCTACTGGTCTACCAGCTTGGTTAAGAGTTGCTGCCAATGCAAAATCAGATGCATCACTTTCCACTTGAAAAGGGATCTTCTCATCCACGGCACATACCACTGCCTTCTCAATGTCCCATTTGATATTAAGGAAAACCTCCTGAGCTTCCACCGATAGCAGAAAAGACGTCGACTTAATAAGAGGTCGGACTTTATCTGAGTAGTTAGCCATCCACTGGGCATAGTACGAGAAGGATCCCAGACACCTTCTTAAAGCTTTTACAGTGTGAGGTAAAGGTAATTCCTTAAGTGGGCATAATCTTTCAGGATCTGGTCCGATTACCCCATTCTCCACAACGCAACTAAGAATACACAAACGTGTAGTATTGAAGGTACACTTGTTTTCGTTGTAGGTCAGGTTTAACCTCTTTGCAGTCTCCAGGAACTTCGTGAGATTTTGATCATGCTCCCGTTGGTCGCACCCACAGATAGTAACATTGTCCAGGTACAGGAATGTTGCTTCCAATGCATATTCATCCACCATACGATCCATCTCCCGTTGGAAGATGGATACCCCATTCGTCACTCCAAAGGGCACCCTAAGGAATTGGTACAGTCGTCCATTAGCTTCGAAGGCCATATAAGGTCGGTCTTCTATTTTAATGGGGAGTTGATGGTAGGCAGACTTTAAATCAATGGTGGAGAACACGCGGTACTGAGCTATCTGATTCAACATCTCAGAAATATGAGGCAAAGGATAGGCGTCTAATTGGGTTTACAAGTTTATAGTCTAGCTATAATCGACCACAAGTCTTTTCTTTTCATTAGTTTTAACCACCACCACCTGGGCACGCCACGGGCTGTTACTGTGTTCGACGATTCCCTCCCGTTGAAGTCTTTCCACTTCTTCTTTTATAAATGTTTTATCTTCTGAACTATACCGTTGACTCTTAGTCACTATAGGTCTACAATTAGGAGCAAGGTTCACGAACAAAGAAGGCGGACGTATTTTTAAAGTAGAAAGGCCACAGACTGTGAGCAGAGGCTGGGATCTACCATACTTAAGGGTGACGCTCTCATGCTGACACTGGAAGTCCAAACCTAAAATTAAGTTCACACACAACTGAGGTAATATGAGGAGTTTAAAATCCTTATACTCCGTATCCTTAATGGTCAATGTGACTTTACAATATCCAGTTAACTCCAAAGTAAGGGACTTGGACACCATCACGATTTCACTTCGAGTAGGATATACCTTCAATGAACAGGAGTTAACAAGGTTGGGGTGTATAAAACTTTGAGTACTGCCACAGTCTATCAAACACCCAGTAGGATGACCATTAATCTTGATGTCCATCATAGATTTCGACAAGGAACACGGTATGGTCTGGTCAACCGTAACCGAGGCTAGAGTAAAACGATAGGCGGCAGCACAAAATACATCATTTACAGGATTACCCTTACACACTTTACTGTCCCCGTTTCTTACATTTAAAACAGGTATCCTCTCTGGCTGGGCATCGTTGCCTGGGGTGCTTAGATTGGCCACAAAAATAACACTTAGACACATGGGGTACAGCCGCAACAATAGGATTGAGTGGAGGCTCCATTGGTGTTATGGATGCCTCCACTCAATCCTATTGTTGCGGCTGTACACACGAGACTGAGAAAGACACGTGGGCTGATGCATACACTTCTAAATTCTTCGGCGCTACATCTAATGATCGAGCAGTAGCGACGACCATTTTTAAAACTAACGAGTCATTCTCGAGAAGGCTTTGTCTAATATAATTAGATCAGAGGCCAAATATGAAAGAATCACAGATGGCCTCTTCCTGATACAATATGGCAGAGACAGCCTTGTAGTTGCAATCCTTAGCCAAAGCCTTAAGGTCCTGCAGGAAATCATCCAGAGATTCCTCGGGTAATTGCCTGCGAGTAGACAAAAGATACCTGGCGTACACTTTGTTAACCGACTTAAGGTATTGGGCCTTAAGGGCTGCGAGGGCCTCTTCATATGTAGTAATATCTTCAATTATCGAGTAAGTTTGATGACTTACCAAGTTGGTTAGAAGACCCAACTTGTTAACCGTCAAATCGACCGATGCGATGAAGTGTTCAAAACATCAAAGCCAATGCGTAAATTTCTTCGACACGTCTGCTGAATGGGGATTGATATCCAAATGCTCTGGTTTCAAAAATCGATTCTTCTTCGAAAAGTTGTTACTTAATAAAATTGATGTGCCAAATAACTGACTGAATTCATGACGTTAAAGTTTAAAACTAAAGTCTTTTATTAAGTAAGAACATGGCATCAAGTTAACACAGGGCAACCATCATTCCTCACCAACCCAGCCCTTGGTAGAGCATTCCAGAAGAGGGGCGGGGCTAGGTAGGAGCATTAGTGGTTACATCGGTAGAACATTCCAGACATTAACAAGTACAACAACAGACAATACAAATGCCAGAACACAGAGTTATTTCATCACAACAGGGTACAGTGTAATATAAACAGACACAGGGTCTAGTGTAATATAAACAGAGACAAGGTCTAGTGTAATATTACCAGTAAAAGCATCTAGTGTAATATAAACCGAGACATGGTCTTGTGCAGTATAAACAGATACAGGGTCTAGTGTAAAATAAACAGTGACAGGGTCTAGTGTAATATAAACAGAGACAGGGTCTAGTGTAATATAAGCAGAGACAGGGTCTAGAGTAATAGAAACAGAGACAGGGTCTAGTGCAGTAATAATTGAGACGGGGTATACAGTAATATAAAGAGAGATATTGTCTAGTGCAGTAATAACTGAGCCAGGGTCTAGTGTAATATAAACAGAGACATGGTCTAGTGTAATATAAACAGAGACAGGGCCTAGTGTAATATAAACAGAGACAGCGTCTAGTGTATTATAAACAGAGACAGGATCTAGTGTACTATAAACAGAGACAGGGTCTAGTGTAATATAAACAGCGACAGGGTCTAGTATACTATAAACAGACACAGGGTCTAGTGTAATATAAACAGAGACATGGTCCAGTGTACTATAAACAGAGACAGGGTCTAGTGTAATATAAACAGCGACAGGGTCTAGTGTAATATACAAGGAGAGAGGGCCTCGTGTATTACAGAGACAGTGTCTAGTGTAATATAAACAGAGACGGGTCTAGTGTAATATAAACAGAGACAGGGTGTAGTGTAATATAAACAGAGACAGGGTCGACTGTAATATAAACAGAGACAGGGTCTAGTGTAATATAAATATAGACAGGGTCTAGTGTAATATAAACAGAGACAGGGCCACGTGTAATATAAACAGAGACAGGGTCCAGTGTGTTATAGACAGAGACAGCGTCTAGTGTAATAAAGAAGGAGAGAGGGCATCGTGTATTACAAACAGAGACATTATTTCTATTGCAAACGTAGCGCCAACAGTTCTTCATGCCAACGATGGTAGAAGTGCGGAATTCTCTCCCACAAAAAGCAGTTGATGCTGGGTCATATAATACCTTTAAAACTGAGATAGGTTTTTCCTGTCCAAGAGCATTAAGGGGTATGTAGCCAAGGAGTTTAAATGGTGTTATGGTACAGATCAGCCATGATCCCATTGATTGGCTGAAGAGACTCGAGCGGCTGAATGGCCTCCTCCTTTTCCTATCTTCCTATGTAATAGATGCATGGTTGGTGTAAAACTGACCAGGAGGGTTGTGTAGTTTAACATGGCCGGAAATGTAATCTGAGTTAGTTATAACATAGGGAAGAGATAACAACAGAAGCGAAGCCTAGTGTAAAAATAAAGTGGTGGGAGAGGACTGAAAGCTGAAAGTTGCTGTGAGCCGTGAGCCCCGTTGAAACCTTAAGGGACAGTCATTACCAGATTAGAGTTGATAGATCCCAGGACTGGATTACTGCCCGGGCCTGAAGATGAAAATTGCTCCCATGGTTTTTAGTGTCACCACAACAAAGGGAGGGAATTGTGCCAAAATAGTCGGTTGATTACCTTCTCCAGAAGGGACAGAGGCTCAACTGGGGGAAAATACCAGTTTATTCTGTCCACTATTTCCATACTAAAGCAAGGCCGTTATTGCTGAAGCTTCATAAATCACAGGGGAGGCCCCAGCTGCAGCATTCTGTAGTCTAAGTATTTATTTATGATGTTCAGAAAGACTGAGAAAGATAGAAATAAAGAGACAAAGAGACTTAAAAAGAGGAGATACAGAGTCGTGGGAGAACAAAGCTGAGAAATAGCATTACCGACTGAAACAACACAGGGGGAGGCCATTCAGCCCATCGTGCCTGTGCCGGCTCTTTGAAAGAGCTCTCCAATTAGTCCCACTGCCCTGCACTCTCACCAGAGCCCTGTCATTTATTTTTCAAGAAAGTATGTGTTCAATTCTGTTCTGAAAGTTACTATCGATTTTGCTTCCACCAAGCTCACAAGCAGTGCATTCCAGATTATATGACCTCATATAAACTGAAAGGGAGCAAACTGCCAGCTCCAGCTTCAGAGAGCAGTGGGAGCTCAGTGACTGACCCACAGACACCGCCAGTCCTGTCCAGGAATGGAGAACCTGAGCACAAACAACAAGCTCATTTGCAAATGTCACCGCAATGTGATCTGTGAGGCTGTGCACCGACTCTGGGGCCAGATAGAAGCCGCCTTGTTGGATGTTTCCACCAGATTGTGAGCCCTGGATTTATTTTCTGCTCAGAAGTGAGATGTGCAGTTTGGAGCCGACAGCAGAGAAACAGGAAGTTGTGTTGGCTGAAAATGAAATCGAAGGTGTCAGTTTGATGTTATCACTGTGAAGAGGCTTCCTGTCTGTGGGGGCGGCCTCACTCTGACAGCACGAAGAACTCATCATCTCAACATTACCCTCACCCCAATTTACATTTAAATAATAATCGGGTTTAACATGCTCAATAAAGAGCGGGATAGACTGAGGGTCAATTACTGTGAGAAATGAGGGGAAGGAAATTATCATTTCTCCCAAAGAGGGTTATTAGAAAATTAATGAGTTAGGTTCGGTCTGAGACAGAGAGAGAGGTTAAGTGAGTTAGGTGCCGTCTGAGACAGAAACAGAGAGAGAGGAGAGAGGTTGAGTGAGTTTGGTGCTCTCTGAGACAGAGACAGAGGGAGAGGAGAGTGGTTAAGGGAGTTCGGTGCTGTCTGAGACAGAGACAGAGAGGGAGAGAGGTTAAGGGAGTTCGGTGCTGTCTGAGACAGAGAGAGAGAGAGGAGAGAGGTTAAGTGAGTTCGGTGCTGCCTGAGACAGAGACAGAGGGAGAGGAGCGAGGTTAAGTGAGTTCGGTGCTGTCTGAGACAGAGGGACAGAGAGAGAGGAGAGAGGTTAAGGGAGTTCGGTGCTGTCTGAGACAGAGACAGATGGAGAGGAGAGAGGTTAAGTGAGTTCAGTGCTGTCTGAGACAGAGACAGAGGGAGAGAACATAACATAAGAACATAAGAATTAGGAGCAGGAGTAGGCCAATCGGCCCCTCGAGCCTGCTCTGCCATTCAATAAGATCATGGCTGATCTGATCCTAACCGCCAATCCACTATCACAGAACCATCTCCTGAATCTAACAGAATTAGACACATGGAATAGGAGCAGGATCAGGCTACACGGCCCCTGGGCCCGCTCCGCTACCCACAGGGCCATGACCATTCTGAACCTAGACTCATGTCCAAATTCCTGCCCGCTCCCCGTAACCCTTAATTCCCTTTACTTCTAGGAAACTGTCTATTTCTGTTTTAAATTTATGTAATTATGTAGCTTCTGCAGCTTTTTTGGGGCAGCATATTCCATGGACCTACCACCCTCTGAGTGAAGTAGTTCCTCCTCATCTCAGTTTTGAACGAGCAGCCCATTATTCTATGACTATGCCCCCTAGTTCTAGTTTCACCCATCATCGGGAACATCTTCCCCGATGAGAGAGGTTAAGTGAGTTCGGTGCTGTCTGAGACAGAGACAGAGAGAGAGGAGAGAGGTTAAGTGAGTTTGGTGCTGTCTGAGACAGAGACAGAGAGAGAGAGGAGAGAGGTTAAGTGAGTTCGGTGCTGTCTGAGACAGAGAGAGAGGAGAGAGGTTAAGGGAGTTCGGTGCTGTCTGAGACAGAGACAGAGGGAGAGGAGAGAGGTTAAGTGAGTTCGGTGCTGTCTGAGACAGAGACAGAGGGAGAGGAGAGAGGTTAAGTGAGTTTGGTGCTGTCTGAGACAGAGACAGAGAGAGAGGAGAGAGGTTAAGTGAGTTCGGTGCTGTCTGAGACAGAGACAGAGAGAGAGGAGAGAGGTTAAGGGAGTTCGGTGCTGTCTGAGACAAAGACAGAGAGAGAGGAGAGAGGTTAAGTGAGTTCGGTGCTGTCTGAGACAGGGGGACAGAGAGAGAGGAGAGAGCTTAAGGGAGTTTGGTGCTGTCTGAGGCAGAGACAGAGAGAGAGGAGAGAGGTTAAGTGAGTTCGGTGCTGTCTGAGACAGAGGGACAGAGGGAGAGGAGAGAGGTTAAGTGAGTTCGGTGCTGTCTGAGACAAAGACCTTTGCATATTTTAAGGGAACGGTGGAACAATATATTCGAGGTAAGGATAGCAAACTAGTTTATTTCACTGCCCTGTGGAAAACTGGGTATCCCCGTTTGTTAATGAGCAACATTTCCAAGCCATTCATTGCGTGTGGAGCACGTTGATATGAGCGTGTGTTTCTCTCCATGGGCTGATATTTCTCCTTCAGAGAAGTGGAAATGCATCATCTGTGCATCATTCCAAAGAAATCTCATCGATCAACAAGAAAGAAAGACTTGTATTTATATAGCGCCTCAGACATCTCAAATCACTTTACAACCAATGAAGTTCTTTGAACCAAAGACTTTGTTGTAACTTAGGACACGCGGATGCCAAATAAAGCACAGCAAGATCCCACAAATAGCAAAGTGATAAATAAGCAGATAACCTCTTCTTTAGTGGTTTTGGTTGAGGGATAAATATTGACCAGGACACCGTGGAAAACTCGCCGGCTCTTCTTAAAATTCTGCCATGGGATCTACTATGTCCACCTGAGAGGACAGATCGGGCCTCGGTTTAACACCTTGATGGAAAGACGATGGCTCTGACAGTGCATCAATCACTCAATACTGCACAGAGCGACAGGGTCTAGTGCAGTATTAATGAGTCAATGGCCTATATTTTACGATCGCAGGCCTCCCGCGGGCGGAGGACTGAGATTTGGAAAAATCTGCGCCCTTACCTGGGGCTCCCAAGAGGCACACAGTTCCACTGCTGGGCTTCTCCAAATTGCTGGGGTGCAGGGTCCAGGTATCCCAGAGGTGCAGGCAGTTCACAGCGTCCCTGTGATCACGTGGGCCATGGGGTACCAATCAAAGAAGGGAATCTCCCTTCATACATTTGACAGGAAGACATTTCAAATATATGAATGGAGATCACCCCCAAAACATAGTAAAACTTTAAATACATTTTAAATAATCATCACATTTTTAAAATTACTTAAATGTACAATAAATTAACTATTTTAAACAAAACTTTAAAGTTTTCAAAAAAGTAGTTAAAATTTTAATGGGGCTAAAAATAAACTTATCCTTTTTTAAAAGGATTTTTAAATGACAAATCAGTGGAAATTAGAAAAAAAAACGTTTCTCAACTCTTATCCTGGTAAAAGCATGTCTTACGCCTGCTTTTAACAGGTGCAAGAATTGAAAGGGTTTTCTGTGGACGAAGGGTCTCAAAAAGTGGAACTATCTGCCTGCAGAGGCCCTTCTCATGGGCAGCCAGAGGATCTGTCAAGAGCTTTCTTGACAGATCAGAAATGCCGGTTTCCAGCGCATGCACAGTGCATGCCTGAAACTGGCATTTCTGATGTTTCTACAGGTGGGTACACAGTGCGTACCCACGCTTAGGGATCGGATTATCCGGCCCCATATGGTCTAGTGCAATATAAAGAGAGACAGAGTATCGTGTAATATAAAGAGAGACAGGGTCTAGTGTAATATAAGCAGTGACAGGGTCTATTGTAATATAAACAGAGACAGGGTCTTGTGTAATATAAACAGAGACAGGGTCTAGACTAATAGAAACTGAGACAGGGTCTCGTGCAGTAATAACTGAGACGGGGTATAATGTAATGTAAAGAGAGACATTGTCTACTGCAGTAATAACTGAGCCAGGGTCTAGTGTAATAAAAACAGAGACATGGTCTAATGTAATATAAAACGAGACAGGGTCTAGTGTAATATAAAAAGAGACAGGGTCTAGTGTAATATAAACAGAGACAGGGTCTAGTTTACTATAAACAGAGACAGGGTCTAGTGTAATATAAACAGAGACAGGATCTAGTGTAATAGACAAGGAGAGAGGGCCTCGTGTATTACAAACAGAGATTGTGTCTAGTGTAATATAAACAGAGGCGGGACCAGTGTAATATAAACAGAGGCAGGGTCTAGTGTAATATAAACAGAGACAGGGTCTAGTGTAATATAAACAGAGACAGGGTCTAGTGTAATATAAACAGAGACAGGGTCACGTGTAATATAAACAGAGACAGGGTCTAGTGTATTATAGACAGTGACAGGGTCTAGTGTAATATACAAGGAGAGAGGGCCTCATGTATTACAAACAGAGACATATTGGCCTAGAAATTCATTGACGCCACTTTTGGGGCACTAAAGTGGGGCGTCCGCTAAAGTTAGCGGCCGCCGCCAAATCTAGGCCACTTCTCCGATATTCATTAGCTTCGCCCTACTAGTTCGGGCAAGCGCTAAAACTGCTGTTGGACGCCTCTCTTTGGGCGCTAAGCCGGAGGTGGTGATCGATAGCGCCGAGGCCGGGCGCAGCGCAGGTGCGGCCATCCCGTGACTGACAGCAGACACCCTGGCGCCGGCCAGCTCTTAAGGGGGAAGGGTCGACTGTGTCTGCTGCCACGCCCTGGATAGTGGAGCCCTCCAGCTAGGCCTGAACACTGCTGCTGGACCCAAATAGCGCCTGAAGACATGGAGAAGGCCCGTGAACGTGCGCAGCGCTTCTCAGAGCGTGATCTGAGTGTGCTGCTTGCTGCTGTGGAGAAGAGGCGCCATGTTTTGTACCCGGACAATGGCAAGAAGGCGACGGTCCGTGTCTACAGGAGAGCCTGGAGGCATGTCGCCAGCAAGCTGTCAGCCAACAGCGACGTCCCCAGGACCGGTGCCCAATGCCGCAAAAAGATAAATGACCTCACACGCATTGTCAGGGTGAGTACCCTTTCCAATGACCTCCTCATCCTTGCATGTGCACCTCACATTATGGGCAAAGGGACCTGAAAGCTCTAATGGCCAGCCTTCATCCAGCAGCTATGGCACAGGCATGAGCATCAATTGCACATTCTGCACTGAACACACTGGCCAAGCTATTCCACCATGGGAGGCAGTGCACAGCAGATCATGGCGACACACTGGCCAGGCTATTCCACCATGGGAGGCAGTGCACAGCAGATCATGGCGACACACTGGCCAGGCTATTCCACCATGGGAGGCAGTGCACAGCAGATCATGGAGACACACTGGCCAGGCTATTCCACCATGGGAGGCAGTGCACACAAGATCACGGCGACACACTGTACTTAGAGGCCATCCTTTCTCTTGCAGGCCAAGCTGGCGAATAATCGCAGGAGCCGGACTGCGACTGGGGGAGGACGACCCCATATCCAGCCACTCACCAACCTGCAACATCGCGTGGAGCGCCTCATGGGTCACCGGGTGATTGGGCCCGTTGCATGTGGAGATGCCGACCCTGTTCTGGGAAGCAATGGTAAGGACATCACCTTTTGCACCTCTCTCGTCCCACTTGCGCATCAGATCTACATCCTTTGCCACTGTCCGACCAATGCACTGAATGCCACCACTCATGCATCCCGCACTGATGCCCTCTCCTCACTCTAAAGCTACTCTTGTGCCTTCCTGCTTTCAGATGGTCAAGAGGAGGTCCCTCAACTTGCCAGTGACAGACCCTCCGAGGAGGAGTAGGAGGAGGAGCAAGAGGAAGGCGGCCCATCAGGGGAACCCTCAGCCGCGGCCACCCAGGCCACCCAGTTCCTGGTACTAGGGACAGGGTCACTGGCAAGGCTTGGAAGCTAAACAGAGCCAGGCCTGGTTAGTACCTGGAGGGGTGACCATCAGGGAATACCAGTTGCAGAAGGTCACGGAAGGAGCCCCGAGGAGGGGCGGTTGGACAGAAGGTCGCGGAAGGAGCCCCGAGGAGGGGCGGTTGGGCAGAAGGTCACGGAAGGAGCCCCGGGAGGGGCGGCTGGTGAGCAGGCCCGGGCGTTGGGCTGAAGATTGTCGGACAGGAGGAATGGTGGAAATGGAATGGCGGCGCGCACAGACGCAGCGGCTTTGCTTCTCCCAGGACGGTGCTATTTACGTTTAATGTTAATGTTATTTGTACTGGACTCATGGGAGCCTGCAAGATCACATTTCATTGTTCATGTACTTGTGCATTGTACAATGACAATAAAGTTGAATTATTATTATTATAGGGGACACATCTTCCCTGGAGGGCAGCGTGGCGGAAGTGTCGAAGGGGAGGGGAGCTCCTGGGACCTGCGTGCTGCAGAAAGGCGGGAGGGGGGTGGAAGCTCGGCGGCCTTCTCCCCAGAGGGGGGATGCATCAGAGGGGAGTCCAATTGCTGGGCCCAGCGGCCTCCAGCAATGCAGGAAGGGTCGGACAGCTCGGCAGCCTTCTCCCCAGAGGGAGAGTCCGGCCGCCAGTCAGGAGATGCTCTTCGCCGAGGAGATGGAACGCCTCGACGACTTGTCCGCGGACTCGGAGCGCCGGCACACGGAGCTCATGGCGGCAGTGGCATGGTTGCCTGAGTCCATCGATTCCCTCTCTCGGAGTGTGGCCGAGTTCGGGCCCTTAGAGGCCACCAGTCGGGCGGAATACCGGGCAGATCTTTCAGCGACTGGCCAGGTGATTAGTGGTGCCGTCCAGTCACTGGCTGCTCTGCTGCAGGCAGTGAACAGGTCAACGTGGGCACTCACTGCTGCCACACTCGCTGTGTCAGCCAGGCATCGCCAGGGCACCCGGCGCGCTGCAGTAGCACATCGGTCTGTCCCTCGGCAGATTGGTGCGCATGCTGCAGTGCTGGCCCGGGCGAGTGCCAGTGTCTCAGGCGACCAGCGAGCGCCTGCCATCCGCCAGCTTGCCGCCATTCCTCCAGCCGCCACTGCCACTCCCCCAGTGGAGCTGCCAGGAGCTGCTGCAGCGACTGATGCTGGCCAGCCACAGCTGCAGCAATCAACAGCCGGCCGCTCGACGCCCAGACCTCGACTAGGCCGACCCCCAAGGGCATCTGCCGTCACGACATGTGCCCCTCAGGTGCCTGCCCCCAGCCTTGCAGCAGCCAATGGCCTTACTTTGAGGTGGAGCAGCAGGGCGGGCAGGGGCCACCCAAAGGTGGCCAAGGCATCGCCCTAGCGGGCCAAGTAGTCGAATGTGTGGCCATTTGTGTTTGTTTCTTGAGGCCGAGAATTGGATGTTTGTTTTTTGAAGGCCGATGATGTGATGTTTGTTTTGGACGAAGGCCGAGAATGACGGCCATTTTAGTTGCCCTATTTTGTTAATCCTCCCCAGGTTGTGGGAGCAAGTAATGTGTTTGCGTGTTTTTTGGGGGTTTCCTCTGTTTTTGGTTTTCATGTGGGAAGGGCCCAGAGTTTGTACAATAAAGCATTTTATTTATTCACATTGTCCATGTTTGATCTTTGAAGTGTTTGTTGCCTTAACTGGCTGAGGGCTTGCGGAGCGGCTGCAATCATGTTCTATCATTGGCACAAGCCATTCCCTGACAGGGGGCCTCGAAGTGACGTTCAGTAAGCCGCCGACAGGCGGCCCTTGGACCTTGTGCGTCCCTCCTGGGCTGGTACTCCTCGTCCTCGTCGTCCTCATGCTCCTCCTGCTCCTCCTCCTGAGGTGGTGGTCCAACGTGAGGTGGCAGTGCCTGAGTCCTGCGGATAGCCAGGTTGTGCAACATGCAGCAAACGACGACAAATTGGGAGACTCGACCCTGCAAATACTGGAGGGCTCCCCCGGAGCAGTCGAGACAGCGGAACCGTTGCTTGAGCACGCCGATTTTTTGTTCTATGAGGTTCCTCGTCGCTTGATGGCTCTCGTTGTATGCCTCTTCAGCAGGGGTCGTGGGCGCGCGGAGCGGGGTCATGAGCCAGGTACACAAAGGATAGCCTTTGTCCCCAATAAGCCATCCTCTTGGGGGAGGCTGTGCCTGGAACATGTCAGCCACAGTTGTCTGTCGCAGGATAAAGGCATCGTGGCTGCTGCCTGGAAAGCGGGCATTGACAGCTAGGATGCGCTGCCTGTGGTCACACACCAGCTGTACATTGAGGGAATGGTAGCCCTTCCAGTTGCGGTAATCCTCGGCATGCTCAAGAGGTGCCCGCAAAGCCACATGCGTGCAGCCAATGGCGCCCTGCACCATGGGGAAGCCTGCTATTCTTGCAAACCCCACTGCACGCTGCTGCTGCTTGTCCAGGGTCATGGGGAAGGAGATGAATTGATGTCTCCTTCTGAAAAGGGCTTCGGTCACCTGGCGGATGCAGCAATGCACGGCGAACTGGGAGATGTTAGCGATGTCCCCAGAAGCGGATTGGAAGGAGCCGGAGGCATAGAAGTTGAGAGCCACCGTCACCTTCACTGCCACCGACAGAGACGTCCTGCGCATCAGCTGTGGCTGCAGATCTCTCTGAAGCAGCCAGCAGATGTCTGTAGCCACCTCCCTTCGGAATCGCAGCCTCCTAACACACATCGCGGCAGACATGGTCAGATAGGAGGTCTGCTGGCGGTATACCCTGCGTGGGTAAGGCCTCAGTTGGCGATGCCTGTTGCCCCCTCTGCATCTAGCCAGGGCTGCCACTCTCTCACGGCGTCTGTAAGCCCTTCTGGCATAAGGCTGAAATTCAGCATTGCCACCCAATGCAGCCCCCATTATATGCTGGGAAACACTGAGCTCTGAATGAAGGCTAAGATAATTGGTAAGCTCTGGCCTGAGCCAAAAATACCTGTCCAAGTGTTGGTCCAAACCAGTAAACTCTCCTCCTTGGTCTCTGTCCAAAAAACCGTTGCACAAGAGTGAATGCTGCAAAATGGCTGGCCTTTATACTGCTGGGTAAGTGCCCTATAATTAGCGCTCCCCCCGGCCCGGCTGGCCTGTGTACCGTTCCACTTCACAGTCGCTCGGGACGCCCGGCGCACAATGGGCCGGCGCGAGTGAAGTTCCGGGTTGGGGCGCACAAAGGGCGTTGCACTATTATATGACGTCATGATCTGCGCGCGCAGCAGGGCGCACGCTAAGACTTTGCGCCGGTGCTAAATGTGTCCTGAAGTTGGGGGGAGAGGCGCAGATCGCGCTGCGCCCGGGCGATAAGCGCCTAGCACTCGAGATCTACTCCCCCTAAGGCGCTAACGGCTGGCGCGCCCAACTGAATTTCTAGGCTATAGTCTATTGCAATAGTAGCACCAACAGTTCTTCACACCAACAATGGTAGAAGTGCAGAATTCTCTCCCACACAAAGCAGTTGATGCTGGGTCATATAATACCTTTAAAACTGAGATAGGTTTTTCCTATCAAAGAGCATTAAGGGATATGTAGCCAAGGAGTTTAAATGGTGTTATGGTACAGAGCAGCCATGATCCCAATGATTGGCTGAAGAGACTCGAGGGGCTGAATGGCCTCCTCCTGTTTCTATCTTCCTATGTAATGGATGCGTGGTTGGTGTAAAACTAACCAGGAGGGGTGTGTAGTTTATAAAGAGCGGAAATGGAACCTGAGTTAGTTATAACATAGGAGAGTGATAACAACAGATGCGAAGCCTAGTGTAAAAATAAAATGGTGGGAAGAGGACTGAAAGCTGAAAGTTGCCGTGAGCCATGAGCCCCGTTGAGACCTTAAGGGAGAGTCTTTACCAGATTAGAGGTGATGGATCCTGGGACAGGATTACTGCCCGGGCCTGAAGATGAAAATTACTCCCATGGTTTTTAGTGTCACCACAACAAAGGGAGGGAATTGTGCCAAAATAGTCGGTTGATTACCTTCTCCAGAAGGGACAGAGGCTCTACTGGGAGAAAATACCAGTTTATTCTGTCCACTATTTCCATACTAAAGCAAGGCCGTTATTGCTGAAGCTTCATAAATCACAGGGGAGGCCCCAGCTGCAGCATTGTGTCCAATGTTGTAGATAAACTTTTATTTATGATTTTCAGAAAGACTGAGAAAGACAGAAATAAAGAGACAAAGGAGAGACTATGTAGTTTAGGGATGTACACACTGGAGTTTAGAAGATTGAGAGGGGACCTCATAGAAGTGTATAAAATTCTGACAGGTCTAGACAGACTGGATGCAGAAGGAATGTTTCCCTTGGCGGGTGAGAACAGAACTAGAGGACATAATTTAAGGATAAGGGCTAAACCATTTAGGACAGAGATGAGGGGGAATTTCTTCACTCAGAGAGTGGTGAACCTGTGGAACTCATTGCCACAGAGGGCAGTGTACGCCAGCTCATTAAATATATTTAAGAGGGAATTAGATATATTTCTACGGGCAAAAGGGGTTAAGGGTTACGGAGAGAAGGCGGGGACGGGATACTGAATTAAAGGATCAGCCATGATCTCATCGAATGGCGGAGCAGGCACGAAGGGCCGAATGGCCTACTCCTGCTCCTATCTTCTATGTATCTATGTATCTATGTAACACGTTCAATAAAGAGCAAGATTGACTGAGGGTCAATTAATGCAGAAATGAGGGGAAGGAAATTATCATTTCTCCCAAAGAGGTTTATTAGAAAATTAATGAGTTAGGTGCGGTCTGAGACTGAGCCTTGGGAGCAAGACAGAGATTAAATGAGTTAGGTGCTGTCTGAGACAGAGAGACAGAGAGAGAGAGAGCGAGAGGAGAGAGAGGAGGGAGTTTAAGTGAGTTCGATCCCATCTGAGACAGAAGCAGAGAGACAGAGAGAGAGGAGAGAGGTTGAGTGTGTTAGGTGCTGCCTGAGACAGAAAGAGAGAGGGAGAGAGAG
Source organism: Somniosus microcephalus (assembly GCF_052327205.1). Classification (NCBI taxonomy): domain Eukaryota; kingdom Metazoa; phylum Chordata; class Chondrichthyes; order Squaliformes; family Somniosidae; genus Somniosus; species Somniosus microcephalus. Next base: position 127,010,296 of record NC_140990.1, read on the forward strand.
ATTAAGAGTGTTCGATGCCATCTGAGACAGAGACAGAGAGAGAGGTTGAGTGAGTTTGGTGCTGTCTGAGGCAGAGACAGAGAGAGAGGAGAGAGGTTAAGTGAGTTCAGTGCTGTCTGAGACAGAGAGAGAGACAGAGAGAGAGAGGGAGAGAGAGATTATGAGAGAGAGAAAGATCATGACGATGCTGAACAGCCTGATAGAAAGCCGGAGAAATTATTAATATTGTTATTTATCATTATCATTATTGTTATCTTATCAGTATCATTACTATTATTAGATAGATATATGTGCATGCCTCATGAAATTTATACTAAATCATCACTTAGCATTATAGAAAATAGTGTTTCCACACTCATCCCACAAAATAGGTCCATTTTATTTCGTTTTATTGAACTATATAAATGCGTTCTTTCCGCATAAGCTGCTGGAATATCCAGGGCCTCCGCTCCTCAACTTTTGGGATGAAGAGTACAGACCCTGAATTCCTAAAAGCTATAAAAGACATTGATATAATTGTGTTAACAGAAACATGGTGCCAAAAGGACATGCCGACCCACTGTCCTCCAATGTACCATGAAATCATTGTGCCCTCAGTAAAGAACACTAAAACACGCAAGGGCAGAACCTCCGGGGGAATATTGGTGTGGTATAAGGGAGAACTGGACAAACACATCTCACCGGTAAAACAGGGGAAATCACACGTATGGCTAAAACTAGATAAAAATATAGGAATAGCAAAAAAAGATGTTTACTTATGTGCGATCTACATACCTCCAATAGATTCGCCATATTTCGAAGAGGAGTTATTTGATACTCTCCACATGGAAATCAGCCATTTCCAGGCCCAAGGAAAGGTGATAATATGTGGGGACCTAAATGCAAGGACCGGCTGTGAACCTGACTTCATAGACCCACAGGGAAACAACCATGTGTTTGGCCAGACCCCTTTAGATGTCACACCAGCCATCGCAAATCGGAACAACCTTGATCGTGAAATAAATAAAAGCGGTAGGGAGGTAGTGCAACTCTGCCGAGCCTTAGGCCTGTACATAGTTAATGGTAGGTTCAGAGGGGACTCCCTAGGGAGACTCACATACTCCTCAACTCTTGGGTCTAGTGTGGTGGACTATACAATCACTGACCTGGACCCCTGCCATATCAACGCATTCACTGTCAGGCAGCAATCCCCCCTCTCAGACCATAACCAAATAAATGTGTACCTTAAACTTTCTGCCCAAACTACAGACACAAAAAAGGAACACAGTAAGCTACATAAAATAAACCAGACATACAGATGGGCCCCAGACAGTGGAGATAAATTCATCACAGCACTAAATTCACCTGATCTCACAAGTAAAATTTCAAAATTTAAAGAAAATCTATATGAGATCACCAGAGATGGTGTAAACACGGCCATAGAGGATATAAATATGATCTTCCATGAGGCAGCTGTAAAAGCCGACCTCGTGAAACAGAAGAGGAAGCATCACAAAAGACAAAATAAAAATATGAAATGGTTTGACCACGAATGCAAAAATGCCAGAAAAGACCTGAGAAAAATATCAAACCAAAAGCATCGGCAACCAAACAATCCGGACCTACATACTAGATACAATGAAACCCTCAAAAGATATAAACACACCATTAGGAACAAAACACAAAACTATACCCACAAAATACTCGAAGAAATTGAAAACTCCACCAATCCAAAACAATTCTGGGAAATGTGGAATAACCTGAGTACAACACAATTGCAAGCATTACCAATCCAAGATGGCGACATCTGGAGAACACATTTTGAAAACCTCTACAAAGACATCCCAATAAACAAAACAAACCCAAGTCAACATCAGGTCACAGAAAAACTCCACACATTAGAAGCAACAATTAAAGACAACCAAAACCCTCTAGACTCCCCAATCACATGGAAAGAACTGGCCACAAAAACAAAATCTCTCCACCTAAAGAAAGCCTGTGGCCCAGACAACATCAAAAATGAAATGCTAAAGTTCAGCAATATGGAGATGCAGGGTGCGATACTCAAACTATTCAAAATCATATTACGCTCAGGCTGTTTTCCCGATATCTGGTGCCAAGGACTAATCTCCCCCATATATAAAAGTGGAAACAAATCAGACCCAAATAACTACCGCGGCATCTGTGTCAACAGTTGTCTAGGGAAGTTATTCTGCAGTATTCTAAATAGTAGATTACTTGATTTTCTTAACAAACATAATATCCTCAGAAAAAACCAAATAGGCTTTCTTCCAAAACACCGCACCGCCGACCATATCTATACCCTTCACACCCTCATTGAAAAACATAAACACCAAACAAAAAATGGGAAAATATTCGCCTGTTTCATCGACTTCAAGAAAGCCTTTGACTCTATATGGCACGAAGGGCTCTATTATAAACTTCTTCAGTGTGGAATAGGGGGCAAAGTCTATGACCTTATTAAATCAATGTATCTGAAAAACAAATGCGGGGTCAAAATTGGAGACAAACGCACCGATTTCTTCACCCAGAGAAGAGGCGTCCGGCAGGGCTGCAATTTGAGCCCGACCCTGTTCAACATATACATAAATGAATTAGCAGACATGCTGGAGCAAAGCGAGTCACCAGGTCTCCGTCTCCTGGATGGAGAAGTGAAGTCCCTGTTCTATGCGGACGACCTGGTTCTGCTGTCTCCCACAGAACAGGGATTACAGCAACAACTAGACCTACTCGACAAATACTGCCAAAATTGGGCTCTAACAGTAAATCTAAAGAAAACCAACATCATGATTTTTCAGAAAAGACCCAGATGTCAGGAAAACAAATACCAGTTTACCCTCAGTGATACCACTATAGGACACACTATGAGCTACACCTACCTTGGTCTAACTATTACAGCATCAGGGAGCTTCAGCATAGCAGTGAATGCACTAAAAGAAAAAGCCCGAAGAGCCCTATATGCAATAAAAAGAAAATTCTACAACATCCAAATCCCAATCAAAATCTGGCTCAAAATTTTTGACAGCATAATCCTGCCCATTGCACTGTACGGTAGTGAAGTATGGGGCCCGCTAAATCACCAAAGCTACACTAAATGGGAAAAACACACAATAGAAGCCCTACATGCAGAATTCTGCCGAAGCATCCTTCGCACCCAAAGAAAAACGCCAACAAATGCATGCAGAGCCGAACTAGGCAGATACCCACTGATAATAAACATCCAAAAACGAGCACTAAACTTCCTAAATCACCTCAAATCTAGCTCCCCAGACACCCTTCATTTCAAAGCCTTTCAGACCCAAGAGCTAAACCCAGAAAAGAGTCCCCTGAGTCAGCTGCTACTGAAACTAAGTACTCAGCCGGACCCTGACCAGCCCCAGACCAACACAGCCGTCCAAACACCAATCCGAGTGAACCAAATCATTAAAAAATGCAAAGAAACCTACCTGGAACATTGGAACAAAATAACCGAAAACCAAAGCAGATTAGAATGTTACCGGGCCCTAAAAAGAGAATATAAACTGGCAGACTACCTCACGACCATCAGAGACACAAAACAGAGACAGACCCTCACCAGGTACAGACTAAGCGACCACCAACTGGAAATTGAAAAAGGCAGATACAAGAAATCCTGGCAGCCTAGAGAGAATAGAATATGCGATCAATGTCTGGCTGGCGAGGTTGAAACAGAAATGCATTTCCTCCTAAAATGCGAAAAATTCAACACATCAAGAAACATATTATTCAACAAGCTAAGCCAAACAACCCCAGATTTCAAGGAATTGGATGATCTGTCAAAATTGAGATTAGTCCTAGGAGAAGGAGACAGACCATACCTTGGGGCTAAATATGTAACAACATGTCACAACCTGAGGACTGTTTAAAAGTAAGACTGTTTAAAATTAATATTGAACGTACCAAATGAAGTAGAAAGACTGTTTAAAATTAATATTGTTTAAAAGTAATATTGTATATACCCAACAAATGTCAAATCGATTGACACCTACAGAATGTTGGAAAACTGTACCTTTTTGCTATGTAAGCTTTGGCAATATGGTTCTCTGTAAACTTTCATGCCAATAAAGCATTTGAACTGAACTGAACTGAAACTGATTAAGAGAGTTCGATGCCGTCTGAGACAGAGACAGAGAGGGAAGTTGAGTGAGTTCGGTGCTGTCTGAGACAGAGACAGAGGGAGAGGAGAGAGGTTGAGTGAGTTCGGTGCTGTCTGAGACAGAGACAGAGGGACAGGAGAGAGGTTAAGGGAGTTCGGTGCTGTCTGAGACAGAGACAGAGAGAGAGGAGAGAATTTAAGGGAGTTAGGTGCTGTCTGAGACAGAGACAGAGAGAGGAGAGAGGTTAACGGAGTTCGGTGCTGTCTGAGACAGAGACAGAGGGAGAGGAGAGAGGTTAAGTGAATTTGGTGCTGTCTGAGACAGAGACAGAGGGAGAGGAGAGAGGTTAAGTGAGTTCGGTGCTGTCTGAGACAAAGACCTTTGCATATTTTAAGGGAACGTTGGAACTTCGAGGTAGAGATAGCAAACTAGTTTATTTCACTGCCCTGTGGAAAACTGGATTTCCCCTTTTGTTAATGAGCAACATTTCCAATACATTCATTGCGTGTGGAGCACGTTGATATGAGCGTGTGTTTCTCTCCATGGGCTGATATTTCTCCTTCAGAGAAGTGGAATGCATCATCTGTGCGTCATTCCAAAGAAATCTCATCTATCAATAAGAAAGAAAGACTTGTATTTATATTGCGCCTCAGACATCTCAAATCGCTTTACAACCAATGAAGTTCTTTGAACTAAAGACATTGTTGTAACTTAGGACACACGGATGCCAAATAAAGCACAGCAAGATCCCACAAATAGCAAAGTGATAAATAAGCAGATAACCTCTTCTTTAGTGGTTTTGGTTGAGGGATAAATATTGACCAGGACACCGTGGAAAACTCACCGGCTCTTCTTAAAATTGTGATGTGGGATCTTCTATGACCACCTGAGAGGTCAGATTGGGCCTCGGTTTACCATCTCGATGCAAAGACAATGGTTCTGACAGTGCATCAATCACTCAATACTGCACAGAGCGACAGGGTCTAGTGCAGTATTAATGAGGCAATGGCCTGTATTTTACTATCGCAGGCTTCCCGCGGGCGGAGGCCTGCAATTTGGAAAGATCTGCGCCCTTACCTGGGGCTCCCAGGAGGCGCACAGTTCCGCTGCCGGTTGCCGGTGTACAGGGCCCAGGTATCACAGAGGTGCAGGCAATTCACAGCATCCCTGGGATCACGTGGGCCATGGGGAGCCAATCAAAGAAGGGAATCTCCCTTCATACATTTGACAGGAAGACCTTTCAAATATATGAATGGAGATCACCCCCAAAACATAGTAAAACGTTTAATAAATGTTAACAATCATCACATTTTTAAGATGACTTGAAAGTACAATAAATTAACTATTTTAAACAAAACTTTAAAGTTTTCAAAAAAATCATTAACATTTTTATGGGGCTAAAAATAAACATATCTATTTTTAAAAGTATTTTTAAATGACAAATCAGAGGAAATAAAAAAAAACGTTTTTCAACACTTATCCTGGTAAAAGCATGCCTTACGCCTGCTTTTACCAAGCACATGAATTGAAAGGGTTCTCTGCGGATGGAGGGTCTCCAAAAAGTGGAACTATCTGCCCGCAGAGACCCTTCTCATGGGCAGCCAGAGGATCTGTCAAGAGCTTTCTTGACAGATCAGAAATGCCGGTTTCCAGTGCATGCCTGAAACCGGCAATTCCGATGTCCTTATGGATGGGTATACAGGGTATACAGTGCGTACCCACCCATAGGGATCGGAATATCTGGCCCCATATGGTCTAGTGTAATATAAAGAGAGACAGGGTCTAGTGTAATATAAAGAGAGACAGGGTTTAGTGTAATATAAACAGAGACAGGTTCTAGTGTAATATAAACAGAGACAGGGTCGAGTGTAGTATAAATAGAGACAGGGTCTAGTGTAATATAAACAGTGACAGAATCGAGTGTAATATAAATAGAGACAGGGTCTAATGTAATATAAACAGAGTCATGGTAACGTGTAATATAAACAGAGACAGGGTCTAGTGTAATATAAACAGAGACAGGGTCTAGTGTAATATAAATAGAGACAGGGTTTAGTGTAATATAAACAGAGACAGGGTCTAGTGTAATATAAACAGAGACAGCGTCTAGTGTAATATAAAGAGAGATGGGGTTTAGTGTAATATAAACAGAGACAGGGTCTAGTGTAATATAAACAGAGACAGGGTCTAGTGTAATATAAATAGAGACAGGGTCTAGAGTGTAATATAAACAGTGACAGAATCGAGTGTAATATAAACAGATAGGGCCTAATGTAATATAAAGAGAGTCATGGTATCGTGTAATATAAACAGAGACAGGGTCTAGTGTAATATAAATAGAGACAGGCCCTAGTGTAATATAAAAACAGACACAGTCTAGTGTAATATAAGCCGAGACAGGAACTAGAGTAATTTAAACAGAGATAGGTTCAGCTGCAGTTATAACTGAGACAGGGCCTAGTGTAATATAAACAGAGACAGGGTCTAGTGTAATATAAACAGAGACAGGGTCTAGCGTAATATATAGAGAGTCAGGGTCTAGTGTAATATAAACAGAGACAGGGTCAAGTGTAATTTAAACAGAGACAGGGTCATGTCTAATATAAACAGAGATAGGGTCACTTTTAATATAACCAGAGTCAGGCTCTAGTGTAATATAAACAGAGATAGTTTCTGGTGGAATAATAACTGAGACAGGGTCTAATGTAATATAAGAAATGACAGGGTCGAGTGAATTATAAACAGTGTTAGGGTTAATATAATATAAAATGAGACAGGTCAAGTGTAATAAAAACAGAGCTAATTTCTGGTGCAGTAATAACTGGTAAATGTTCTAGTCTAATATAAACAGTGACAGTGTCGAGTATAATATAAACAGAGACAGGGTCTATTGTATTATGAACAGTGACAGGGTTGAGTGTAATATAAACAAAGACAGGGTCAAGTGTAATATTAACAGAGATAGGGTCTAGAGTAATAAAATAAGAGACAGGGCCTAGTGTAATATAAGCAGAAAGAGGGTCTAGCATTATATAAACAGACAGGGTCTTGTGTAATATAAACAGAGACAGGGTCTAGTGTAATATTAACAGAGATAGGGTCTAGAGTAATATAAACAGAGAAAAGTCCTTGTGTAATATAAACAGAGAGAGTGTCTAGTGTAATATAAACATAGACAGGGTGTAGTGTGATATAAATAGAGACACGGTGTAGTGAATTATAAACAGAGCTAGCTCTGGTGCAGTAATAACTGAGGCAGGGTGTCGTGTAATGTAAACAGAGACAGGGTCGAGTGCAATATAAACGGAGTCAGGGTTTAGTGTAATATAAACAGAGACAGAGTCTAGTGTAATGTAAACAGAGACACAGTTTAGTGTTGTGTAAACAGGTACATAGTCTATTATAATATAAACAGAGACAATGCCCAGTTTAATATACAGAGAGGCAGGATCTAGAGTAACATAAACAGAGACAGGGTCTAGTCTAATATAAACAGGGACAGCGTCGAGATTAATATAAACAGAGACAGGGTCTAGTGTAATATATACAGAGACATGTTCCAGTTTAATATAAACAGAGCCAGGGTCTAGTGTAATATTAAAAGAGACAGGGTTCATTGTAAAATAAACAGAGACAGGATCTAGTGTAATTTAAACATTGGTAAGGTCTAATGTCATATAAACCGAGACAGGGTCTAGTGAATATAAGCAGATTCAGGGTCGAGTTTAATATAACCAGAGGTAGTTTCTGGCGCAGTACAAACTGAGGCAGCTTCTAGTGTTATATAGACATAGACAGGGTCTAGTGTAATATAAAGAGAGATAGCGTCTAGTGTTATATAAACAGAGACAGGGTCTAGTGTAATATAAACAGAGACAGGGCCTAGTGTAAAAAAGACGGAGACAGGGTCTAGTTTAATATAAGCAGAGACATGTTCTAGTTTTATATAAACAGAGACAGGTCTGGTGTAATAGAAACAGAGAAAAGGTCTAGTTTATAAGCAGAGATAGGGTCGAGTGTAATATAAACAGAGATAGTTTCAGGTGCAATAGTAACTGAGACAGGGTCTAATGTAATATAAGTAATGACAGGGTCGAGTGAAATATAAACAGTGTTAGGGTTAATGTAATATAAAAAGAGACAGGTCAAGTGTAATATAAACTGAGCTAATTTCTGGTGCAGTAATAACTGGTAAATGTTCTAGTCTAATATAAACAGTGACAATGTCGAGTATAATATAAACAGAGACAGGGTCTAGTGTATTATAAACAGTGACGGGTCGAGTGCAATATAAACAGAGACAGGGTCAAGTGTAATATTAACAGAGATAGGGTCTAGAATAATAATAAACAGTGACGGGTCGAGTGCAATATAAACAGAGACAGGGTCAAGTGTAATATTAACAGAGATAGGGTCTAGAATAATAAAAAACAGAGACAGGGCCTAGTGTAATATAAACAGAAAGAGGGTCCAGTGTAATAAAAACAGAGACAGTGTCTAGTGTAATATAAACAGAGACAGGGTCTAGTGTAATATAAACAGAGACAGGGTCTAGTGTAACATAAACAGAGACAGGGTCTAGTTTAATATAAACTGAGACAGGGTCTATTGTAAAAGGAACCGTGACAGGGTCTAGTGTAATATAAACAGTGACGGGGTCTATTGTAATATAAACAGAGACATGGTCTAGTTTAATATAATCAGAGACAGTGTCTCGAGTAATATAAACAGAGGCAGGGCTTAGTGTGACATAAATAGAAAAACTGTGTTGTGTATTATAAACAGAGCTAGTTTCTGGTGCAGTAATAACTGAGACAGGGTGTAGTGTAATATAAACAGAGACAGGGTCTAGTGTAATATAAACAGATCAGGGTCAAGAGTAATATAAACAGAGCTAATTTCTGGTGCAGTAGTAACTGAGAAAGGTTATTGTCTAATATAAACAGTGACAGGGTCGAGAGTAATATAAACAGAGACTGGGCCTAGTGTAATATTAACAGTGGCAGGGTCGATTGTAATATACCCAGAGACAGTGTCTAGTGTAATGTAAGCAGAGACAGGTTCTAGTGTAATATAAACAGAGATAGGGTCCAGTGCAATATAAACAGAGAGAGGGTGTAGTTTAATACAAGCAGAGATATGGTCTCGTTTAATATAAATATAGACAGGGTCTACTGTGATATAAATAGAGACAGGGCCTCGTGTGATATAAACAGAGAGACAATCCATAGACATAGAAACATAGAAGATAGGAGCAGGAGTAGGCCATTCGGCCCCTGGAGCCTTCTCCGCCATTCAATGAGATCATGGCTGATCCTACAAATTCGGTACCCTTTCCCTGCCTTCTCCCCATATCACTTAATCCCTTTAGCCTTAAGAAATATATCCAACTCCTTCTTGAATATATTTAATGAACTGGCCTCCACCGCCCTCTGTGGCAGAGAATTCCACAGGTTCACCACTCTCTGGGAGAAGAAATTCCTCCTCATCTCAGTCCTAAATGGCTTACCCGTTATCCTTAGACTATGACCCCTGGTTCTGGACTCCCTGGCCACTGGGAACATTCTTCCTGCACCTAGACTGTCCAGGCCTGAAAAAATATTATATGTTTCGATGAGATCGCCTCTCAATCTTTTAAACTCCAGTGAGTATAACCCCAATCAACACAATCTCTCCTCATATGTCATTCCTGCCATCCGAGGTATCAGCCTGGTGAATCTTCGCTGCACTCCTTCCATGGCAAGAACATCCTTCCTCAGATAAGGCGATCAAAACTGCACACAATACTCAAGGTGTGGTCTCACCAAGGCCCTGTACGAATGCAGCAAGACATCCTTGATCCTGTACTCGAACCCTCTTGCTACGAAGGCCAACATACCTTTGTCCAGTTTAATATAAACAGAGACCGTTCGAGTGTAATTTAAACAGAGACAGAGTCTATTGTAAAATAAGCAGAGACAGGGTCGAGTGTAAAATAATCAGTGATTGGGTCTAGTGTAATAAAAACAGGGGCAGTGTCTATTGTAATATAAACAGAGTCATGGTCTAGTTTAATATAATCAGAGACAGTGTCTATAGTAATATAAACAGAGGCACGGCGTAGTGTGATATAAATACAGACATGGTGTAGTGAATTATAAACAGAGCTAGCTCTGGTGCAGTCATAACTGAGACAGGGTGTAGCGTAATAATAACATAGACAGGTTCGAGCGCAGTATAAACAGAGGCAGGGTCTAGTGTAATATATCAGAGACAGAGTCTTGTGTAATGTAAAAAGAGACACGGTTTAGTGTAGTGTAAACAGGTACATAGTCTAATATAATATAAACAGAGACAATGCCTAGTTTAATATAAACAGAGGCAGGGTCTAAGGTAATATAAACAGAGACAGGGTCTAGTCTAATATAAACAGAGACAGGGTCTAATGTAACATATACAGAGACATGTTCCACATTAATATAAACTGTGATCATTGGTGACTTTACTCTACATATAGATTGGGCTAACCAAATTAGTTACAATTCTGTGGAGGAGGAATTGCTGGAGTGTATACGGGATGGTTTCCTGGACCAATACGTCGAGGAAACAACTAGAGATCAGGCCTTCTTAGACTGGATATTTTGTAATGAGAAAGGATTAATTAGCAATCTTGTTGTGCGAGGCCCCTTGGGTCAGAGCGATCATAATATGATAGAATTCTTCCTTAATAAGAACATAAGAACAGAAGAAATAGGAGCAGGAGCAGGCCATATGGCCCCTCGAGCCTGCTCCGCCATTCAGTAGGATCATGGTTGATCCGAATCTAGACTCATGTCCACTTCCCTGCCCTCTCCCCATAACCCCTAATTCCCTTATGTGCTAGGAAACTGTCTATCTCCGTTTTAAATCTATTTAATGTTGCAGCTTCCACAGCTCTCTGAGGTAGCAAATTCCATAGATTCACCACCCTCTGAGTAAAGAAGTTTCTCCTCATCTCAGTTTTGAGAGGGCAGCCCCTTATTCTAAGGTTATGCCCCCTAGTTCTAGTCTCACCCATCAGTGGAAACATCCTCATCGCCTCCACCCGATCAATCCCCCTCACAACCTCATATGTTTCGATAAGATTGCCTCTCATTCTTCTGAATTACAATGAGTAGAGTCCCAACCTACTCAACCTTTCCTCATACATCAACCCCCTCATCTCCGGAATCAACCGAGTGAACCTTCTCTGAACCGCCTCGAGAGCAAGTATATCTTTTCTTAAATATGGAAACCAAAACTGCACGCAGTATTCCAGGTATGGCCTCACCAATACCCTGTTAAACTGCAGCAAGACTGCCCTGTTTTTATACTCCATCCCCATTGCAATAAAAGCCAAGACTCCATTGGCCTTCCTGATCACCTGCTGCACCTGCATACAAACCTTTTGGCCTAGAAATTCGGCGGGCTGCACCACCAGTTAGTGCCTAAAGAGGGAACTCAGTGGCTTTAGCGCCACTGGCCATGCCTCCCGCTATATTTAGCGGGGCGCTAATGGTGGCGTTAGCCTGTAGCGCTGTGCCACCATGGATGACGTCGTCGGTGTGCGCAGCGCCCCGCTACTGTCCTGAGCGCAATATTGGGTCGCGCCACCCCCCTGTAGCGCTGGTCGCAAATCACGACCGGTTCACAGGGCCTACCTGTGGCGGTAGTGACGCAAATTAAGCTGGAGGTGCGGTGCGGCCATTTCATTCAGTGGCCACCTGCCAGCACCTCCTTGCGCCGCCCTCCTGGCCTCCTGATCCCCCCCCCGGGCAGTGCTGGCTGTGTCCCGAGAGCCCGGCACTTCTCCACGGTGCCGGGCTCTTTTGCCGGCACTCGTGATTGGAGATCGTGCATATGCAGGCCCCTCCCCCTTAAGAAGGGGAGGAAGGCCTGCAGTACCACAGCGCACCATGCCGCAGCGAGTGGCACTGTGGCACATAGCACTGCGATATTCAGTTTGAGCACCCCAAGCAGGATGCGGGGAGCCTCGAGCAGCGCCCCGAGTCCCTCTTGGGGCGCTCCAACTGAATATTGGGAGGGCGCAAGTGGCTCCACCCGGAGTGCAAATTCTGGTGCCCAGGCGAGCTTGGCTCCCCAAATGCGGTGCCACAGAATTTTTAGCCCTTTGTGTTTCATGCACCAGGACCCCCAGATCCCTTTGTACTGTAGCACTTTGCAGTTTCTCTCCATTTAGATAATAACTTGCTCTTTGTTTTTTTCTGCCAAAATGCATAACCTCACACTTTCCAATATCATATTCCATCTGCCAAGTCTCTGCCCAGTCACTTAGCCTGTCTATGTCCTTTTGCTGGTTTTTTATGTCCTCCTCATTCACTGTTTACCCTCCCATCTTTGTATCACCGGCAAACTTGGATATGTTGCACTCGGTCCCTTCCACCAAATCATTAATATAGATTGTAAAGGGTTGGGGTCCCAGCACTGACCCCTGCGGAACACCACTAGTTATTGATTGCCAGCCCGAGAACGAACCATTTATCCCAACTCTTTGTTTTCTGTTAGATAGCCAATCTTCCACCCATGCCAGTATATTACCCCCAATCATGTGGTTTTTTATCTTGATCAGTAATCCTTTGTGTGGCACCTTGTCAAATGCCTTTTGGAAGTCTATATACACTACGTCCACTGGTTCCCCTTTATCCACACTGTATGTTACATCCTAAAAGAATTAGAGCAAATTTGTCAAACATGACTTCCCCTTCATAAAACCATGCTGACTCTGTCCTATTAAATTATGTTTATCCAAATGCCCTGTTACTGTTTCCTTAATAATGGACTCCAACATTTTACCAACCATAAGATGGAGAGTGAAATATTTGACTCAGAGACTAGGGTCCTGAATTTAAATAAAGGAGACTACGATGGTATGAGTTGAGAATTTGCTGGGATTGATTGGGGAATGTCACTCAAAGGGTTGACAGTGGATGTTCAATGGCAAACATTCAAAGTTCGCATGGATGAATTACAGAATTTGGTCATCCCAATTTGGTATAAAAATAAAACAAAAAAGGTGACTCAACCGTGGCTAACAATGGAAATTAGTGATAGCATAAGATCCAAGGAGAGGACATATAAATTGGCCAGAAAAATGCAGTAAACCTGAGGATTGGGAGCAGTTTAGGATTCAGCAAAGGAGGACAAAGGGATTTATTAAGAGGGGGAAAATAGAGTTTGAGAGTACGCTTGCAAGGAACATAAAAATTGACTGTAAAAGCTTTTATAGATACGTGAAGAGTAAAAGATTGGTGAAGTCAAGCATAGGTCCCTTGCAGTCAGAATCAGGGGAATTTATAATGGGGAACAAAGAAATGGTGGACCAATTAAATACATATTTTGGTTCTGTCTCCATAAAGGACACAAATAACCTCCCAGAAATGTCGGGGAACATAGGGTCTGATGAAAGGGAGGAACTGATAGAAATCAGTATTTGTCGGGAAATGGTGTTAGGGAAATTGATGGGACTGAAGGCCAAAAGATCCCCAGGGCCTGATAATCTACATCCTAGGGTACTTAAGGAAGTGGCCCTAGAAATAGTAGATGCATTGCTGGTCATCTTCCAAAATTCGACAGACTCTGGAACAGTACCAATGGATTGGCGGGTTACTAATGTTACCCCACTATTCAAAAAACGTGGTAGAGAGAAAACGGGGAATTACAGACCAGTGAGCCTGACATCGGTATTGGGGAAAATGCTAGAGTCTACTATAAAGGATATAATAGCAGAGCAGTTGGAAAAAATTGACAGGATCGGACAAAGACAACATGGATTTACAAAAGGTAAATCGTGCTTGACTAATCTACTGGAATTTTTTGAGGATGAAACTGGTAGAATAGATAAGGGAGAACCAGTGGATGTGGTGTATTTGGATTTTCAAAAGGCTTTCGATAAGGTCCCGCATAAGAGATTAGCGTGTAAAATTAAGGCACCTAGGATTGGGGGTAAGGATAGAGAACTGGTTGGCAGACAGAAAGCAAAGAGTTTGAAAAAATGGCTCTTTTTCCGAGAGTCAGGCAGTGATGAGTGGGGTACCGCAGGGATCGGTCCTTGGACCCAAGCTATTCACAATATATACTAATGATCTGGATGAGGGAACTAGATGTAATATCTCCAAGTTTGCAGACGACAGAAAGCTGGGTGGGCATGTGTGCTGTGAGGAAGATACCGAAAAACTCTAGGATGATTTGGACAGGTTGGGTGATTGGGCAGAAGCATGGCAGATGCAATATAACATAGATAAATGCGAGGTTATCCACTTTGGTATCAAAAACAGGAAGGCAGATTATTATCTGAATTGCAATAGATTGGGAGAAGGGGAAGTGCAACGAGACCTGGGCATCCTTCTGCACCAGTCGCTGAAAGTAAGCATGCAGGTGCAGCAGGCAGATAAGAAGGGAAATGGTATGTTGGCCTTCGTAGCGAGAGAGTTTGAGTACAGGAACAAGGATGCCTTGCTGCAGTTGTATAGTGCCTTGGTGAGATCACATCTGGAGTATTGTGTGCAGTTTTGGTCGCCTTATCTGAGGAAGGATGTCCTTGCCATAGAAGGAGTGCAGCGAAGATTCACCAGGCTGATACCTGGGATGGCAGGAATGACGTATGAGGAGAGATTGAGTCGAATGGGCTTGTACTCGCTGGAGTTTAGAAGAATGAGAGGGGATCTCATCGAAACTTATAAAATTCTAACTGGACTAGACAGACTAGATGCTGGAAGGATGTTCCCGATGGTCGGGGAATCCAGAACCAGGAGTCACAGTCAAAGGAAAAGGGGTAAGCCATTAAGGACAGAGGTGAGGTGGAATTTCTTCACTCAGAGAGTGGTGAACCTGTGGAATTCTCTACCAAAGAAGGCAGTTGAGGCCAATTCATTAAATATATTCAAGAAGGAGTTGGATATATTTCTTAAGGCTAAAGGGATCAAGGGATATGGAGAGAAGGCAGGAACAGGGTACTGAACTTGGACGATCAGCCATGATCTCATTGGATGGTGGAGCAGGCTCGAGGGGCCGAATAGCCTACTCCTGTTCCTATCTTCTATGTTTCTATGTTTCTATGAGACAGGGTCTAGTGTAATTTAAACAGTGATAACGTCTAGTGCCATATAAACAGAGGCAGGGTCTAGTTTAGCATAAACAGAGAAAGGGTCTAGTGTAATAGAAACAGAGACATGGTCAAGTTTAGAATAAACAGAGACAGGGCCTAGCGTGATAAAAATAGAGACACGGTGTAGTGTATTATAAACGGAGCTAGTTTGTGGTGAAGTAATAACAGAGACAGGGTCTAGTGTAATATAAACAGAAACAGTGTCTAGTGTAATGTAACAGAGACAGGGTCTAGTGTAATATAAAGAGAGATAGGTTCTGCTGCAGTAATAACTGAGACAATTTCTAGTGTAATGTACACAGTGGCAGGGTATAGTGTAATATAAGCAGAGACAGGGTCTAATGTAATATAAACAGAGACAAGATCTAGAGTAATATCAACAGAGACAGGGCCTAGTGTAATATAAACAGAGACAAGGTCTAGTGTAACATAAACTGAGACAGGGTCTAGTGCAATATAAACAGAGCCAGGGTCTAATGTAATACAAACAGAGACAGGGCCAAGTATAATAATTGCAGGGACCAAGTCTAGTGTAATATAAACAGAGACAGGGTCGATATTAATATAAAAAGAGACCGTTTCTAGTGTAATATAAACAGAGACGGGGTCGAGTTTGATATAAACAGAGCTAGTTTCTGGTGCAGTAATAACTGAGACAGGGTCTAGTGTAATACAAATAGCGACAGGGTCGAGTGAAATATAAACAGAATTAGGGTCTAGTGTAATATGAACAGAGACAGGGTCGCATTTAATATAAACAGAGGCAGTGTCAAGATTAATATAAACGAAGCTAATTTCTGGTGCAGTAATAACTGAGAAAGGTTCTAGTGTAATATTAACAGTGACAGGGTCGAGTGTAATATAAACAGAGACAGGGTCGAGTGCAACATAAACAGAGACAGGGTCGAGTGCAACTTAAACAGAGACAGGGTCTAGTGTAATATAAACAGAAACAGTGTCTAGTGTAATATAAACAGAGATAGGGTCTAATGTAATATAAACAGAGACAGGGTCTAGTGTAATATAAACAGAGACAGGGTCTAGTGTAATATAAACAGAGACGGAGTCGAATTTAATATGAACCGAGACAGGACCTAGTGTAATATAAACAGAGACAGGGTCGAGCTTAATATAAGCAGAGACATGGTCTACCGTATTATAAATAGAGATAGTTTCTGGTGTAGTAAAAACTGAGACAGGGTCTAGTGTAATATAACCAGAGACAGCGTCTAGTGTAAAATCAACAGAGGAAGGGTCTAGTGTAATATAAACAGAGACATGGTCTAGTTTAATGCATACAGAGACAGGGAATAGTGTAATATAAACAGAGACAGGTCGTAGTGTGATATAAGTAGACACATGGTGTAGTGCATTATAAAGAGAGCTGGTATCTGGTGTAGTGATAACTGAGACAGGGTCTAGTGCAATATAAAAAATGATCAGTGTTGAGTGCAATATAAACAGAGACATGGTCTAGTGTAATATAAACAGAGAGAGGGCCTAGTGTCATATAAACAGAGACAGGGTCTAGTGTAATATAAACAGAGACAGGGTCGAATTTAATATAAATAGAGTCAGGACCTAGTTTAATATAAACAGAGACAGGGGCTAGTGTAATATAATCAGAGACAGGGTCTAGTGTAATAGAAGCAGAGACAGGGTCGAGTTTAATATAAACAGTGACACAGTCTAGTATATTATAAATAGAGATAGTTTCTGGTGCAGTGATAACTGAGACAGGGTCTAGTGTAATATAAACTGAGACAGGGTTGTAGGCATTATAAGCAGAGACAGGGTCTAGTGTAATATAAACAGAGACAGGGTCTAGTGTATTATAAACAGAGGCTGTGTCTAGTGTAATATAAACAGTGACAGGGTCTAGCGTAATGTAAACAGAGACAGGTTCTAGTATAATATAATCAGCAACATGGTCTAATATTATATAAACAGAGACAGTGCCTAGTGTAAAATAAACCGAGACAGGGTCTAGTGTAATATAAACAGAGTCAGGGTCTAGTGTAATATAAACAGAGACAGCGTCTAGTGTTATATAAACAGAGACAGGGTCTAGTTTAATATAAACAGAGACAGGGCCTAGTGTAAAAAAGACGGAGACAGGGTCTAGTTTAATATAAGCAGAGACATGTTCTAGTTTTATATAAACAGAGACAGGTCTGGTGTAATAGAAACAGAGAAAAGGTCTAGTTTATAAGCAGAGATAGGGTCGAGTGTAATATAAACAGAGATAGTTTCTGGTGCAATAGTAACTGAGACAGGGTCTAATGTAATATAAGTAATGACAGGGTCGAGTGAAATATAAACAGTGTTACGGTTAATGTAATGTAAAAAGAGACAGGTCAAGTGTAATATAAACTGAGCTAATTTCTGATGCAGTAATAACTGGTAAATGTTCTAGTCTAATATAAACAGTGACAATGTCGAGTATAATATAAACAGAGACAGGGTCTAGTGTATTATAAACAGTGACGGGTCGAGTGCAACATAAACAGAGACAGGGTCAAGTGTAATATTAACAGAGATAGGGTCTAGAATAATAAAAAACAGAGACAGGGCCTAGTGTAATATAAACAGAAAGAGGGTCCAGTGTAATATAAACAGAGACAGGGACTAGTGTAATATAAACAGAGACAGGGCCTTGTGTAATATTAACAGAGATAGGGTCTAGAGTAATAAAAACAGAGACAGTGTCTAGTGTAATATAAACAGAGACAGGGTCTAGTGTAATATAAACAGAGACAGGGTCTAGTGTAACATAAACAGAGACAGGGTCTAGTTTAATATAAACTGAGACAGGGTCTATTGTAAAAGGAACCGTGACAGGGTCCAGTGTAATATAAACAGTGACAGGGTCTAGTTTAATATAATCAGAGACAGTGTCTAGTGTAATATAAACAGAGGCAGGGCATAGTGTGACATAAATAGAAAAACTGTGTTGTGTATTATAAACAGAGCTAGTTTCTGGTGCAGTAATAACTGAGACAGGGTGTAGTGTAATATAAACAGAGACAGGGTCTAGTGTAATATAAACAGATCAGGGTCAAGAGTAATATAAACAGAGCTAATTTCTGGTGCAGTAGTAACTGAGAAAGGTTATTGTCTAATATAAACAGTGACAGGGTCTAGTGTAATGTAAACAGAGACAGGTTCTAGTGTAATATAAACAGAGATAGGGTCTAGTGCAATATAAACAGAGAGAGGGCCTAGTGTAATATAAACAGAGAGAGGGTGTAGTTTAATACAAGCAGAGATATGGTCTCGTTTAATATAAATATAGACAGGGTCTAGTGTGATATAAACAGAGTGACAATCCATAGACATAGAAACATAGAAGATAGGAGCAGGAGTAGGCCATTCGGCCCCTGGAGCCTTCTCCGCCATTCAATGAGATCATGGCTGATCCTCCAAATTCGGAACCCTTTCCCTGCCTTCTCCCCATATCACTTAATCCCTTTAGCCTTAAGAAATATATCCAACTCCTTCTTGAATATATTTAATGAACTGGCCTCCACCGCCCTCTGTGGCAGAGAATTCCACAGGTTCACCACTCTCTGGGTGAAGAAATTCCTCCTCATCTCAGTCCTAAATGGCTTACCCCTTATCCTTAGACTATGACCCCTGGTTCTGGACTCCCCGGCCACTGGGAACATTCTTCCTGCACCTAGACTGTCCAGGCCTGAAAAAATATTATATGTTTCGATGAGATCGCCTCTCAATCTTTTAAACTCCAGTGAGTATAACCCCAATCAACACAATCTCTCCTCATATGTTATTCCTGCCATCCGAGGTATCAGCCTGGTGAATCTTCGCTGCAGTCCTTCCATGGCAAGAACATCCTTCCTCAGATAAGGCGATCAAAACTGCACACAATACTCAAGGTGCGGTCTCACCAAGGCCCTGTACAAATGCAGCAAGACATCCTTGATCCTGTACTCGAACCCTCTTGCTACGAAGGCCAACATACCTTTGTCCAGTTTAATATAAACAGAGACCGTTCGAGTGTAATTTAAACAGAGACAGTACCTAGTGTAATATAAACAGTGACAGAGTAATTTAAGAGGTTTTACACCTCAAACTTAATGATTGAGACGTGACTCCATATTGGCAACCGTAGATGTTTTATTGGGATACAGTTGAAAATTAATGCAGCCGGCAAAGACGAATATTAATTGACAGTAATTTACTCTACTGAAAGATCTTACCAAATTCGGTCACTGAGCAGTCTAGCATGCGATGTCCCTGTTGTTTCTTTATCTGGTCTGATTTTAAGAGCAGAGGAGAGCATTCGGCTTTCACCAGCATGGATTCGCTCCTCAATACTAGCATCCCAGAGAAGCGTTTAGCGCATTTGGTGAGCATGGATCTACTTCTCCAGTTACCGTGGTCCTTCACTCTACATCTGTACATCTCAGGTCAAACAGTCGCCTGAGCATGAATGATATCAGCAGGCCTAGTGATTGCCCAGTGTCTGGTCTTAATAGTCTTTATTATAATCTCTTGCCATTTGAAACATCTGACTCACCAATTGAACTGTCGCACTATCAATTTAGAGCTCGCCCGATGTCTGAAA
Source organism: Somniosus microcephalus (assembly GCF_052327205.1). NCBI lineage: Eukaryota > Metazoa > Chordata > Chondrichthyes > Squaliformes > Somniosidae > Somniosus > Somniosus microcephalus. The sequence continues at coordinate 127,030,121 of NC_140990.1, forward strand.
AATGGAAAGTGAGAGATGGAGATATAGTATTCTCTCTCTCAAGGTGGTGACTGTTGAAAAGTAGCGTCTCTAAAATATATTGGTTTACGCGAATGAAATTGTGACATGAATAAGAATGTGTTTACATGACTGTTTTAGAACTTGAGACAAAAAAGTCTCTTCAGACTAGTATTACAATAACAAGATAGATGTTTAGAATTTGCTTATGTTTTTGGTTCCCTGCAGATGTTATAGCATTCCGCAATGTGATGGTTGTATATAATCTTATTCCCAAGCTTGCTATCTGCTGTTTTCATGTTGGGATTTCGACTTTGTTTACATATCTCTAATTTGACCAACTAAGGCCCAACACCTGCATTTCTTCTATCATTATTAAGAACCATGTTATAATGCTATGGTAGGAACTGGAATTCCTATAACAAAACTGCTTGTGAGGATAATTAAAAGTTAGTTAGTATAAAAGATATAGAATAGAAGGAGTTTATGGGAGTTAAGTCATCATCTCAGGATGGAGCAGCCTATTGGATCAAAGGGAGATAGTTTGGATAATGATGGGCTGAACAGACAGCTCTAACATGGGCCCTGATTAAGAGGGTACAAGGAGCCTTGTACTGGTTGTACCAGGGAGGATAAGGACAAGAGAGGTAAGCCTTCAGGATGCATAAACTGAAAGATAAATTGGCAAAAGAGCGGGAGACCCCTTAGGGGAGGATTTTCATCTGAAAGTTAAGACAAAGATCTCGATGGACCATTGCTTTAAGAGGAACCATTTCAGGTGAAATGGTCTTGTTTATATTCCATTCCAGGCCCACCCCTAAAAAAAGGGTATAAGAGTAAGACCTGAAAAGTCATTAGCACAGACAGTGGAGGGGTCAGCCATACAAGAGTGGGGCTGGTCTAACACTCTCCCTTAGTACAGATAGTGGAGGGGAGAGGCATACAAGAGTGGAGCTGGTCTAATGCTCGCCCTTAGTACAGACAGTGGATGGGTCAGCCATACAAGAGTGGGGCTGGCCTAATGCCCTCCCTTTGCACAGACAGTGGAGAGGAGAGGCATACAAGAGTGGAGCTAGTCTAACGCTTCCCCTTAGTACAGACGATGGAGGGGAGAGCCATACAAGAGTGGGGCTTGTCTAACACTCTCCCTTAGCACAGACGATGGAGCGGAGAGCAATACAAAAGTGGGGCTGGTCTAACGCTCTCCCTTAGTACAGACGGTGGAGGGGAGAGCCATACAAGAGTGGGGCTGGTCTAACGCTCTCCCTTAGTACAGATGGTGGAGGGGAGAGCCATACAAGAGTGTGGCCTGGTCTAACAGTCCTCCAGGAGTGGACCCATTCTTGGAGGTACCGGACGAGAGGAAAAAAGACCGTAAACTGGAGAACTGTTCACGCATGCCAGCCATCTGTCTGATGGTGCCAGCTGCTTGTCATGGTCATATATTTTGGCAGTATAATTAATGTGTCATATTACATCTTAAACTCTGATTAAATGCTGTGGGGGAGAAATTCAGTTGGTTGTGCCACCCGTTAGCACCTTAAGAGGGCGCTAAGTGGGTCGCAAGCCAACTCGCGCCTGGGCGCGGCACTGCCCATGCCTCCCGCTAAATTCTGTGGGACGTTAGTGGTGGCGCTAACTGTTAGCACTGCACCGCTGCCGATGACATCATCGGTGAGTGCAGTGCCCCGCAGACACCCCGGCCACGATATTCGGCAGCGCCCCCTGATTTACCGCCAGACGCTATGTCCGACAGGGTCACGGTGGCGTATGTGTGGCCGGGGAGGCGCAAATTAAAGGTGAGGTGTGGGGCGGCCATTTTTGTTGTTGGCCGCCTCCCAGCACCAGCCTGCGCTCCTGTCCCCAGCCTCCTGAAACCTCCCGTGGAGTGCCGGCTGCGCACCAAGAGCCCGGCACTTCTCCTCGGTGCCGGGCTCTTTTGCCTGCACTCCCAATCATCGGGGGCCCAGCTGGGCCCCAGATCGCGCTGCACAAGACCCCTCCCCTTTAAGAAGGGGAAGAAGGCCTGCAATACCGCAGTGTGATGTGCCGCAGCGTGTGGCACTGTGGCACATTGTGCCATGATATTCACTCGCAGCATCCCAAGAGGGATGCGGGGTGCCTCCAGTAGTGCCGCGCTTCCCCTTGGGGTGCAACCACTCAATTTCAGGTGTGGGGGCGCTAATGTTTCCGGGGCGCTACTTTTATCATCCTGGCGAGGCTGGCGCCCCAAATGGGGCTATACTCAATTTCTCCCCCTGTATTCCCACCATACTGGTTTGCAGTCGATCCTGATTATTTGAAAGACCAGAGATAATCTAATCTCTACACCTTATATTCCTCTTTGCTCAGAACAACTAACTCTTACCCAATCATAGCGTGACAGCCATAGCTGATGCAAGAGTCCTGATAGGAACATAAGAACATAAGAAATAGGAGCAGGAGTAGTCCATTGGCCCTTCGAGCCTGCTCTGCCATTCAATAAAATCATGGCTGATCTTCTACCTCAACTCCACTTCCTGCACTATCCCCATAGCCCTTGATTTCCTTAATATCCAAAAATCTATCGATCTCATTGTTGAATATATTAACGACTGAGCCTCCACAGGGGTACAGAATTCCAAAGTTTCACCACCCTCTCAGTGAAGAAATTTCTCCTCAGCTCAGTCCTAAATGGCCGACCGCTTATTCTGAGACTGTGATCCCTGGTTTTAAACTCCCCAGCCAGTGGAAACATCCTCCCTGCGTCTACCCTGTCAAGCCCTGTAAGTATTATGTGTGTTTCAATGAGATCACCTCTCATTCTTCTAAACTCTGGAGAATATAGGTCTAGTCTACTCAATCTCTCCTCATAGGACAGCCCCTCCATCCCACGAACCAGTCTGGTGAACCTTCGTTGCACTCCCTCTATGGCAAGTATATCCTTCCTTAGGTAAGGAGACCAAAACTGTACACAATACTCCAGGTGTGGTCTCACCAGGGCCCTATATAATTGCAGTAAGATGTCATTACTCTTATACTCAAATCCTCTTGTAATAAAGGCCGATATACCATTTGCTTTCCTAATTGCTTGCTGTACCTGCATATTAACTTCTAATGATTCGTGTACAAGGACACACAGGTTCCACTGAACAACAACATTTCCTAAACTCTCACCATTAAAACAATACTCTGATTTCCTATTTTTCGTACCAACGTGGATAACTTGACATTTCGCCACATTATATTCCATTTGCCATATTCTTACTCACTCACTTAGCCTGTCTATATCCCCTTGATGACTCTTTGCATCCTCCTCACAACTTACATTCCCACCCAGCATTGTATAATCAGCAAACCTGGATATATTAGATTTGGTCCCCTCATCCACATCATTGATGTAGATTGTGAATAGCCGAGGCCCAAGCACTGATCCTTGCGGTAACCCACTAGTTGCAGCCTGCCAATCCGAAAATGACCGTTTATTCTTACTCTCTGTTTTCTGTCCATTAAACAATCCTCAAACCATGCCAATATATTACCCCCAATATCATGAGCCCTAATTTTGTTTAATGACTTATTGTGTGGCGCCTTATCGAATGCCTTCTGAAAATCCAAAACACCACATCCACTGGTTCCCCCTTATCTATTCTGATAGTTACAACCTCAAAAAACTCTAACAAATTAGTTCAACATAATTTCCCTTTCATAAATCCGTGATGACACTGCGCAATCCTATTAATTTTTGCTACCTTCCAATCTGCAGGAACCATTCTAGAATCTATGGAATTTTGGAAAATGACAACCAATGCATCTACGATCTCTATAGCCAACTCTTTGAAACCCCTACGATGTAGGCCATCAGGTCCATGGGATTAATCAGATTTCAGTCCCATTAATTTTCCCAGTACTATGTTTTTACTAATAATAATTTCTTGCAGTTCCTCATTCTTGTTAGACCCTTGGTTCTCCATTATTTCTCGGAAGTCTTTTGCGACTTCTTCCCTGATCACAGGCACAAAGTATTTCTTTAATTTCTCAGCCATTTCATTAATCCCCAATATAATTTCTCCTGTCTCAGCCTGTAAGGGACTCACATTTACTTTCTCTTATCTTTTCCTTTTTACATACCTATAAAAGCTTTTACAGTCTGTTTTTATGTTTCACGCTAGCTTACTCTCATATTCTATTTTCCCTTTTTCATCAATTTTTGGTTCTCCGTTGCTGAATTCTAAATTCCTCCCAATCCTCAGGATTCCTACTCTTTTTGGCAACATTATGTGCCTCTTCCTTTGATCATTTGACTAACAAAGTTCAATCATGTCTGTCCACACCAGATTCGCTTAAGGCACTTATCTTGTCTGGCATCTTCTGCCTCAATGTCTCTTTCTGTTCCATCTCAACCTCGCATATGACATAGACTTCGCAACGACAGGCTTCGGAACAGCGTAAGATTGAACTAATAACAGGATCGAGCCGTGGTTTGCTCTTGCAAAAACCGTGGCCTAGAAATTCAGTTTGCACAGTTTTGGGGCGCTAAAGTCGGGCGTTCGGTAAATTTAGCGCCCGCCGGAAACTGCAGGCAACCGCGCCGAAATTCAGTGGATTTGGCCAAGAGTTTTGGCGAGCGCTGAAACCGGCGTTGCAATGCTCGGTTCCGGCGCTAAACCGGCGCTGCGGCCTGATAACGCCGATGCCGGGCGCAGCGCAGGTGCGGTCATGTGTTGCTTGACAGCAGACACTCTGACGCCGGCCTGCTCTTAAAGGGGGAAGGGTCAACTTTGACTGCTGCCACGCCCTGCACACTGGAGCCCTGCTGCTAGGCCTCAACAGTGCTGGTGGGACAAAATAGCACCAGAACAGATGGAGATGGCCCGTGAAAGAGCCCAGCGCTTCTCAGACCATGCACTGAGGGTGCTGATTGATGCTGTCCAGGAGAGAAGACCCATCTTGTGCCCGGACAATGGCAGAAAGGCTCCCAGGAGAGAGTTCAGGAAAGCCTGGAGGAGCATCGCACGCATGGTCTCCTCAAACTCAGATGTGCCCAGGACTGTGGACCAGTGCCGCAAAAGTTCAATGACTTCTGTCGGCTGGTGAAGGTGAGTACCCTTTCCACTGTCCTCCTCATCCTTGCATGTGAGCCTCACACTGTGGGCAAAGGGACCTCAAAGGCATAATGGGCAGCCCTCCTCACACAGCAATGCCACTGGCATGATCATCAGCAGCACTTTCTGCACTGACCACACTGGCCAGGCTATTCCACCATGGGAGGCAGTACACACAGCAACAGGGCACCACACTGTACTTAGAGTCCGTCCTTTCTCTTGCAGGCCAAGCTGGCAAAAAATGCGCGCAGCCGGCTGGAGACCGGTGGTGGACGGCCCCACTACCAGGCTCTAAGTGCTCTGGAGGAGAGCGTCGCTGGACTCCTGCATCCCCGGGTGACTGGCCCTGTAGCCATCGGGGATGCGGACCCTGTGCTGGGAGCCACTGGTAAGGAGATGACCGCTTGCAGCTCTCTCGTTGCCCTAGTGCTTCCGATCTAAATCCTTTCCCACTGACGGACAAATGCGCATAATGCCACCGCTCAGGCATCCCTCGCTGACACCCTGTCCTCACTTTAAAGCTACTCTTGTGCCTTCCTGCTTTCAGCTGCTGAGGAGGAGGTGGTCCCTGAGGCGCCGGGTGCCAGGCCCTTGGAGGAGGAGGACGTCCAGGACGAGGAGGAAGCCGGGCCATCGGGCGAGCCCTCAGCCGTGCCAGGGGATGGCAATGAAGGGGGGACGTCTGGCATGCAGGAGAGCCAGGGGGAGGTGTTGCAGGGGAGGGCAGATCCTGCTTGCAGTGGGGTCCAGGCAGGCGGCAGGGGTCGGCCAGCTCGGCCGGCTTCTCCCCAGCTGCAGAGTCCTCTCTCCATTCCGGAGAGTGGCCTCGGCCAGGAGGTGCACCTCCTGCAAGAGATCTCGGTGGCGTCTGACCGGCGCCACCATGAGTTCATGGGGGTTGTGCAGCAGATGCCGCATGCCATCGAGTCCCTGGCTCAGAGTGTGGCAGCATTCTGCCAATCACAGGCCAGGGGGGTGGAGCAACTGGCCGCAGCGCACGCCAGGGGGGTCGATCTACCCGCGGCACTGCAGGAGGAGAGTCGCCAGAGAGGTGGTTCCTTCGACACACTGTCACAGCAGCTGGAGGCACATACCCGGGCAGTGCGGTCACTGACTTCTGCCACACTCGCTTTGACGCAGAGGCGCCGCACCCGCACCCGCCGCCCTGCTGCAACACAGCGGGCTGGCCTCCAGCACATAGCTGCGCCAGCTGAACTGCCAGGCCGGACGACTGCCACTGTGTCTGCTGAGCCTCGTGCGCCTGGCAGCAGCCAGCTTGCCCCCCTTGGAGCATCCGACACTGCCACTCCCCCAGCCAGGGTGCGAGGAGCTGCTGCTGCCACTGATGCTGGCCAGCCACAGCCGAACCAGTCAGCAGCCGGCCCCTCCCGGGATGTGCGCCGTGTTGGCCGACCCCCAAGGGCATCTGTCGTGATGCATGGGGGCCCTCATGAGCCTTCCCCCAGCCTTGAGGCCGCCACAGGGCCCACGTTGAGGCGGAGCAGCAGGCCGGGCAGGGGCCGGGGAAGGCTCTCTAAGGACTCGCCCTCTCGGCACAGCCGCTAGAGTGTGGTCTCTGCGGCATTTTATATATGGGGGGGATTGTGTTTTGGGGGCTGATTTTTGTGGATGGCCGAAATTGAAGGCATTTTGTGTTTTTATGGGGGTCTTTCTGTTGGCGAGGGGGGCCCTTTTTTTGTTACGGCCAATGTTGAAGGCCATGTGGATGGCCAACTTTTGTTAGTCCTCCCCAGGTTGGGGGAGTGACATATGTTTGTGACTGCTTTTTGGGTGTGTTCTGTGTTTTTGAGTTTCATGTGGGAAGGGGCCTCAGTTTGTTAAATAAAGGTTTTTATTTATTCAGCTTGTCCAGGTGTCATGTTTCAAGTGTTTTCTGCGTTAACCGGCTGACGGCTTCTGGAGCGGCTGCCTTCAGGTGTGCTCATTCCCACAGGCCATTCCCTCACAGCGGGCCTAGAAGTGTCGAGCAATAAGCCCCCGGCGTACGGCCCTTGGGCCTTCTGGCCCCCTCCTGGCCTGCTACTCCTCCTCCTCCCCCTCCTCCTCCTGATGGTCCTCCTGCTCGTCCTCCTCAGGTGGTGGTGCAATGTCAGGTGGCAGTGCCTGCGTCCGGCGGATAGCCAGGTTGTGCAGCATGCAGCACGCGACGACGAACTGGGACACTCTATCCGGCGAATACTGTAGAGAGCCGCCGGAGCGATCCAGGCAGCGGAAGCATTGCTTGAGGATGCCTATGATTTGCTCTATGACGTTCCTTGTTGCTTGATGGCTTTCGTTGTATGTGTCCTCCGCTGGGGTCCTGGGCGCGTGGAGCGGGGTCATGAGCCATGTGCACAAAGGGTAGCCCTTGTCCCTGATAAGCCATCCCCTTGGTGGAGGCTGTGCCTGGAACATGTCAGCCACAGTAGTGTGGCGCAGGATAAAAGCATCGTGGCTGCTTCCTGGGAAGCGGGCATTTACAGCTAGGATGCGCTGCCTGTGGTCACACACCAGCTGCACATTAAGGGAATGGTAGCCCTTGCGGTTGCGGTAAACCTCGGGATTGTCTATAGGTGCCCGCATAGCCACATGCGTGCAATCAATGGCGCCCTGCACCATGGGGAAGCCCGCGATCCTGCCAAATCCCACTGCACGCTGCTGCTGCCTCTGTTGGGTCATGGGGAAGGAGATGAACTGGTGTCTCCTCACGAACAGTGCATCGGTGACCTGCCGGATGCAGCGATGTACGGCGAACTGGGAGATGTTCGCGATGTCCCCAGCAGTGGCTTGGAACGAGCCGCTTGCATAAAAGCTGAGAGCCACCGTGACCTTCACTTCCACCGAGAGAGACGTCCTGGACATGAGCTGTGGCTGCAAATCTGCGTGAAGCAGCTGGCAGATCTCTCCAACCACCTCCCTTCTGAAGCGCAGCCTCTTTACACAAAGTGCCGCAGACATGGTGACATAGGACACCTGCTGCCGGTATTGCCTGGGTGCATAAGGCCTACGTTGGCGACGCCTGATGGCCCTTCTGTGTCTATGCATGGCTGCCCGTCTCTCACAGCGTCTGCGAGCCCTCCGCACATAATGCTGCAACTCAATGTTGGCCCCCCATGCAGCCCCCATAATCAAGGTCGCAACAGTGAAATCAGCAAGAGTCAAATGTGAAAGCACTGGCCAGAAGCCAGAAAGACCTCTCCTTTCTTGTCCCAAATCTGGAATCTCTGTCCCTTGGTCTCTGTGTAGAAATCCAAAGCAGTGAAGTCATTGCAGCAAAATGGCTGGGCTTTATAGGTCAGTGGAGGTGCCCTTTAATTTGCGCTCCCCGAGGCCCACAGGGCCTCTGCAACGTTCCATTTTACAATTCCTAATAGCGCCACGCCCACATTGGGTGGGCGCCACTCAATTTCCGGGTTGGGGCGCTAAAACAGCGTTGCGCGAGGATATGACGTCATAAGCTGCGCGCGCACCCGAGCGGGCGCTAACACTTTGCGCCGGCGCTAAATCTCAAATGAATTTGGGCGTCGGCGCAGATCGGCCTGCATTCTGGCGCTAAGGCTTTATCGACGGAAATATAGCTCTTTTTTGGCGTTAGCGCCTGGCGCAGCCAACTGAATTTCTAGGCCCGTATGTTTAGCAAATAGCTTAGCTTTGCAAAAAAATTTATAGTTTCTGCATTAACACTTTACATTCTTAAACTAGTGCAATATAAACAGAGACAGGGTCCAGTGAAGTAATAACTGAGACAGGGTCTGGTGTAATTTAAACAGAGACAGGGTCTGGTGTAATATAAACAGAGACAGGGTCTCGTGTAATATAAACAGAGACAGGGTCTAGTGCAATATAAACAGAGACAGGATCTAGTGCAATATAAACAGAGACAGGGTCTGGTGTAATATAATCAGAGACAGGGTCTAGTGTAATATAAACAGCGACAGGGCCTAGTTTAATATAAATAGAGTGCAGGCAAAAGAGCCCAGCACCCAATAGAAGTACCGGGCTCTTTGAGGTAAGGAGATCAAACTGCACAGTGTACTCTGGGTGTGGTCTCACCAAGGCCCTGTATAACTGTAGTAAGACATCCTTGCTCCTGTACTCAAATCCTCTTGCAATGAAGGCCTTCCTGACTGCGTGCTGCACCTGCATGTTTGCTTTCAGTGACTGGTGTACAAGGACACCCAGTTCCCTTTTAACATCAACATTTCCCAATCTATCACCATTTAAATAATACTCTGCCTTTCTGTTTTTCCTACCGAAGTTGATAACTTCACATTTATCCACGTTATACTGCATCTGCCATGTATTTGCCCACTCACTCAACTTATTTAAATCGCCTTGAAGCATCTTTGCATCCTCCTCACATCTCACAATTCCACCTAGTTTCGTGTCATCAGCAAACTTGCAAATATTACATTTGGTTCCCTCATCTAAATCATTGACATATATTGCCAAAAGCTAGGGCCCAAGCACTGATCCCTGCGGCACACCACTAGTCACCACCTACCACCCTGAAAAAGACCCATTTATTCCTACTCTCTGTTTCCTGTTTGTTAACTAATTTTCAATCCATGCCAGTACATTACCCCCAATCCCATGTGCTTTAATTTTGCACACTAACCTGTTATGTGGGACTTTATCAAAGGCCTTCTGAAAATCCAAATACACCACTTCCACTGGTTCTCCCTTATCTATTCTACCAGTTACATCCTCAAAAATCTCCAGTAGGTTTGTCAAACATGATTTCCCTTTCATACCTATATTAACTTTGTCTAATCCAGTTGATGTTTTCTAAGTGTCCTGTTATCACATCCTTTATAATAGACACTAGCATTGTCCCTACTACTGATGTTAGGCTTACCTGTCTGTAGTTCCCTGTTTTCTCTCTTCCTCCTTTTTAAATAGTGGGGTTACAATTGCCACCCTCCAATCTGCAGGAACTGTTCCATAATCCATAGAATTTTAGAAGATGACAACAAATGCATCCACTATTTCCATGGCTACTCCTTTAAATACTCTGGGATGCAGATTATCAGGCCCTGGGGATTTATTCACTTTCAGTCCCATTAATTTCTCCAGTCCTATTTTTTTACTAACACTAATTTCCTTCAATTCCTCCTTCTCATTAGACCCTTGGGTCTCCATTATTTCTGGGAAGTTTTTTGCGACTTCTTCCCTGATCACAGGCACAAAGTATTTTTTTAATTCTCAGCCATTTCCTTATTCCCCATTATAATTTCTCCTGTCTCAGCCTGTAAGGGACTCACATTTACTTTCAATTATCTTTTCCTTTTTACATACCTATAAAAACTTTTACAGTCTGTTTTTATGTTTCTCGCTAGCTTACTCTCATATTCTATTTTCCCTTTTTCATCAATTTTTGGTTCTCCGTTGCTGAATTCTAAATTCCTCCCAATCCTCAGGATTCCTACTCTTTTTGGCAACATTATGTGCCTCTTCCTTTGATCATTTGACTAACAAAGTCCAATCATGTCTGTCCACACCAGATTCGCTTAAGGCACTTATCTTGTCTGGCATCTTCAGCCTCAATGTCTCTTTCTGTTCCTTCTCAACCTCGCATATGACATAGACTTCGCAACGACAGGCTTCGGAACAGCGTAAGATTGAACTAATAACAGGATCTAGCCGTGGTTTGCTCTTGCAAAAACCGTATGTTTAGCAAATAGCTTAGCTTTGCAAAAAAACTTATAATTTCTGCATTAACACTTTACATTCTTAAACTAGTGGAATATAAACAGAGACAGGGTCCAGTGCAGTAATAACTGAGACAGGGTCTGGTGTAATTTAAACAGAGACAGGGTCTAGTGAAATATAAACAGAGACAGGGTCTAGTGCAATATAAACAGAGACAGGATCTAGTGCAATATAAACAGAGACAGGATCTAGTGTAATATAAGCAGAGACAGGGTCTGGTGTAATATAATCAGAGACAGGGTCTAGTATAATATAAACAGAGAAAGGGTCTAGTGTAATATAATCAGAGACAGGGTCTAGTGTAATATAAACAGCGACAGGGCCTAGTTTAATATAAATAGAGTGCAGGCAAAAGAGCCCTGCACCCAAGAGAAGTACCGGGCTCTTTGAGGTAAGGAGATCAAAACTGCACAGAGTACTCTGGGTGTGGTCTCACCAAGGCCCTGTATAACTGTAGTAAGACATCCTTGCTCCTGTACTCAAATCCTCTTGCAATGAAGGCCTTCCTGACAGCGTGCTGCACCTGCATGTTTGCTTTCAGTGACTGGTGTACAAGGACACCCAGGTCACTTTTAACTTCAACATTTCCCAATCTATCAGCATTTAAATAATACTCTGCCTTTCTGTTTTTCCTACCGAAGTGGAGAACTTCACATTTAGCCACGTTATACTGCATCTGCCATGTATTTGCCCACTCACTCAACTTATCTAAATCGCCTTGAAGCCTCTTTGCATCCTCCTCACATCTCACAATTCCACCCAGTTTCGTGTCATCAGCAAACTTGCAAATATAACATTTGGTTCCCTCATCCAAATCATTGACATATATTGCAAAAAGCTAGGGCCCAAGCACTGATCCCTGTGGCACACCACTAGTCACCGCCTACCACCCTGAAAAAGACCCATTTATTCCTACTCTCTGTTTCCTGTTTGCTAACTAATTTTCAATCCATGCCAGAACATTACCCCCAATCCCATGTGCTTTAATTTTGCACACTAACCTCTTATGTGGGACTTTATCAAAGGCCTTCTGAAAATCGAAGTACACCACTTCCACTGGTTCTCCCTTATCTATTCTACCAGTTACATCCTCAAAAAACTCCAGTAGGTTTGTCAAACATGATTTCCCTTTCATACCCATATTGACTTTGTCTAATCCCGTTGATGTTTTCTAAGTGTCCTGTTATCACATCCTTTATAATAGACACTAACATTGTCCATACTACTGATGTTAGGCTAACCTGTCTGTCGTTCCCTGTTTTCTCTCTCCCTCCTTTTTAAATAGTGGGGTTACAATTGCCACCCTCCAATCTGCAGGAACTGTTCCATAATCCATAGAATTTTGGAAGATGACAACAAATGCATCCACTAATTCCATGGCTACTCCTTTAAATACTCTGGGATGCAGATTATCAGGCCCTGGGGATGTATTCACTTTCAGTCCCATTAATTTCTCCAGCCCTATTTTTTACTAACACTAATTTCCTTCAATTCCTCCTTCTCATTAGACCCTTGGTTCACCAGCATTTCTGGGAAGTTATTTGTGTCCTCTTCCGTGAAGTCTATTGTAATATAAACAGAGACAGGGTCTAATGTAATTTAATTAGCGACAGGATCTAGTGCAGTAATAACTGGGACAGGAATAAAAGCATAAAATGCAGGAAATACTCAGCAGGTCAGGCAGCATCTGTGGAGAGAGAAGCATAGTTAACATTTCAGGTGGATGACCCTTCGCCAGTACTGGAAATAAGTTAAAGATGTAACAGATTTTAAGCAAGTGCAGGGGCAGAGAAAGCGGGGAATGGAGGAAAGAACAAAAGGGAAGGCCTGTTGTAGGGAGGAAGGCAGCAGTGATTAAATGACAAAAGGTATGATTGTACAAGGCAAAAGGAGATGGTAATGGGACAAGTAAAGTAACAAACGATGGTCTAGAAGAGGTGTAAATGGGAATGGCAGAATCATCAACAGCTGCCATCTGAAAAAATAGGGGCAGCGGTTACAGTGTGAAACTGTTGAACTCGATTTTGAGTCCAGAAGGCTGTAAATTGCCTAACTGAAAGATGAGGTGCTGTTCCACGAGCTTACGCTGAGCTTCAATGGAACAGTGGATGAGGCCGAAGACAGAGATGTCAGAGTGGGAGTGGAGCAGAGAATTGAACTGACAGGCGACCGGAAGTTCGGGGTCACGCTTACAGACTGAACGGAGGTGTTCCACAAAGTGGTCACCCAATCTATGATTGGTCTCCCCAATATAGAGGAGATCGCATCTTGAGCCGTGAATACAATATACTAAATTGCAAGAAGTACAAGTAAATCGCTGTTTTACCTGGAAAGAGTGTTTGGGGCCCTAGACAATGGGAAAGGAGGAGGTAAAAGGGCAGGTGTTGCATCTCGTGTGCTTGCACAGGAAGGTACGGTGGGAAGGGGAAGGTGTGTTGGGGTGATTGAGCAGTGGATCAGTGTCTCCCAGAGGGAGTGGTCCCTTTGGAATGCTGAAAGGGGAGGGGAGTGGAAGATATGTTTGGTGGTGGGTTCACACTAGAGGTGGCAGAAATGGTGGTGGATGATCCATTGAATGTGGAGGCTGGTGGGGTGAAAGATGAGGGCAAGGTGAATCCTACCATGGTTCTGGAAGAGAGGGAGAGGGGAAGGGGTGAGAGCAGAAGTGTGTGAGATGGAAAGGTCACAGTCGAGGACTCCTCTTTCATCCCTACTGTCCAACCCCCTCACACCAACTCCTCTTTCACCATTACTCTCCAACCCCCCTCACACCAACTCCTCTTTCACCTCTACCCTCCAACACCTCACCCCAACTCCTCTTTAACCCCTGCTCTCCAACCCCCTCACCCCAACTCCGTTTTCACCCCTACTCTACAACCCCCCTCACCCCAACTCCTCTTTCACCCCCACTCTCCAACCCCCCTCACCCCAACTCCTCTTTCACCCCTACTCTCCAAACCCCTCACCCCAATCCTCTTTCACCCCTACTCTCCAACTGCCTTCACCCCAACTCTTCTTTCACCCCTACTCTCCAACCCCCTCACCCTAACTCGTCTTTCACCCCAGCTCCCCATCCCCTCACCCCAACTCTTCTTTTACCTCTATTCTCCAACCCCCTCACCCTAACTCCTCTTTCACACTCACTTTCCAACCCCCCTCACCCCAACTCCATTTTCACCCCTACTTACCAACTCCTCACCCCAACTCTTTTTCACCCTACTATCTAACCCCTCTCACCCCAACTCCTCTTTCAACCCTACTTTCCAACCCCTCAAGCCAACTGCTCTTCCACCCCTATGCTCCAATCTCCTGTCAAAGGTATGAAAACTGGAAAAAATCTAGAGTTAGAAAGTGGAAAAGGCACAAAAATGGAGTATTGCTAACAGGACTTCAATTAGTCTCCTCTTATATTGCAGACATGAAATATCGACACACTGTGTTATTTGAAATATCAAAATATTAAACTCCAGCCCAGTTAGAGGGGTTATTAACATCAGCAGAAATAAACCCCAAATCTCAGAATGAACACGATTCAGTCCGGGATGTAATTAACAGCAGCAATAACAGCAGAATCCAACCCATGCAGTCACTTGTGAACTCGCTCATGTCTCAGTAGGTTGGATGACTGAGCAAATCCCTTCCCACATTCAGAGCAGGTGAACGGCCTCTCCCCAGTGTGAACTCGCTGGTGAGTTAGAAGTTGGGATGAACAAGTGAATTCCTTCCCACACTCAGAGCAGGTGAACGGTCTCACCCCAGAATGAACTCGCTGGTGTCTCAGCAGGTTGGTTGACTGAGTGAATCCCTTCACACACACGGAGCAGGTGAACGGTCTCTCCCCAGTGAACTCGCTGGTGACTTACAAGGTAGGACGAAGAAGTGAAGCCCTTCCCACACACAGAGCAGGTGAAAAACCTCTCCCCAGTGTGAACTCGCTGGTGCGTCAGTAGGGTAGATGACTGAGTGAATCCCTTCCCACACACGGAGCAGGTGAACGGTCTCTTCCCAGTGTGGACTCGCTGGTGTATCAGTAGGGTGGATGACTGAGCGAATGCCTTCCCACACACAGAGCAGCTGAACTCCCTCTCCCCAGGGTGAACTCGCTGGTGTTTCATGAGTGAGTGAATCCCTTCCCACACTCAGTGAAGGTGAACCACCTCTCCCGGGTATGAACGTGTTGGTGTTCAGTGAGGTGAAGCTTATCTCGCAGTGAGAGCAGATGAACGGCCTCTCCCCGGTGTGACTGCGCCGATGAATTTCCAGCTGGGACGGGAAATGAATCCCTTCCCACAGTCCCCACAATTCCATGGTTTCTCCATGGTGCGGGTGTCCTTGTGTCTCTCCAGGTTGAATGATCAGTTGAAGCCTCGTCACACGCAGATCACATGTATGGTTTGTCCCCGCTGTGAATGATGCAATGTGTTTTTCAGGCTGTGTAACTGGTTAAATCTCTTTCCACAGTCAGTGCACTGGAACACTCTCACTTGGGTGTGTGTGTTTCGGTGCTTTTCCAGTCACACTGATGTTTGAAATTTTTTCCCATAGGCAGAACAGGCAAACATTTCTCCTTCCACATTCATAGGCTGATGATATTCAGTTCCTTATCAATTGAAAGACTCTAAGATTTTGACGTGATGTTTGGTTTGAGTTTCCCATCTGCAAACCCTCCCCTTCGAACTGGGACCCTGAAGCCCCGCCCACTCTCCCTTTACAAAGATGGCCGCAAATGTGCACTGCAAAATGATCATTCAAAATGGCGGCACACAAACTGTCCAGCGTTCCTTTACAAAAATGGCGGAATGTTTTCCTGGCCCGTTACCGGGAAAGAACGCCGGAGCTTGAAACACTGAACCTGTATGTTCTTATTAGCTTTGCGGCCTACAGCAGGTGCTTATGAAGCCCACCAGCTGGGTGCGTTTCCTCCCTGCGCCCTCTCCGCTTCTCACCTGCCTTAAAATGTCTCCAGCTTCTGTCCGCTTCCAGCACTCACACAGCCCGGGTCACAGTGACACTGTGCATGCCCCAAATACAGGTATGCACCGGCGCCTCCAGTGTGAATAGGGCACATTGCTCCCTGCGGGGTATGATGGGGAACAGCCCCGCCATTGAAAGTCCTAATTAGTGAATGGAGAATGATCCCATTGAGAGAAAATTCATCAATAATTCACACAGAAACCCAAATGCATGGGCACTCTGCCATGGTTCAGTCCTGGATGTGATTAATAACAGATTCCAAACCCCTGCAGTCACTGGAGTCTCAGCAGGTGGGGTGAATTTCTTCCCACACACAGGATATTGAAACAGTCTCTCTCCAGTATCAATGCGCTGATCATGCATCAGCTGCTTTGAACTTTGAAAGCTTTTCTCGCAGTCAGAGTATTTAAAGCAACAGTTCTCAATGTGGACACTCTGGAAAGTCAACATTTGGTACATCAGAATGAATTCCTTCCCACATGTGAATTATGTAAATAGTCTCTCTCCGGTGTGACTGCGCTGGTGTGTCAGTCAATGGGATGATCGAGTGAATCCCTTTCCACAAACAGCACAGTGAATGGATTCTCCCCATTACGAACAAGCTAGTCTGGTAGCAAGTGAAATGAAGGAGTGAATCTCTTTCCATGCTCAGCTGTTGAACGGCCTCTCCCCGGTGTGACTGTATCAATGCATTTCCACCTCAGATGGACAACTGAATCCATTCCTACAGTCCCCACATTTACACTGTTGATTCACGTGGGCGCACGAGTCTCACAGGCTAGATGATTGGTTGAAGGTGGATCCACCCACAGAACACGTGTTCTGTTTCTCCTGCTGTGCTTGGTGTTTTTCCTTCAATATCCAAAGACTGATGATATTCAGGTCCTGATGAATCCAGTGAATCTATTTGATCTTGACGCGATGTTTGGTTTGAGTTTCCCATCTGCAGAAACTTTTGAAACAAATGCTATTCCATCTTTAAACAAAACATTCGTCACACTGCAAAATTCTGAAGTTTTTCAAAATTAAACAAGCAAGTCAAATGGATCGTCAAAAAATAATGTGACATTTTAGAAAGGCTCAAGTCTCAGAAATAGACAGGTTTTAAATCATTGCGCAGTACAGAAGGGAGCATCTGTTAATAGGCACTCTGTTAGTGAAGTCCTCTGACACTTTAAATATAAATATGCAGAGAAAGCTAAGCCTCTGCCCCTTTAAATATCTACCCTATCCCTCCAGGCAATAGGAGGAGGAACATCGCACAGTCACTTTATATCCTGACCCAGCGGGCCAAGCGTAGGAGCCTGCTCTATTTGTGGACCACTTACACTGCGACACCAAATCCATGGACAAGTACACTATGGCACCAAATCGAAGGACTATTTACACTGTGAATGAAATACACGGACCACTAGCACTGAGACACCAAATCCAGGAACCACTTACACTGAGAGACCAAATCCGTGGACCACGTACACCGAGACACAAATCCATGGACCACGTACACCGAGACACCAAATCCAGGGACCACTTAGAATGAGGCACCAAATCCAAGGACCACTTACACTGTGATTCCAAATCCAGGGCCCACTTACACTGGGACACCACATCCAGGGCCTACTTACACTGAGATATCAAATCCAGGGACCACTTAGAATGAGACACCAAATCCAGGGACCACTTGCACAGTGATTCCAAATCCAGAGGGCACTTATACTGAGACACCAAATCCAGGGAGCATTTACACCGAGACACCAAATACAGGGCCCCCTTACACTGAGACACCAAATCCAGTGCCCACTTACATTGAGATACCAAATCCAGGGCCCACTTAGACTGAGACACAAAATCCAGGGACCACTTTCATTGAGACATCAAATCCAGTGACCACTTACACTAAGACACCAAATCCAGGACCACTTACAGTGTGATACCAAATTTGTTGTGTCCGTGTATAATAAGACACAGACTGCAGGAGAACGGTACAACAGTTGTTTACTCAACGTGGCTCACACGGGAACTGATCTGTACAGATTACTACTCAGTGCTATATGCAGGTGTGGTCACTGCCGGCACTGCAGTATACATGAGCTGTAAAAGATAGTTCCCCCTTAAAGGTATATACATTACAATTCCTCCCCTTTTAGATTCACAGTTCCATAGCACTCATTTAACAATTAAATATCAAACTAATTACAATTAACACTTTTAACATGCAACATTAGCTGAAAATAGTCTATTTATATATTCAGTCTTTGGGGAGGCTTCCTAATCCTTTCTGGATAGCGCCTTTCCCGAGTGTCTTGCTCTTGGTGTGGAGGCGATTCTGGCCCCCTGTCGTCGGTTAGTTCATCAGCTTCCGATGCTACTGTTTCTGGGGTAGATGCGACCTGTACGTCGGGTTTATCACCAGGTATGTATGGGCGAGGCATGGGGGTTGACTTGTTCCTGTGACTCTAGGATCTGGTCAGCATGGCATCTCACGATGCTCTCCCCAAAGTCCACTGTGTACATTAGTGGGCCCTGCTGTGTGCATATAATTCCTGGCTGCCATTTTTCTGTTCGGTAGTCGCGGGCCAAGACTGGTTGCCCTACATTGACGCTCCTTGTTGGCTTCTCGTGGATGTGCTGGAATTGCTTACTCTCAACATCTCTTCATACATTTGGCCTGAGTAAATCCAGGCGAGATCTTAACCTTCGGTTAAAGAACATCATGGCTGGGGCCTGGTTGGTGACTGCATGTGTCGCATTCCGGTAGGCAAAAAGGAAATTGTCCACCTTGTGCTGCAGTGGAATGTTGTCATTGTACATAGCTTTTATTGCCTTCTTAAAGGTTTGTACGAACCTCTCAGCCAATCCATTTGTGGCTGGATGATACGGGGCGGATGTGTAATGCCTTACCCCATTCTTTTTCAAGAACCTCCGGAACTCTTCGGACACAAACTGTGGTCCATTGTCGGAGCAAATCTGTTCTGGCAAGCCATTCCTGGCAAAAATGGTCCGTAGGACTGCAATAGCTTTCTCCGTGGTGGTGGAGGACATTTTGATGACCTCAGGCCATTTCGAGTGCACATCCATGGCTATTAAAAACATTGAGTCCATGAATGGACCAGCAAAATCAATATGCACCCGTTGCCATGGAGATGGGGGCCACTCCCATGGGTGTAGAGGGTCCTGTGGTGGTGCATTTTGGACTTTCTGGCATCCTGAGCAACTCTTGGTCAGGTCCTCGATTTGTTTATCGATTCCTGGCCACCACACAATAGCCCTGGCTAGGCTTTTCATTTATACCCTTCCCAGATGACCCTCATGCAGCTCATTGAGCAATCTATTCCTTAACTTGTGTGGAATTACCATTCGGGATCCACACATCAAGGTCCCCCGGCACACTGACAGCTGTTCTCTCCTTGTCGAGAATGCTTGCAACAGTGAGTCGCCATGTGCTGGCCATCCCTTCACTGTCAAATCATATACCCGAGACAGTGTTGGGTCATTTTGGGTTTCCTTTTCGATACAAGCGTTAGTTACTGGTAGGTATTCAACTATAGTCGAATGGAATATTTCGACAGGATCCACTGCTGGTGCTTCCTCCGCAGTAGGCAATGGCAGGCGTGATAGCCCATCAGCATTTCCATGCTGTTTCGTGCCCTTATATTCAATCTCATAGTGGTGCGCCCCCAGAAAAAGTGACCATCTTTGTTGTCATTGTGCAGTCATCACCGGAACGCCCTTCTTCGGATTAAAAATGGAGACAAGAGGCTGGTGATCAGTCAGCAAGGTGAATTTCTGCCCGTGCAGATAGTGATTGAACTTTTTCACTCCCCACACTGGGCTGAGGGCCTCCCTGTCAATCTGGGCGTAGTTACGCTCGGCTGAGGTTAGTGATTGTGACGCAAAGGCTATTGGCCTCTCTGAGCCGTCCGAGAATTTGTGTGACAGCACCGCTCCAATGCCGTAGGGTGACGCATCACATGCCAACCGAATTGGTAATGCTGGGTTGTAATGGGCCAATACCTCTTTCGATGTGATTAGTGTTTTGCTCTTCTGGAAAGCTCATCTACATTCGTCACTCCACTTCCATGGCGCCCCGGTTTGCAGTAGGGTGTTCAGTGGGTGTAGTATTGTAGACAAATTTGGCAAGAACTTATGGAAGTAGTTTACCAGCCCGAGGAACGACCTCAGTTGTGACACATTTTCCGGTGCTGGAGACTTGACTGCTGCCTCAATCTTCTCTGGGGACTTATGTAACCCCTCTTTTTCGATAACGTGGCCACAATATGAGATCTATTTTCTAAAAAAACTCGCATTTGGGGCGGTTAGCTCGGAGCCCATATTCCTGCAATCTAGTGAGCACCTGCTCCAGGTTGGCAAGGTGATCACTGTCATTTTTGCCCGTGACCAGGATGTCGTCCAAATAACACTGGGTCCCTGGGATCCCTTGCAGGACTTGTTCCATTGCCCTCTGCCAAATAGCCGGAGCTGATGCTACCCCGAGTACCAGCCGGTTGTA
The DNA here is from genome assembly GCF_052327205.1 of Somniosus microcephalus. NCBI lineage: Eukaryota > Metazoa > Chordata > Chondrichthyes > Squaliformes > Somniosidae > Somniosus > Somniosus microcephalus. Next base: position 127,050,398 of record NC_140990.1, read on the forward strand.
TTGGTAGAGGCCTTTATGGGTGTTGATTGTGAGGTATTTTTTTGATGCTTCTTCTACCTCCATTTGCAGATACTCCTGGGCCAGGTCAATCTTAGTGAAGCGTTTCCCTCCAGATAGCGAGGTGAAAATATCTTCAATCTGCGGAAGTGGATATTGTACGGTGTGAAGTACCTTAAAGTCCCCACAGATGCGAACCTTCCTTGGTTCCCCAGGCGTGCTGCTCAACAACTTTTTCATCACAGGTATGATGGGTGTAGCCCACTTGTTCCAGTCTACCTTGGACAGTACACCTGAACATTCCATAATCTCCAGCTCTGCTTCGACGGCTGGGCGGATCGCATAAGGTACAGGTCTGGCCTTAAAAAATTTTGGGCTTGCGTTTTCTTCAATTTTAATCGTCACTGTCATGCCTTTCAGTTTTCTGAGTCCTTGCTGGAACACTTCTTTCGGGTCAGTTAGGATCTTTGACAGTCGCCCAGGTGTGACGTCGTCATCCTTTTTGTCAGCCACAGTCAGTGCCTGTATGGAATGCCAATCCAGTTGTATTTCCCGGATCCATTCACGTCCCAGTAATGGTGGTCCTCCATCTTGTAATACATACAGGTCTAGTTTTGGTGTTTCCTTACCGTTATATATAACGGTCACCCTTGTTTTTCCTTTGGGGTAGACTTTGTGCCCCGTGTACGTCGTCAAAATAATTTTTGTGTCTCTCAAGTGTATGTGTGAGAATAGCCGCTCGTGGTCCCGTCGTTTTACGACTGTTAGGGCTGATCCTGTGTCCAATTCCATTTTTACCTGGACTCCTGCTATCTTGAGAGTGACCCAAATGGTTCGGTGATCCTCCGTTGTGATCACATTATGTAGTTTCAGACAACTCAGTTCCCTGCTTTCGGAGTCATTATCACTCATTTGTTCGTCTGAACTATTCTCTGTCATCTTACGTACTTTTCTTTTGTAGATTTCTTATTGCTGGTTTTCTTTCCCGACCTGCAGACTCGTGCTATGTGTCCTACTTTTCCACACTGTGTGCACACTTTGTCTTTGAACCAGCAATCACTCTGGTTGTGTGTTGTTCTGCTGCAGCGATAGCACTTCTCTGTTCCATATGATATTTTGTTTGTGCCATATTCTTGCGGTCTCTGTTGTATCTCTGCAGCGCCCCGTGCTGCTGCTTCATATGATACCGCAATGCTGAAAGCCTTTTCCAGCGTAAGGTCCTTTTCAGATAAAAGCCGTTTCTGGGTTCCTTCACTTTGAAGCCCACACACAAACTTGTCCCTTAAGGTGTCTGCCAGTCCCGCTCCAAACTGGCAGTGTTTCAATAGTTTGCACAGTTCTGTTAAATAATCAGCATTGCTTTCATCCTTATGCTGGTTCTGTTTATGAAACTTGAATCTTTCTGCTATCAGCAGCGGTGTGGGGTTTAAATGTTCCTGTAGTATCGTTACTATGTCTTCAAAACTCTTTTCCATTGGCTTCGTTGGGGTTACTAGATTTCGTAATAAACCATACGTCTTTGCACCCATTAAATTTAACAATACCGACGCTTTCTTGTCATCTGACACCTCATTTGCCTTGCAGTATACCAGTATTCGTTCGACATATGTAGTCCAATCTTCGACTTCATTGTCAAATGCGGTGATACTGCCACTCTTCGGCATTTTGGGTGTGGTTTAAAATGGCGTCACCCAATGGCTTAAAATGGCGTCCCCCGCACTTTCCTTCCTCCCCCGCTGCTGCCAATGCCGGTCCCGGCGGTTCTCGTGGCAATGGTGGCGCCCTGTAGGTTTTGCGCACTTCTCCTGTGCTGCTGCCAACGCCGCTCTCGGCGGTCCTCGTGGCGATGGCGGCACCTCGCGGGTTTCTGTGCATCTCTCTCTCCCTCTCTTCGACGCTGCTCGGCCCCTGAACACCGGCTGCCCCCTGTGCGCTCTGCCCCCTCTCTCTCCCCCGTCGACGCTGCTCAGCCCTTTGCTGTGCCGCTCAGTCGGGCTCTAGCCAACCGCTATCCGGGAAGGGTCTGTGCACTACCTGTTCCCAGCCTATTTCGCTGGACCACCTCGACTGGAAAGCCAAGCCTGGCTCTCAACAGCCTCCCCCGCAATTCTCGAGTCTCTGCTGGATGACTGGGCGGTGGCCCGTGGTCGATGCCCGAGTCTCTGGCCTTGACCTCCAATCCACTGATCTCCAGGAACGAATCCCCGGGAGGTGATGCAGAGTTGCAGGTAGGTTCGAACTTGCCTTGTTGCCAATGTTGTGTCCGTGTATAATAAGACACAGACTGCAGGAGAACGGTACAACAGGTGTTTACTCAACGTGGCTCACACGGGAACTGATCTGTACAGATTGCTACTCAGTGCTATATAGAGGTGTGGTCACTGTCGGTACTGCTGTATACATGAGCTGTAAAAGATAGTTCCCCCCTTAAAGGTATATACATTACAAAATCCAGGGACCACTTACATTGTGAGTCCAAATCCATGGCCCACTTACACTGAGACACCAAGTCCAGGGTCCACTTATACTGAGACACCAAATCTAGGGACGACTTAGAATGAGACACCAAATCCAAGGCCCACTTACACTGACTCACCAAATCCAGGGATCACTTAGAATGAGACATCAAATCCAGGGACCACTTACACCAACACACCAGATTCAGGGACCACTTAGAATGAAACACCGAATCCAGGGACCACTTATACTGAGACTATAAACTGGGAATCAGGGAGCCTCAGTATGGGGCATGGTCATGGTGATTGAAATAAAGAATAGATTTGCCTTTCTTATCTAGGCTTTATTAACTTTTAAAATCCAGTAGCACATCTTTCAACACCAGTCTCCAACCATGACTGGAGAGAATTGAATTTAAGATGGCCACCACAAATCACCGGACATCCACTACCAATGAGTTTACAGCATATATCTCAAGGTAGAAACAAACAACCAATTACAATACTTCTTACTAACACAGAGAACAACCACCCCATTCACCAATCACAATACTTCTTATTAAACATAGGAAATAATCACCACATTTACCTCTCCTTTTAAAACATGCTCCAACCTAAAACAACCTTTACAATTTATAATTAATTTATTTACAACTAAAATACAAATATAATATTTCAACAATTTTAAAACATTACTATCAATTTAAAAGTCCATTTTCAATCGGTCGACCAGATATCTTGTTCGTGTTGACCTTCTTAACCTTGGTGAAATTCCTTGCCCTCCCACACCCAGAGACACCGAAGTATCTTCTGCAGGAAGGCTATCCGTATCCCGATTATCAACAGTTTCCGGATTGGAAATCCCATCAGGAAGTAAACTAGGACGGTCATGAACATCCATCAAAAGCTGACTAATATAAGTATAATTATCTGCAGTAGGATTGGAAATATTCGTAGTATCTATACCAACATCCACATTATCTGGATCGTGACTATTATTAGTATCCTCAGAAGAGGGCTGGCCACCACAAGGAGCCAAATCTTTAATTGAAACAGTACTTTCTTTCCCATCTTGGAATCGAATATGAGCATATTGGGAATTTGCCTCCAACAGCTCCACCTCCTCCACTAAAGGATCATATTTTGACAATCTAACATGGCGTCGAAGCAGCACAGGTCCCTGCATAGTAAGCCATGAAGGTACCGAATATCCTGTAGTAGATCTCCGTGGGTAATTAAAGAGCCTTTCATGGGGGGTCACATTAGTAGCCGTTGAAAGCAATGATCTAATGGAATGCAGGACATCAGACAGTACCATTTCCCACTGTGTATTCGTAAGGTTCCGCGATGTCAAAGCCAACATAACTGCCTTCCAGATCACCCCATTGTATCGTTCGCACTGTCCATTTCCCTGGGGGTTATACGGGGTAGTTCTACTAGTAGAAATTCCCCGACTCTGAAGGTATTCCTTCAACTGGGAAGACATAAAAGAACTTCCCTGATCTGAATGGATATACGCAGGCATCCCAAAGATGACAAAAAGTTGAGTCAGACATTTGATAACTGTAGCAGCTGATACATCTGCGCAAGGAAAAGCAAAAGGAAACCTTGAAAACTCATCCACAACAGTAAATATGTATCGATTTTGAGTCGTTGAAGGAAGAGGCCCCTTAAAATCAACGCTCAGACGTTCAAAAGGAGAAGTAGCCTTTATAAGATGAGCTCGTTGAGGCTTTAAGAAATTCGGTTTACACTGAGCACAGATAGAACATGATGAAGTCATCCGCTTGTCGTCTTCAACTGAAAAGGGCAAATTCTTACTGCGTACGAAGTGTATCATCCTCATAACCCCAGGATGACATAAGGCATTGTGAAGATTAATAAGCATATCTCCGTGAATCACAGAACAATAAGCCCTCAACAGTGCATCAGCAGCAACATTATCCTTCCCCGGACGATAAACTATATCAAAATGGTAACATGCCTACTCAATCCTCCACCTCATTATTTTATCATTTTTGATCTTTCCAAAATGTTTAACATCAAACATAAAGGACACAGATTTTTGATCGGTTACCAACGTGAAATGTCACCCCGATAAATAATGTGTCCATTTACGCAGTGCTTCTACTATTGCATATGCCTCTTTTTCTATTGAAGAATGTCTTTTTTCACTATTGTTTAAGGTACGTGAGAAAAAGGCCACAGGTCTTCCATTCTGGTTCAGAGTAGCCCCAGTTGCAAAATCAGAAGCATCCGTCTCAATCACAAAAGCAACCTGCTCATCAATAGAATGCACAACTGCTCCTAAGATATCCTTTTTAAAATTATCATAACATGTCCTGGCCTCCCATGATAGAGGATATGTCGTAACCCAAATAAGGGGCCGGATCTTCTGCGAAAAGTTTGCAATCCAATTAGAATAGTAAGAAAACAGTCCAACAACTCGTTGCAAAGCCTTAGAATTAGTAGGATTAGGTAAATCGATCAATGGTTGCAAACGTTCTGGATCTGGTTTAATCTTATTTCCCGAGATAATATACCCCAGTAGATTTACCTCAGTAGTCGAAAAGATACACTTCTCTTTATTAAAAGTTAAACCAACTTTTTCCGCAGCTTGAAGGAATCTTTCTAAATTAGAATCATGCTCCACCCTTGATTTACCACACACCGTGATAGAGAACAACCACCCCATTCACCAATCACAATACTTCTTATTAAACATAGGAAATAATCACCACAGTGATGAAACCAGCTTTGATGAGGGTGAAAGGCAGGTAATGGATGATGATATGATGGTGGACTCAGATGGCGACTGGTGGGATCTCGTGACGGGTTATTGTCAGAAACATGAATGAAAAAGTTGCATCTAGTGACTCCGGCATTGTCAATCATGGTTTCTAACCTTAATTGCTATCGCGTGAGCCTAATATCCTATCGACTAGATCAATAGAGGAGCTAGAAACCTGATATAGGAGGTATCATAGAATCATAAAATCATAGAATGGTTACAGCATGGAAGAAGGCCATTCGGCCCATCGTGTCCACGTCGGTACTCTGCAAGAGCACCTCAGCTAATCCCACTCCCACACCCTTTCCCCGTAGCCCTGCAAATGTTTTTCTTTCAGGTATTTAACCAACTCCCATTTGAAAGTACTGATTGAGTCTGCCTCCACCACACTTTCAGGCAGTGCATTCCTGATCCTAACCACTCACTGAGGAAAAAGTTTTTCTTATGTCACTTTTTGTTCTTTTGCCAATTGCCTTAAATCTGTGCCTGCTGGTTCTCGACCCTTCCGCCGATGGGAACAGTTTCTCTCTAACTACACTGCCTAGATCCCTCAGGATTTTGAACACCTCTATCGAATCTCCTTTCAATCTCCTCTGCTCTAAGGAGAACAACCCCAGCTTTTGTAAAAGTCATTTTTGTGGGATGTGGGCGTCGCTGGTAAGGCCAGCATTTATTGCCCATCCCTAATTGCTATTGAGAAGGTGGTGGTGAGACGCCTTCTTGAACCACTGCAGTCCATGTGGTGAAGGTACTCCCACAGTGCTGTTAGGTAGGGAGTTCCAGGAGTTTGACCCAGCGAAGATGAAGAATTGGCGATATACTTCTAAGTCAGGATGATGTGTGACTTGGAGGGGAACTTGGAGGTGGTGGTGTTCACAAGCGGCTGCTGCCCTTGTCCTTCTAGGTGGAAGAGGTTGCGGGTTTGGGAAGTGCTGCCGAAGAAGCTCTCTGTTACCTCATCAAAAAAATCGATGAAGTTGGTTAAACACGATTTGCCTTTAACAGATCTGTGCTGGCTTTCCTTAATTAATCCACATTTGTCCTTGATTCTTGTTTCTAAAAGCTTCCCCACTACCGAAGTTAAACTGACCGGTCTTTAGATGCTGGGTTTATTTTACAACAATTTTTGAACAAGGATGTAACATTTTCAATTCTCCAGTCCACTGGCACCACCCTCGTTTCTAAGGAGGATTGGAAGATTATGGTCAGTACCTCCGCAATTTCTTCCTTCACATCCCTCAGCATCCTAGGATGCATCCCATCCGGTCCTGGTGACTTATCTACTTTAAGTACATCTGGCCTTTCTAGTACCACATCTTTATCAATTCTTATCCCATCTAATACCTCCTCTACCTCCTCCCTTACTATGGCTATGTCAGCATCTTCTTCCTTGGTTAAGACAGATGCAAAGTATTCATTTAGTGCCTCAGCCATTCCATCTGCTTCTGTGTGTAGGTCTCCCTTTTTGTCCCGAATCAGCCCCACCCCTCCTCTTACTACCCCTTTACTATTTATATGCCTATAGAAGCCTTTTGGATTACCTTCTATGTTAGCTGCCATTCCATTCTCATACACTCTCTTTGCCCCTCTTATCTTCTTTATCACTTCTCTTCTGAACTTTCTATACTTAGCCTGATTCTCAGATGCATTCTCGACCTGACATCTGTCATACATACCCTTTTCTGCTTCATCTCTATCTATTTCATCATCCAGGGAGCTCTGCCTTTAGTTGCCCTACCTTTCCCCATAGTGGGAATGTACCTCGACTACACCTGAACTATTTCCTCTTTAATGGCAGCCCATTGTTCCAGTACAGATTTGCCTGCCAATCTTTGATTCCAATTTACCCGGGCCAGATCCGTCCTGATCCGACTGAAATTTTCCTTCCACCAAATACGTATGTTTACTCTAGATTGCTCCCTGTCTTTTTCCATGGCTAATCTAAACCTTATGATACTATGATCACTTTTCCCTAAATGTTCACCTACTGGTAGTTGCTCCACTTGACCTACCTCATTCCCCAGACCCAGATTCAGCAATGCCTCCTTCCTCCTTGGGAATCATACTAATCAACAAATTTCTCCTGAACACACTTCAGAAATTCTTCCCCCGCCTGCCCTTTTCACTATTACTATCCCAGTCTGTATTCGGATAGCTGAAGTCCCTCATTATTACTACTCTGTAATTCTTGCATCTCTCTGTAATTTCCCTGCAAATTTGCTCCTCCATATCTTTCCCACTATTTGGTGGTCTATAGAATGCACCTAGTAGTGTAATGGCACCTCTATTATTTCTTAACTCTAGCCACATAGATTCTGTCCTTGACCCCTCCAGGACATCCTCCCTCTCCAGCACTGTAACATTCTCCTTGACCAATACTGCCACACCACCTCCTATCTTTCCTTCCCTATCTTTCCTGAACACTTTATAACCAGGAATATTTAATACCCAATCCTGCCCTTTTTTGTTCCAGGTCTCCGTTATTCCCATGACATCGTATTACTATGTGGCTATTTGTGCCTGCAGCTCAATTACCTTGTTTACTGCGCTTCATGCGTTCACATACATAAAGTGTAAACGCATCTTACACCATCCTTTGTTCTCTCTTAGTCTGGCCCCACCTAATAACTTACTATTTCTTAGTTTAGTGCTATCTGTCTCTCTCAATCCTTTGTGTCCTTTGTTTCTATCCTGCTACATCCTGGTCCCCAACCCCCTGCCAACTTAATATAAACTCTCCCCAACAGCACTAGCAATTCTCCCTGCGAGGATATTGGTACCGGCTCTGTTGAGGTGCAACCTGTCCGGCCTGTACAGGTCTCAACTCCCCCAGAACCGGCCCCAGTGCACCAGGAATCTGAAGCCCTCCTTCCTGCACCATCTCTCCAGCCACACATTCATCTGCTCTATGCTCCTATTTCTAAATTCACTCTCACGTGGCACCGCAAGTAATCCAGAGATTACTACCTTTGAGGCCCTGTTTTTTAATCTCTTTTCTAGCTCCCTAAAATCTGCCTGCAGGACCTCATCCCTCTTTCTGCCTATGTCATTGGTACCAATATGGACCGCGACCTCTGGCTGTTCACCCTTCCCCCTCAGAATGTTCTGCAGCCGCTCAGAGACATCCTTAACCATGGCACCAGGGAGGCAACATACCATCCTGGAATCAAGTCTGCAGCCACAGTAACGTCTGCCTGTTCCCCTAACTATCGAATCCCCTACCACAATTGCCTTCCTGATCTTCCTCCTCCCTCCTGACCCACCCGTGATGCCATGGTCTTGGGTCTGGCTATACTCCCAAGAGGGATCATCGCCCTCACCAGTATTCAGTCCTGAATACTGGTTGGAGAGCGAGATGGACTTAGGGGACTCCGGCACTATGACAAAATAAATAGAGATTAAGATGAAGCAGAAAAAGGGGTTATATGACAGATGTCAGGTTGAGAACCAGGCTGAAAATAGGAATTTCAGAGGGGAAGTGAAAAAGGAAATAAAAGAGGCAATGAGAGTATGAGAATAGAATGGCAGCTAACATAAAAGGGAACCCAAAAGTCTTCTATAGGCATATAAATAGTAAACCGGTAATAAGAGGAGGGGTGGGGCCGATTAGGGACCAAAAAGGAGACCTATGCATGGAGGCAGAGGACATGGCTGTGGTTCGAAATGAGGTATTTGAGATACTGGAGGGGGTAAAAATTGATAAAGAGGAGGTACTAGAAAGACTGTCTGTACTTAAAGTAGATAAGTCAAGATGGGATACACCCTATGATGCTGAGGGAAGTAAAGGCGGAAATCGCGGAGGTACTGTCCCTAATATTCCAATCCTTCTTCGATGGGAGTGGCGGGGGCGGGGGCGGGGTGGGGTGGTGCCAGAGGACTAGAGAATTGCAAATGTTACGCACTTGTTCAAAACAGTGTGTAAGGATAAACCCAGCAACTACAGGCCAGTCAGTTTAACCTCAGTAGTGGGGAAGCTTTTAGAAACGATAAATTAATAGGCACTTGAACAAGTGTGGATTAATTAAGGAAAGCCAGCACGGATTTGTTAAAGGCAAATCGTGTTTTATTAACTTGACTGAGATTTTTGATGAGGAAACAAGAGGGTTGATGAGGGCAATGCGGTTGATGTAGTGTACAGGGACAACCAAAAGGCGTTTGATATAATGCCACATAATAGGCTTGCCAGCAAAGTTGACGCCCATGGAATAAAAGGGTCAGTGGCAGAATGGATATGAAATTGGCTAATTGACAGAAAACAGAGTAGTGGTGAATGGTTTTTTTTTGGACTGGAGAAAGGTATACAGTGGTGTCCCCCAGCGGTTGGTACTAGGATCACTGGTTTTCTTGATATTATTTAATGATTTGTACTTAGGTGTACAGGTCACTATTTCAAAATCTGTGGATGACATTAAACCTGGAAGTATAGTGAACAGTGAGGAGGATAGTAATGGACTTCAAGAGGACATAGACGGGCTGGTGGAATGGACGGACACGTGCCAGATGACGTTTAATGCAAAAAAAATGCGAAGTGATATATTTTGGTAGGAAGAACGAGGAGAGGCATTATAAACTAAAGGGTACAATTCTAAAGGGGGTGTATGAACAGAGAGACCTGGGATATATGTGCATAACTCGTTGACGATGCCAGGACGGGTTGAGAAAGTGATTAAAAACATAAGGGATTCTGGGTTTATAAATAGAGGCATAGAGTACAAAAGCAAGGAAGTTATGATAAACCTTTATAAAAGACTGGTTCGGCCACAACTGCAGTATTGTGTCCAATTCTGGGCACTGCACCTTAGGAAGGATGTGAAGGCTTTAGAGAGGGTGCAGACAAGAATTACAAGAATGGTTCCAGGGATGAGAGACCTCAGTAGACTGGAGAAGCTGGGGTTGTTCTCCTTAGAGCAGAGAAGATTGAGAGGAGGTTTGATAGAGGTGCTCAACATCATGAGGGGTCTAGGCAGAGTACTTAGAGAGAAACTGTTCCCATTGGCGGAAGGGTCGAGAACCTGAGGGCTATCTCCAACAAGCGAGAGTCTAACCACCTCCCCTTGACATCCAATGGCATTGCCATCGCCGAATCCCCCACCATCAACATCCTGGTGGTCGCCATTAACCAGAAAACTAGCTGGAGCAGCCACATAAATACTGTGGCAACAAGAGCAGGTCAGAGGCTAGGTATTCTGCGGCGAGTGTCTCACCTCCTGACTCCCCAACGCCGTTCCACCATCTACAAGGCACAAGTAAGGAGTTTGATGGAATACTCTCCACTTGCCTGAAAGAAAAATAAATTGCAGGGCTAAGGGAAAGGGCTGGGGAGTGTGACTAGCTGAAGTGCTCTTGCCAATATATTACACGAGCTCGACGGGCCGAATGGACACCTTCTGTGCTGTAACCATTCAAAACAAGGAGCAGTAGAGGCGAATAGCATAGACGTATTTAAGATGAATGTAGATAAGAAGCTAGCAATGGATAGAAGGATATGTTGAAAGGATTAGAAGAAAATGGCTGGGAGGAGATGCGTGTCGAGCATAAACAGCCTCATAGACCTGTTGGGCTGAACTGCACAGAAGACACATTGCCTTCTGTGCTGTAGACTCTATGTAAGTCTCTGTAACCATGTTTGTAGTATTCGCGGCTCTGTTTCACCACGGCTACTGCATGTTCATTCTCTTTCCTGAAGTGATGACATTTGGTTATAGATGTCTGCATTATACTCGGAGGCATGTTCTATTTCAGGAAACATCAAGGTGGAAGGGACTTGTTTGTTCAGGTGACTGTAACTGACATGCAAGTTGATGCAATCTAATTGTATCTCTGGGGGTTAACACCAGTCATAAATAAGGGTTCATTTCTGTCACCGAGCACACGTTGGAGACATCTTGAGCAGATCGTCTCTTGCAGAAAATGCACTCGCCAGCAAATGGTCAGTTGTTTGCCATTTACTATCCCGCCCTCGCAGCTCTCGGGGTTCCAGGTGAGATTTGAAGGTAATGGTGCAGCTCGTTATTGAACTGTCTGCCCGGGAGTTTTCTGAATGTGTTCTCAAAATAACAACTGCTTCAGTGTTGTCCCGTTACCCAACTTTCTATTGTTGCTCAAGATGGCGTTTCATTGAACTTCTTCAGTAATTGGAACCTCCAAGAATTTTCAACCTCACAGCCAGACCAGCGCCACCTGCAGGTTACGCATTGATGCTCAGGTAGCGAGGGAGGATTTTCGCAATTGGACTGGGTGTGATTACCCGCACAGGGTAATTGTCGCCTTTTTGGAGATTATCAATGGGCATATTTCCAGTCCCATAATCTGCTGTAGAACGAGTCATGCTGGCACACAGTTTACAAGGCGCGAGTCCGTGGATAACTTAACTATCCCTTATATTAAAGCTGATTTAATTAAATTACCGAGGCAGCACGAAAGATGCATTCAGATATGTTTAGCGGTGTACTGGCTTGATGTTTGCTTGGTGCAAAAGACTCGCACCTTTCGTGGACAGTGAACATTGAGCTTTAATGATCTTATTACACGACATGACCTGAACATGTTTATGTATTGCTAGATTTGACGGTGCTCGTTAAATTATGTTCCCATTTTAGATTTTATTACATATTTACATCAGTCAACAGTTAAATAACTAAGAAGTTACTCGCTGAATTTAACAAATACTTCAGCGAATTACTGACAAGGTTAGTTAAATGAACAATATGCTGACTTCATGTCAATAACGATTTACAGCAAACGATCACTCAGCTGATTGGTTTGATAATGAAATGTCAGTGACTGAATGCAACCAGTGCATTTACTGATGGCGTGTTAGGTCACAATTGTTGACAACAGTTAATTAACAATAAAAAATCGCAGTTTCTATTAGAAACGCTGTAAAAATATCAGAATGTTGTGGGTTCAAGTCTCACTCCAGAGACTTGAACACAATGGCCCAGAAATTCGGGTCGGGGGCTTCCCGCAGGTGCAAGCCCCCAACCTGCACTTATCTAGCCTGCCGGCCGTTGAGCTGTGGGCCCGCGTGGGATTCCGATCCTGAGCCTCCTTCAACTGCCGGCGGGCAGTGCTTGCGTGTCCCAGGGGCCAGTTAGTTGGATGCGTCCCCTGTGATCATGTGGGCCATGGAGAGCCAATGGTAGCAGGGAATGCTTCATTCATAAGTTCGACAGGAAGAGCTGTCAAACCTGTAAATACTATAAGCCCCAAAAAGTCACTAAAACTTCAAATAAGTTTTTTTAAAAATCACATTTTTAAAATAACTATAAATTACATGAAAGAACTATTTTAAACAATAAATTAAGTTTTTGAAAAAGAAAATTACATTTTCTAACGGGGCTAAAAATAAACTTACCTTTCTTTAAAGTATTTAAAAATAATAAACCTGTGGAAAAATGTATTAAATTTTAATTAATTCACCACTTACCTTGTTAAAAGCAGGCCTTGTGCCTGCTTTTTAAATGTGTAACTGTTGGAGACTTACCCTCCCGGAGAACCTTGCAAAAAAAACGTAAGTTCGATGTGCATGCACTGCTTCTCCGGCGCACGTGTTCCACCTCTCAACCCCTTCTTTCAGGGGTACAGAAGTGCTGGTTTCCCGCGCATGTGCAGTGCATGCATGAAACCGACACTTTCATTTGGCCGATGCGTGAGTACCCCGTGCATACTCATGCGTTGGGACCCGAATGTCTGGGCCATTACCTAGGCTGACACTCCACTGCAGTACTGAGGGAGTGTTGCGCTGTTGGAAGGAACCGCCTTTGAGATGAGACATTAAACCAGACCCCCATCTGCCCTCTCAGGTGATTGTAAAATATCCCATGCTACTAATTCAAAGAAGAGCAGGGGAGTTATCCCCAGTGTCCTGGCCAATATTTATATCTCAAACAACATATCGAAAACAGATTATCTGGCATTATCACATTGCTGTTAATGGAAGCTTGCTGTGCGCAGATTGGTTGCCGCATTTCCTACATTACAACAGTGACAGCACTTCAAAAAAGTACTTCATTGGCTGTAAAGCGCTTTGGGATGTTCTGAGGTCGTGAAAGGCGCTATAGAAATGCAAGTCTTTCTTTCTTCCACGGTCATTTATTCTTCTTCCGGTCGCCATCCATTAGTTCAACCTGCTCCTGCTCTTCCAATGAGCTCCTCTTGGATTCTCTCTGGTAAATGCTGCTCAACTCCTAATGTTCTTTCTAATCTTTGTTAATGTTCCCGACAGTTGCTCTCTTCGGTCAACCTCCATTCCTATCCATGACTCCGGTTCAAAGACCAGGAGGCAGGACTTCAATTACCTGAAGAGACTGGAGAATCTCGGGTTGGCTCCTTAGAGCAGAGAAAGTTAAGGGAAGATTTAATAGAGGTGTTCAACTCATGATGGGTTTTGACAGAATAAATATGGAGACACTGTTTTCAGTTGCAGAAGGGTGGGTAACCAGAGGACACCGATTTTTTGGCAAAAGAACCAGAGGCGACACAAGGAATCATTTTTTTACACAGCGAGTTTTTGTGATCTGGAATGCAATGCCTGAAGGGGCGATGGAAGCAGATTCAATATTAACTTTCTAAAGGGAATTGGATAATATTGGAAGGTGGAAAATTGCAGGGCCACGTGGAAAGAACAGGGATAGTGGGATTTATTGGATAGTTCTTTCAAAGAGCCGGCACAGGCACGATGTGCTGAATGGCCTCCTTCTGTGCTGTATCAATCTATGATTCTGTGATTTAACCCAGCTTGACCTTCAGCCTCCTACGTCAGACTGGAGCATCTCCTTGGCCAGTTTACTGGAGCCCGTCAATCAGTGACTCCTTTGCTCCTCCCTAATCTTTCCCTGTAACCCCGAACCCCATCATCCGATCGGGAGCCGAAATTCACCTTTAACTCGACCGTTCACCATCCCTCGTGGGCTCGGAGGCTCCATTCGACATTTCTGAAATGATATCCAGCATTTATCGTGTATTTTACCATCTGCTTCTTGGTACAATGTCCGATTCTGACTCCATGGCTCACGCTAATCGCTCCCCAAACACCTATCTCGCAGATTATAGGCTCACCCCCGGCTCTCACTGAGGGGTCACTTGTGGGAAGTGCCGTCCTTACAGTGATACCTGGTACCGTGTCCCTGTCCAGTGGTCAAGGGACAGCTGGAAGGAGAGCTGGGAGTTGTGTCCTTGCCAACATCTGTCCCTCACCCAATACCACACAGATGCAGCTTACTGGCCCAGTATCTCATTACCTTTGTGGACCGCGCACTGGCAGAATGTCTACTCCATTTACCCAGATAGCAACAGTCCCAATTTGGTCTCATTCCACGTGTGAATGACTTTGCGATTCTCCTGAGGTGTAAATGGCGGTTGATCTCACTCTTTCTAATGTTGATGTTCAATTTGATATTGGCCCAGAAATTCGGGCCGGGGGCTTCCTGCGGGTGCAAGCCCCTGACCGGCACTTACCTTGCGCACCGGCCATTGAGCTGTTGGCCCCCATGGAATTACGATCCGGGGCCTGGTCCAGCTGTCGGCGTGCAGTGCTTCCATATCCCAGGGGCACAGTTATTTCGATGCGTCCCTGGGATCACGTGGGCCATGGGGAGCCAATCGGAGCAGGGAATGCTCCATTCATAAGATTGACAGGAAGACCTGTCAAAAGTTATAAATACCACGGCCCCATAACATCACTAAATCTTCAAATACATTTTTAAAAAAAATCACATTTTAAAATAAACTATAAATTGCATGAAATAACTATTTTAAACAATAATTTAAATTTTTGAAAAAAACAATTTTATTTTCTAATGGGGCTAATAATAAACTTACCTTGCTTTAAAATATTTAAAAATAATAAACCAGTGGAAAAAATGTTTTAATTTTAATTAATTCACCACTTACATTGTAAAAAGCAGGCCTTACGCCTGCTTTTTACATGTCTAAATTCTGGAGATTTACCCTCCCGGGAAAACCTGGAAAAAAAACTGAAGTTCAATGCGTACACGCAGCCTCTCCCGTGAACGTGTTCGACCTCTGAACCCCTGCTTTCAGGATATCGGAAGTGCCGGTTTCCCGCGCATGCGCAGTGAATGCAGGAAACTGGCACTTCCATTGGGCTTAGGGGTAAGTACCCCATGCGTACTCACCCGTGGGGACCCGAATTCCTGGGCCAAATTATGTTTACCTTACCCCAATTAATGCTGGGGTTAATTATTGATTAATAGTTAGTTTATATCTGTTCTGTACTATGTTTAGCTTCGATCCCTGTTCTGTACTACGTTTAGTTTCGATTCCTGTTCTGTATTATGTTTAGTTTCGATCCCTGTTCTGTACTATTGTAAGAAGTCACACAACACCAGATTATAGTCCAACAGTTTTATTTGAAATCACAAGCTTTCGGAGCGCTGCTCCTCCGTCAGGTGAAGTGGAGAGATGCATAAAGACACAGCTTATATAGTCAGAGAATAATGCCAGATGATTACAGGTAATCTTTCTAACTGCATTTATCACACCTCGGCAGAGAGATAATCACACAATCAAAGGTGTGAATGGTGTCAAAACAGGTCAGTCAGGAATACATTACATCAAAGGACAATGAGGTGGGGTCACAAGGGGTCAAATGTTGCAGATGCTGGGGTCTGCATGAAAAACAAAAAACAGACAAAAAAACATTTTTTGTGCTGGAAATCACAGCTGTGTAGAGAGAACAAGCCAACGACGACTCGAGTCTGGATGACCCTACATCAGGTGGGGTTACATGTAGCATGGCATGGACCCAAGATCCCGGTTGAGGCCATCCTCATGAGTGCGGAACTTGGCTATCAGTTTCTGCTCTACGATTTTGCGTTGTCGTGTGTCTCGAAGGCTGCCTTGGAGAATGCTTACCCGAAGATTGGAGTCTGAATGTCCTTGACTGCTGAAGTGTTCCCCGACTGGGAGGGAACACTCCTGCCTGGCAATTCTTGTGCGGTGTCCGTTCATCTATTGTCGCAGTGTCTGCATGGTCTCGCAGATGTACCATGCTCCGGGGCATCCTTTCCTGCAACGTATGAGGTAGACAACGTTGGCTGAGTCACATGAGTATGTACCATGTACCTGGTGGGTGGTGTCCTCACGTTTGATGATGGTATCTGTGTTGATGATCTGGCATGTCTTGCAGAGGTTGCCGTGGCAGGATTGTGTGGTGTCGTGGTCGCTGTTCTCCTGAAAGCTGGGTAATTTGCTGTGAACTATGGCTGTTTGAGGTTAGGCGGCTCTTTGTAGGCGAGTAGTGGACGCGTGGGGATGGCCTTAGCGAGGTGTTCATCGTCATCGATGACATGTTGAAGGCTGCAAAGAACATGCTGTAGTTTCTCCGCTCTGGGGAAGTACTGGACGACTAAGGGTACTCTGTTGGTTGTGTCCCGTGTTTGTCTTCTGAGGATGTCTATGCGATTTTTTGCTGTGGCCCATTGGAACTGTCGACCGACGAGTCGAGCGTCATATCCCGTTCTTACAAGGGCGTCTTTCAGCGTCTGTAGGTGTCCATCACGTTCCTCCTCGTCTGAGCAGATCCTGTGTATTCGCAGGGCTTGTCCATAGGGGATGGCTTCTTTAACATGGTTAGGGTGGAAGCTGGAGAAGTGGAGCATCCTAAGGTTTTCTGTGGGCTTGCGGTAGAGTGAAGTGCTGAGGTGTCCGTCTTTGATGGAGGTTCGTGTGTCCAAGAATGAAACCGATTCTGAGGAGTAGTCCATGGTGGGTTTGATGGTGGGATGGAACTTGTTGATGCTATCATGTAGTCTTTTCAGTGAGTCTTCGCCGTGGGTCCATAGGAAGAAAATGTCATCGATGTATCCGGTGCATAGCATTGGTTGGAGGTCCTTTGCAGTGAAGAAGTCTTGCTCGAACTGGTGCATGAAGATGTTGGCGTATTAGGGCGCGAATTTGGTCCCCATGGCTGTTCTGTGTGTTTGGGTAAAGAACTGGTTGTTGAAGGTGAAGACATGGTGGTCAAGGATGAAGCGGATGAGTTGTAGGATGGTGTCTGGAGATTGGCTGTTGATGGTGTTGAGTACTGAGGCTGTCACAGCGATGCCATCATCGTGGGGGATATTGGTGTAGAGTGCCAAGACATCCATCGTGGCAAGGAGTGTTCCTGGTTCAACTGGTCCGTGGGTGCTGAGTTTCTGTAAGAAGTCTGTAGTGTCACGACTATGTTCAGTTTCGGGCCCTGTTCTGTACTATGTATAGTTTCGATCCCTGTTCTGTACTATGCTTAGTTTCGAGCCCTGTTCTGTACTATGTTTAGTTTCGAGCCCTGTTCTGTACTATATTTAGTTTCGAGCCCTGTTCTGTACTATGTTTAGTTTCGATCCCTGTTCTGTTCTATGTTTAGATTCGATCCCTGTTCTGTACTATGTTTAGTTTCGATCCCTGTTCTGTACTATGTTTAGTTTCGATCCCTGTTCTGTGCTATGTTTAGTTTCGATCCCTGTTCTGTGCTATGTTTAGTTTCGATCCCTGTTCTGTACTATGTTTAGTTTCGATCCCTGTTCTGGACTATGTTTAGTTTCGATCCCTGTTCTGTACTATGTTTAGTTTCGATCCCTGTTCTGTACTGTTACGTTTCGATCCCTGTTCTGCACTATGTTCAGTTTCGATCCCTGTTCTGGAATATGCTTAGTTTCGATCCCTGTTCTGTACTATGTTTAGTTTCGATCCCTGTTCTGTACTATGTTTAGTTTCGATCCCTGTTCTGTACTATGCTTAGTTTCGATCCCTGTTCTGTACTGTTACGTTTCGATCCCTGTTCTGTACTATGTTCAGTTTCGATCCCTGTTCTGGTCTATGTTTAGTTTCGAGCCCTGTTCTGTACTATGTTTAGTTTCGAGCCCTGTTCTGTACTATGCTTAGTTTCGATCCCTGTTCTGTACTATGTTTAGCTTCCAGCCCTATTCTGGTCTATGTTTTGTTCTGTACTATGTTCTGTACTATGTTTAGTTTCGATCCCTGTTCTGAACTATTTTTAGTTTCGATCCCTGTTCTGTTATTTGTTTAGTTTCGAGCCCTTTTTTGTACTATGTTTAGTTTCGATCCCTGCTCTGTACTATGTTTAGTATCCAGCCCTGTTCTGGACTATGTTTAGTTTCGATCCCTGTTCTGTACTATGTTTAGTTTCGAGCCCTGTTCTGGCCTATGTTTAGTTTCGATCCCTGTTCTGTACTATGTTTAGTTTCGATCCCTGTTCTGTACTATGTTTAGTTTCGATCCCTGTTCTGGACTATGTTTAGTCTCGATCCCTGTTCTGTACTATGTTTAGTTTCGAGCCCTGTTTTGTACTATGTTTAGTTTCGAGCCCTGTTCTGTACTATGTTTAGTTTCGAGCCCTGTTCTGTACTATGCTTAGTTTCCATCCCTTTCCCTTTTTGTCCCTAGTTCAGGGGTTTCTATGTTCACGTCCCGCGAGTACAACGTTTTTTCTTCGATTACAAATTGTTCGTTATTTAGTAAATATGTGTGGATCGATTAAACAGAATGGTTTCCATCAATCTCTCAATTAATGAACTGGCAAATATTGTACAAAGTTTGGTCAGAGTAAGACTTTGTCTGATGTGTAATCTCCGTGTTTGCTCCTGTTTGCAGCGAACCTGGCGGCGATTGTGATCCTGTCCCAAGGAAGCTCTGGTCTTTCCAGATGTATCACTCGGTACCTGGTGTCCATGGCGGTGACGCGTCTCCTGGTCATTATAACCGCTGTGATATTGAATAGAATTGGTGGTATTTATTTCCGGAATAGCTTCCTGTCCAGGACACCAGGTTGTAGTCTCAGAATTTTGCTCATTTATTCACCCAGAGACAGTTCTGTCTGGTTAACGGTCGCTTTCACCTTTGATCGATTTGTGGCCATTTGTTGTCAGAAGCTGAAAACAAAACATTGCACCGAGAAAACGGCGGCTGTAGTTATAGGAACGGTCTGTGCACTGAGCTGTTTAAAAAACATCCCTTTTTACATCACATATGGGCCTTTGTACACAATTAATAACGTGGCCTGGTACTGCAACATAAAACCTACTTTTTATGTTTCACCCGTTTGGACCACGTTTGACTGGTTTGACCGCATTCTAACCCCGTGCCTCCCGTTCCTCCAGATGTTGCTGCTCAATGCTCTGACCGTCAGCCACATTCTAGCGGCCAGTAGAGCCCGCAGGAGACTCCGGGCCCACAGCAATGGAGAGAATCAGAGTGACCCAGAGATGGAGAGCCGGAAAAATCTATCGTTTTACTCTTCGCCATCTCGGGCAGTTTCATCCTGCTGTGGCTGACGTATGTTATCAATTTTTTGTATGTCCGAATTGCAAACACTAATTATTTCACAGGTTTTAATTTCAATGACACAAAATTTATTCTGCCAGAAAGTGGAAACATGCTTCAGCTCCTGAGTTGCTGCACGAACACATGTATTTATACAGTGACTCAGAGTAACTTCAGACAGCAGTTAATGAACGCGCTGAAATATCCATTCAATCTAATTGTTAAATTAGTTCAATAATGGAACAATCAATTCCAGCAGTCAACCTCCAATAAACTGTAGTCTTTCCTTCCCAGTCTCCAAAGCCGTCTCTCGTTTATCGACACTTTATCGCCTAATTTAACGTTGTAAACTGGTCCATTTTGCCCCAGTGCCCCGTCATTTCCTGTCGGATCTGACTCCTACTTTAGTTCAGTAAGAACGAGTGACTCCTACTTTAGTTCAGTAAGAACGAGTAACTCTGTTGTTTGTTAGCAATAGCTTGGGACTTGAGGTTGAGGCTCTCAGCTGCCAGCCATGGTAGCACTCTCGCCTTCAGTTAGAAGATTGCGGGTTGAAGTCCCAATCCAGGCTGACATGCCAGTGCAGTAGTGATGGGATGCTGTTTTGTCAGATTACGCCATCTCTCAGGTCAAACGTTAAAACGAGGTTCCGTCTTTCCTCTTAGGTGATTGTTAAAGAACCTATGGCAGTATTTTGAAGAAGAGAAGATGAGTCTTCCGGTGCCCTGACCAATGAATATTGCTCATCCAATATCACTAAAACTGATCATCTGCTCATGTATTTATTTGCTGTTTGTGGGAGCTTGCTGAGCGCAACTCCACTGCCGCGTTTCTTACATTACAACAGTGACTACACTTCAAACATAAAGCGCTTTGGGGACTCCGTGGCTGTAAAGCACTTTGGGGTCTCTCTAAAGGCGGGAAAGACAAATTCTTTAATTCTCTCAGATGGGAACACCTTCCCTTTTTCTGTGATCATTAGTTCCCGCCGCACAGCCGGAATCTTGTGTCCGTACACCCGAGACTGGTCATTCCACCATGAATGGAGAAATCTGGACAAGCCAATGGGCTGGAGGATTGAAACTGTGGCTAGTGAGTTGTTGTCCCGATAATAAAACAATGTTACATCTCCTATAGCAGCGATAAGCTATAGAATTATCTATTCCCTCTCTTTATTATCGACTTGTTGTCTCCACTTTAACCACAAGCCGCGGTGTCCATTAATGAATGAGCTACAGGCCCCGAGTTGAAACATAAAACTGCGAATTCAAACGGAAGTACAAATCGCCCCTAGTTGTTCTCACCTGGAATCAATAAAACGGGCAGGGAATAATTATTACATTAACAACACGATAAATTTAAGAAATTAGCTTCCTCTCATCGTTGTTTCTAACGAAATTGAAAGCATGTTGGCACATATTTTACTGGAAATCTCGGAAAGATGAAACTGTAAAGTGCCGACACACTGCACCGGTAATACATCTCGATGGAGTTTTTTGTCATGTTGTTATGTTCCATTCATGGTTTGTTCATTTAGCGACCCACATTTTACATCACAAGCTCTGCCCGTTGTAATTTGCGCAACAAATCTTCACAATTTTACAGGTCCTGAGCCTCCCCATTACATTCCAGCGGCATCTGTTCCTGTGAAGCGATATGAATGCATATACTGAGGCTGAGAAATATGAACATAAGGGGTAGGTGTGAGTGAAAACATGAAGATAATCAGGCACTGACTGGCACTTGTTCAATGTAAACATATACACTGTAACCAGTATGGCCTTAAATGTAATGCTGGCATTTCAGCAAAACAACACGTTGCTCTTCTAAATGATATTCCCCGATGATTACTATCAGCAGACCAAAGGGTAACTGCTCCATATCGTTCTGGCGACTCTGCACTGCACCCACTCCAAGGCTAATATATCCTCCTTTGGCGCGGTACACAACAACAATAACTTGCATTTATACAGCGCCTTTAACGTAGGAAAACGTTCCAAAGTGCTCCACAGGAGCGTTATCCAAAAAAATCGAGGCGTTGTCAGACCAGAAGCCAATGCAGGTCAGCGAGCACAGGGTGATGGGTGAACGGTACTTAATACAAGTTAGGACACGGGCAGCAGAGTTTTGGCTGAGCTTAGTTTTATGAAGGGTGGTAGATGGGAGACCAACCAGAAGAGCATTGAATAGTCAAGCCTAGAGGTAACAATGGCAAGGATGAGGAATTCAGCAACAGATGAGCTGAGGCAGGGACGGAGTCGGGGTGAAGTTACGGCGTTAGAAGTTGGCAGCCTTAGTGATGGATCGGATATGTGGTCGGAAGCTCATCTTGGGGTCACTTATTACACCAAGGTTTGCGAACAATCTGGTTCAGCCTCAGATAGTTGCCAAGAAGAGGGATGGAGTCAGTGGCTATAGAACAGAGTTTGTGGCAGAGACCGAAGACAATAATCTTGGTCTTCCCAATATTTAGCTGGAGGAAACTTCTACTCATGCAGTACTGGGTGTAGGACAAGCAGTCTGACAAATCTGAGGGAGTTGAGGGGTCGAGAGAGGTGGTGGTGAGGTAGGGTTGGGTGTCATCAGCGTACACGTGGAATTTGCCACAGTGTATTCAGAAGATATCGCCAAGGGGCAGCATGCAAATTAGAAATAGGAGGGGGGCAGTGATGGATACTTGGGGGACTCCAGCGGGTTCAGTGCGGGAGTGGGAAGGGAAGGAGGTCTAAATGGAGTTTAATTAGAGTTTATATATGTAATTCTACTTCCACCTCTTTGTATTCCAGTCTACCTGAAATGACGGCCAACATTTTATCAGCCTTTCTGAATATATTTTCTACCTGTTCGCTCGATTGTAGTGATTCCTGTACGTGGACACCATCTCTCTGATCCTCCACAGTTCCTCGCTTCTCAGAATTTAGAAAATACACTGCTTCATCTTTTTTAGGTCCAAATTGGATGACCTCTCACGTTGAACTTCACCTGCCACAGTTTGGCTCAGTTTTGGGTGATATCTCAACGCATTGGCACCAAGTGTGATCTCATTGAAATACATAAGATTCTTCGAGGGCTTGACAGGGTCGATGCTGAGTGGTTGTTTCCCTTGGCCGGAGAGTCTAGATTTTGGAGGCATGGTCTCAGGATAAGGGATCAGCCTAAGAAGAGGAGATATTTCTTCACTCAGAGAGTTGTGAATTTTTGGAATTCTTTAGAGCAGAGGGCCGTGGATGCTAAATCGTTGAGAATAATCAAGGCTGAGATCGATAGATTATTGGACTCTATAAGAATCAATGGATATGGTGATTGGGCGGGAAAGTGGAGTTCATAGAGTCATAGAGTCATAGAGTTTTACAGCACAGAAAGAGGCCCTTCGGCCCATCGTGTCTGCGCCGCCCATCCATCCCTGTCCAGTCTAATCCCATTTTCCAGCATTTGGTCCATAGCCTTGTATGCAATGGCATTTCAAGTGCTCATCCAAATGCTTCTTGAATGTTGTGAGGGTTCCTGCCTCTACCACCCTTTCAGGCATTGAGTTCCACATTCCAACCACCCTCTGGGTGAAAAAGTTCCTCCTCAAATCCCCTCTAAATCTCCTGCCCCTTACCCTGAATCTATGCCCCCTTGTTATTGACCCCCCTACTAAGGGGAAAAGTTCCTCTTTATCTACCCTATCTATGCCCCTCATCATTTTGTACACCTCAATCAGGTCCCCCCTCAGCCTTCTTTGCTCCAAGGAAAACAACCCCAGCCTGTCCAGCCTCTCTTCATAGCTGAGGCGCTCCATCCCAGGTAACATCCTGGTGAATCTTCTCTGCACCCTCTCCAAAGCAATCACATCCTTCCTATAGTGAGGCGACCAGAACTGCACACAGTACTCCAGCTGTGGCCTCACCAGCGTTTTGTACAGCTCCATCATAACCTCCCTGCTCTTATATTCTATGCCTCGGCTAATGAAGGCAAGTATCCCATATGCCTTTTTAACCACCTTATCTACCTGTTCCGCTGCCTTCAGGGATCTATGTACATGTACACCAAGGTCCCTCTGACCCTCTGTACTTCCTAGGGTCCTACCACTCATTGTGTATTCCCTTGCCTTATTTGTCCATCCAAAATGCATCACCTCGCACTTTTCAGGGTTAAATTCCATTTGCCACTTTTCCGCCCATCTGACCAACCCGTTTATATCGTCCTGTAGCCTGAGGCTTTCCTCCTCACAATTTACCACCCCACCAATTTTCGTGTCATCTGCGAACTTACTGATCATACCTTTTACATTCTCATCCAAATCATTTATGTAGATCACAAACAACAAGGGACCCAGCACCGATCCCTGAGGTACCCCACTGGACACAGGCTACCAGTCACAAAAGCAACCTTCGACCATCACCCTCTGCCTCCTGCCACTCAGACAGTTTAGGATCCAACGCGCCAAAGGCACCCTGGATCCCATGGGCTCTTACCTTCTTGACCAGTCTCCTTTGAGGGACTTTGTCAAAAGCTTTACTGAAGTCCATGTAAACCACATCCACAGCATTTCCCTCATCCACCCCCCTAGTCACCCCCTCAAAAAATTCAATCCGATTTGTCAGACACGATTTACCCTTGACAAAGCCATGCTGACTATCCCCGATTAATCCTTGCCTCTCCAAGTGGAGACTAATTTTGTCCCTCAGAATTTTTTCCAATAATTTCCCTACCACAGATGTTAGGCTCACTGGCCTGTAATTCCCTGGTTTATCCCTGCTACCCTTCTTGAATAATGGTACTACGTTAGCTGTTCTCCAGTCCTCTGGTACATCCCCTGTGGCCAGAGAGGCTCTGAAAATTTGTGTCAGAGCCCCTGCAATCTCCTCCTTTGCCACCCACAGCAGCCTGGGATACATCTCGTCTGGGCCTGGGGATTTATCCACTTTTTGGCCTGCTAAAGCCGCTAGCACCTCCTCCCTCTCGATGCTAATATGTTCAAGTATGTCACAGCCCCCTTGCCCGATTTCTATGTCTGCATCGTCTTTCTCCATAGTGAACACAGATGCAAAAAATTCATTTAAAACCCCGCCTACATCATCTGGCTCTACACACAGATTGCCACTTTGGTCCCTAATGAGCCCTACCCTTTCCCTGGTTATCCTCTTGCCCTTAATATACTTATAAAACATCTTAGGATTTTCCTTTATTTTGCTCGCCAGTGTTATTTCATGGCCCCTCCTCGCCCTCCTAGTTTCTTTTTTAAGTATGCCCCTGCATTTTTTATACTCCTCTAGGGCTTCTTCCGTCTTTAGTCTTTTGTAACTGCCAAAAGCCCCCATTTTATTTCTAATGCATTTTTGTATATCCCTTGTCATCCAAGGTTCCCTTTGCTTGTTGGTCCCACCCTTGACCTTTACAGGAACATGTTGGCATTGTACTCTCTCTATTTCCCTTCTGAAAGTCTCCCATTGTTTTGATGCGGATTTTCCTAGAAGTAGCTGCTCCCAGTCCAATTTGGTCAGATCCTGTCTTATCATATTAAAATCGGCCTTCCCCCAATTTAGAACCCTTATTTCCGGGCCGTCTTTGTCTTTTTCCATGACCAGCTTAAATCTCACCGAATTGTGGTCACTGTCGCCAAAATGCTCTCCTACTGACACTTCCACCACTTGCCCGGCTACATTCCCCAGAATTAGGTCCAGTACCGCCCCCTCTCTTGTAGGACTTTCTACATGTTGGCTCAAAAAGCTCTCCTGGATGCACTTTAAGAATTCTGCACCCTCTAAGCCTTTCACACTCTGACTATCCCAATTTATATTGGGGAAGTTGAAATCCCCCACTATTAATACCCTATTATTTTCGCACTTTTCTGAGATTTGCCTACATATCTGTTCCTCTATCTCCCCCTGACAGTTTGGGGGCCTATAGTACACTCCCAGCAAAGTGCTTGCCCCCTTTTGGTTTTTAAGTTCTACCCATATGGCCTCATTAGAGGAACCCGCTAATATATCATCCCTCCTTACAGCAGTAATTGACTCCTTAATTAATATTGCAACACCCCCTCCCCTTTTACACCCCCCTCTGTCTCGCCTGAAGATTCTATACCCCGGAATATTGAGCTGCCAGTCCTGACCCTCCCTCAACCATGTCTCCGTGATAGCAACAATATCGTACTCCCATGTGTTCAACAACAACTTCAGTTCATCCACCTTATTTGCAAGACTCCTTGCATTAAAATAAATGCCTTCCAGCCCTGCCATATTCTCTTTTGCCTTCACATATTTGCTTTGCCTTCCCAGCTGACTTGTTTTGCCCTCTGTATTTGGCTGTAAATCACCCCCTACTATAGCTCCACTCTGTACCCCATCCCCCTGCCAAGTTAGTTTAAACCCCCCCCCAGCAGTGCTAGCAAACCTCCCCGCAAGGATATTGGTTCCCCTCTGGTTCAGGTGTAAACCGTCCGACTTGTACAAGTCCCACCTTTCCCAGAAGCAGACCCAGTGATCCAGGAAACTAAAGCCCTCCCCCCTGCACCATCCCTTTAGCCACGCATTCATCTGTTCTATCTTCCTATTCCTATACTTACTAGCACGTGGCACCGGGAGTAATCCAGAGATTACAACCCTTGAGGTCCTGCTCTTTAATCCTTCACCTAGCTCCCTAAATTCTTGCTGCAGGACCTCATCCCTCTTTTTACCTATGTCGTTGGTACCAATGTGGACCACGACCACTGGCTGTTCACCCTCCCCCTCCAGAATGCCCTGCAGCCGCTCAGTGACATCCTTGACCCTGGCACCAGGGAGGCAACAAACCATCCTGGATTCACGTCTACGGCCACAGAAACGCCTATCTGTTCCCCTTACTATAGAATCCCCTACCACTATTGCTCTCCCACTCTTTTTCCCCCCTTTCTGGGCAGCAGGAGCACCGCCAGTGCCAGGAAGTTGGCTGCTGCTGCCTTCCCCTGGTGAGTCATCCCCCTCAACAGTATCCAAAGCGATATACTTGTTTGAAAGGGGGATGTCCGCAGGGGTTCCCTGCACTACCTGCCTGCCTTTGTTGCTCCGCCTGATGGTCACCCCCTGTGCTGCCCTACCCTGAGGCGTGAACAACTCGCTAAACGTGCTATCCACGAGCCTCTCAGCATCGCGCATGCTTCAAAATTCATCCACCCGCAGCTCGAGCGCCACAATGCGGTCTACAAGTAGCTGCAGCTGGATGCATTTCCCGCACACATGGTCACCAGGGACACTGGCAGCGTCCCTGATTTCCCACATAGAGCAGGAGGAGCAGAACACGGGTCTGAGCTCTCCTGCCATGACTTACTCCTTTAATTAATCTAAAAAATTTATTCAATACCCCAGTTACAGGTATATTGTAGGGCGCTTTATTTACCAACTGTCCTCACCACAACAGAGCCCCTAGAAATTTAACACCACAGAAGTCAAGCTTGTAATGAAAAGAGAGAAATACTCACCAACCAATCACTTACCTGCTCCCTGGTGACGTCACAGCCCGATTACTTTTTACCTCTCTGCAACTACCGAGCTCACAGACTGGAGTTTGGTATGCCTCTCCTGGCCCCGCTGCCGCCTTTTGTAGCTCGCCGCCGCGTCTCCAGCAGGTCCGCTGCTCCTGCTACCTGCCGCCGCTGCTCTGAGGCCTCTCCTGGCCCCGCTGCCGCCTTTTGTAGCTCGCCGCCGCGTCTCCCGCAGGTCCGCTGCTCCCGCTACCTGCCGCCACTGCTCTGAGGCCTCTCCTGGCCCCGCTGCCGCCTTTTGTAGCTCGCCGCCGCGTCTCCCGCAGGTCCGCTGCTCCCGCTACCTGCCGCCGCTGCTCTGAGGCCTCTCCTGGCCCCGCTGCCGCCTTTTGTAGCTCGCCGCCGCGTCTCCAGCAGGTCCGCTGCTCCTGCTACCTGCCGCCGCTGCTCTGAGGCCTCTCCTGGCCCCGCTGCCGCCTTTTGTAGCTCGCCGCCGCGTCTCCCGCAGGTCCGCTGCTCCCGCTACCTGCCGCCACTGCTCTGAGGCCTCTCCTGGCCCCGCTGCCGCCTTTTGTAGCTCGCCGCCGCGTCTCCCGCAGATCCGCTGCTCCCGCTACCTGCCGCCGCTGCTCTGAGGCCTCTCCTGGCCCCGCTGCCGCCTTTTGTAGCTCGCCGCCGCGTCTCCCGCAGGTCCGCTGCTCCCGATACCTGCCGCCGCTGCTCTGAGGCCTCTCCTTGCCCCGCTGCCGCCTTTTGTAGCTCGCCGCCGCGTCTCCCGCAGGTCCGCTGCTCCCGCTACCTGCCGCCGCTGCTCTGAGGCCTCTCCTGGCCCCGCTGCCGCCTTTTGTAGCTCGCCGCCGCGTCTCCCGCAGGTCCGCTGCTCTGAGGCCTCTCCTGGCCCCGCTGCCGCCTTTTGTAGCTCGCCGCCGCATCTCCCGCAGGTCCGCTGCTTCCGCTACCTGCCACCGCTGCTCTGAGGCCTCTCCTGGCCCCGCTGCCGCCTTTTGTAGCTCGCCGCCGCGTCTCCCGCAGGTCCGCTGCTCCCGCTACCTGCCGCCGCTGTTGATGTAGAAGATCAGCCATGATCTTATTGAATGGTGGAGCAGCCTCGAGGGGCCATTTAGCCTATTCCTGATCCTATTTCATGTTATGGTCTTCATTGTTCTTAGCTAGACTTTCCTGCAAAACAGTTCAATTCCATTACAATACTTTCCCCTTTCTCTTGCAATGTAGGCGAGGGTTCACCACTGGGACTGGAAGTCATTTGCCATCTGGCTCATTCAGTCAAGGCGCTATATCCGGGAACTCTGGGTGTTTGGGTATCGCAGCCTGATTCCATAATGCCCTCACAGCACATCTGCATAAACCAGGTAATTGCTAGAGCTACACTGCAAATGTGTTTCTCATGGTTTCTGCCTCTATTTCGGCCAGGAATTTCCTGGATCCCAGTTATGCAACAATGAAACTGAACTATGAACTAGTTTATGCGCCGATCTCGGCGATGGTAATTTACGCACAAATTCGAGTGGAACTCGTTGGCCTACAAATCCCACCTGATTTTCACTTTCCATTGAAGAAAAATGAAATTGGGTCGGGCTGTATAATCAGTCCACTGCCGGATTGGATGCCCTGCAGAGGTTCCAGATTTTGCTCAAGAATAATGAAGCTGATCAAAGCTACACACCCGCAACTAACCTTTTTATTTCAGGGCACTTTTATGTCAATAATCAAACTTGTTAATGAATTAAACTTAGTTCTTCACAAATCTTTGTTAGTCTTTGGTAAGACCAACTTTCAGGAAGTCCAATTGTGATTTTTGCTACAGAACCAGATTTGAATCCCAGCTGCAACTGGGTCACAGAACCACCTTTTCATTGTATTGCTGAATTGGGCCCGGATCTATTGATTTTGTTGTCTATGTTCAAAATGTCTCCTGCCCCATGCATCATTTCTATTTCAGCAAATGACATACCAAAGACATAAACAATTCTAAGAATACTGAAGTTGTGCTTTAGATATTTACCAAACGCCAGTGGTAGAATGAAACATTTTTTTAGGAATGACACATGTGCACTAATACACTTACATGGGGATTGCACTGGATCTTGTAATTTTTGTATTCAGGTTAAATATCCATTTAAATAATGTGGTGATGCGCTGGAGGGGAACTTGTACACGTATTTGACTCTCTAAGGAGGCGACTTCATTTACTGCAAACAGATTTAGATGCGCAAGGTGAATGGACCAAACAATGGCAAATGGAATTTCACCTGGAGAAATGCAGTGTGACGCATGTTGGTCGGAACAACAGAGGATATTCTTATAATTTACAGCCAACAATATATTGAAAGAGGTTGAGCGATAACAGGACTTGGTATTATTGTGCACAGTAAACTTAGGGTTCATGATCTGATTAAGAGTAAACAGGTTATTGGGATGTATTAACAGAACTTTTCAGTATAGCGACACCAACACAAACAGCAAATTGTATTTATAAAGCACATTTACACTACTAAAATGCAGGAGTGTAATCGGAAGAAAACTTTATCACCGAGACTACACTGTCCCATCAAACACTCCCAGGGCTGGTACAGCAGGGTTTAGATACACAGTAAAGCTCCCTCTGCATTGTCTCATGAAATACTCCCAGGGCAGGTACAGCACGGGATAGATACAGAGTAAAGCTCCCTCTACACTGTCCCATCAAACACTCCCAGGGCTGGTACAGCACGGGTTAGATACAGAGTAATGCTCGCTCTACTCTGTCCCATCAAACACTCCCAGGGGTGGTACAGCACGGGTTAGATACAGAGTAATGCTCCCTCTACACTATCCTATCAAACACTCCCAGGGCAGGTACAGCACGGATTAAATACAGAGTAAAGCTCCCTCTACACTGTCTCATCAAACACTGCCAGGGAATGCACAGCACGGATTAGATACAGAGTAAAGCTTCCTCTGCACTGTCCCATCAAACATTCCCAGGGCAGGTACAGCACGGGTTAGATACAGAGTAAAGTTCCCTCTACACTATCCCATCAAACACTCCCAGGGTAGGTACAGCATGGGTTAGATGCAGAGTAAAGCTCCCTCTACACTGTCCCATCAAACACTCCCAGGGCAGGTAAGCAGGGTTAGATTTAGAGCACATCTGCCTCTACAATTTCCCATCAAGCACTCACAGTGCTGATACAGCACGGGTTAGATACAGAGTAAAGCTCCCTCTACACTGTCCCATCAAACACTGCCAGGGCAGGCACAGCATGGGTTAGATACAGAGTAAAGCTCCCTCTTCACTGTCCCAGCAAACACTCCCAGGGCAGGGAGAGCACTGGTTAGACAGAAGCAAAGTTCCCTCTACACTGTCCCATCAAACACTCCCAGGGTAGGTACAGCATGGGTTAGATACAGAGTAAAGCCAACTCTACACTTTCCCATCAAACTCTCACAGGGCTGGAACAGCACGGGTTAGATACAGTGTTATTCACCCTCTACACTGTCCCTTCAAACACTCCCAGGGCAGGTAGAACACGGTTTAGATACACAGTAAGACTCCCGCTGCACTGTCCCATCAACCACTCCAAGGGCAGGTACAGTGCAGGTTAGATACAGAGTAAAGCTCCCTCTACACTGTCCCATCAAACACTCCCAGGGCTGGTACAGCAGAGGTTAGCTACAGAGTAAAGCACCCTCTACACTGGCCCATCAAACACTCACAGGGCTGATACAGCACGGGTTAGATACAGGGTAAAGCTGCCTTTACATTGTCCCATCAAACACTGCCAAGGCAGGTACAGCACGGGTTAGATACAGAGTAAATTTCCCTCTACACTGTCCCATCAAACTCCCCCAGGGCTGGTACAGCACGGGTCAGATACAGTGCAAAAACCCCTCTTCATTGTCTTATCAAACACTCCCAGGGCATGTATAGCATGGGATAGATATAGAGTAAAGCTACCTTTATATTGTCCCATCAAACACTCCCAGGGCAGGCGCAGCCCGGGTTAGATACAGAGTAAAGCTCCCTCTACACTGTCCCATCAAACACTCCGAGGGCAGATGCAGCACGGGTTATATAGAGAGCAGATTTCCCTCGGCATTGCCCCATCAAACACTCCCAGTGCAGATACTGCACGGGTTATATGCAGAGTTAAGCTCCCTCTGCAATGTCCCATCAAACACTGCCAGGGGAGGCACAGCACGGGTTAGATACAGAGTAAATCTTCCTCTGCACTGTCCCATCAAATACTCCCAGGGCAGTTACTGCACGGATTAGATACAGAGCAATGTTCCCTCTACACTGTTCCATCAATCACTCCCAGGGTAGGAGCAGCATGGGTTATATACAGAGTAATGCTACCTCTACACTTTCCCATCATGCTCTCCCAGGGCTGGTACAGCACAGGTTAGGTACAGAGTAAAGCTCCCACTTCACTGTCCCATCAAACACTTCCAGGGCATGTGCGGCACGTGTTAGATATAGAGTAATGCTTCCTTTATAATGTCCCTTCAAACACTCCCAGGGCAGGTACTGCACAGGTTAGATTCAGAGTAAAGCTCCCTCGACACTGTCACATCAAACACTCTCCGCACAGGTACAGCACGGGTTAGATACAGAGTAAAGCTCCCTCTACACTCTCCCATCAGTCACTCCCAGGGCAGGTACAGCATGGGTTAGAAACAGAGTAAAGCTCCCTCTACACTGTCGCATCAAACACTCCCAGGGCAGGCACTGCACAGGTTAGATGCTGAATATATTTAGCTCCAGTACTTTAGCTCCTGTATTTCGCGGTTCGGTTTTGTCTGAAATCTGTATTTTAGTTTTCTTGCAGTTGCTGATTACTATGATTCAGGTGATTGTGTAAAATGATCATGATTTCGCCTCATGTTATTTTCAGTGTGTGCGTCAAAACATATGAAGGAGATCCTCACTTTAGAGAAAGTGGCTCGGAAATTCACCAGGGTGATATGAAGGATGAATGGACTGTGTTGAGTTCTCGGATTAGTTTGGGAATGTAATCTCCCGTAGCTTTACACATCGGGACTCATGACCAGCTGTGGTCTTCATGGGAAACAGCGTTAGAGGGCAGGGATAATCGGACCAGTGTGGACAGATGTTAGTTAGTTTCTATTTAAAGCTTTATTTTGTGTCGTTTTTAGGAACAGCACTTTGATTTCATTATCTGTTTTATTCCAAATACACGCTCTGCACGCAGACTATATATATATATATATATATATGTATATGGATAGATAGATATAGAGATAGATAGATAGATAGGTAGATAGAGAGAGAGAGACAGAGATCACGAGAAATTGACGATAGATAGATAGGTCGATCGAGAGAGAGGTAGATAGATAAATAGATAGATAGAGAGTTAGATAGATAGATAGAAAGATACATAAACAGATAGATAGAGATAGAGAGAGATAGAGAGACAGAGATAAATGGATGATAGATAGATAGATGAAAGAGAAGATAGTCGGACAGAGAGCCACCAGTTAACAGTTGTTTTGCACAATGTTTCCCATTATCTCTTGATCTCTCTGTTCCTCAGATAGAGTAACAGGTTAAAACTGAAGGAGTGTTTTTCGCTTAACTTTGATTGTTGCTTCGAGTCTGGGAAAAACAATAATCAAAGCTTTGGGATATTTCTAAATAACCAAACATGACATCGCTCCACAGGAGAAACGTATCACAGACAGCAGAGTGAGTGAGCACTTAATCAGTATCTGCTGATGTTATTGGCTGAACGAATAATGTTGGGAAAGACATCTCGCAACTGCGGCCCTTGCTCAGGATAGTGCGTATGGCTCTTTGATGTGTACCTGGACCAGCTGAGCAGGGAGATGAGCCTCTGTTACTTCTTCTTCTTAGGCAGTCCCTCGGAACTGAGGATGACTTGCTTCCATATTAAAAATGAGCTCGCAGGTGGCTGATTAGTCCAATGCGGGACCGACAGTCTCTGTCACAGGTGGGGCAGATGGTGGTTGAAGGGGCGGGTGGGTGGGGTGCTTGGGTTGATGTGTGCTCCTTGTGCTGGTTGCACTTGGATTCCACTTGCTCCCGGCGAAGTAACTCGAGGTGTTCGGCGCCTTCCCGGATGCTTCTCCTCCACTTTGTGCCATCTTGGGCCAGGGATTCTGAGGTGTCGGTGGGGATGTTGCACTTTTTCAAGGAGGCTTTGAGGGTGTCCTTGAAGCGTTTCCTCTGCCCACCTGGGGCTCTCTTGCCGTGCCGGAGCTCCGAGTAGAGCGCTTGTTTTGTGAGCCTCGTATCGGGCATGCGGACAATGTGACCCGTTCATCGGAGCTGATTGAGCGTGGTCAGAGCTTCGATGCTGGGGATGTTGGCCTGGGCAAGAACACTGACGTTGGTGCACCTATCCTGTCAATGGATTTGCAGGATCTTGCACAGGCAGCATTGGTGGTACCTCTCCAGTGCTTTGAGGTGCCTGCTGTACATGGCCCATGTCTCTGAGGCATACAGCAGGGCAGGTATCACTGCTGCCCTGTAGACCATGAGCTTAGTGCCGGGTTTGAGGTCCTTGCCTTCAAACACTCTCTTCCTCAGGCGACCGAAGGCTGCACTGGCACACTGAAGGCGGTGTTGGACTTCGTTGTCGACATCTGCCCTTGTTGACAGTAGGCTCCCGAGGTAGGGAAAGTGGTCCACGTTGTCCAAGGCCTTGTCGTGGACAGCTGAGCAGGGAGATGAGCCTCTGTTAACACCTCATGTGAAGGGCTGGATCTCCAATAATGCGGCGCTCGCATGCCGGAGAATGACCTGAAGCCGCAAGTGGTCTTCTCACCCAGAGGGGAAAGTGATACCAGCCCTGCAAAGCTGATACAGCTAAAAACGATCTTTATTCTGTCACAGGGTGAATAGTTGAAGGCACATCAGAGGTGAAAGGATATTGAACAGTCCGTTGCACCACTTAATTCCCCTTCATGAGAGGTCCGCTTGGTCTTGGCCAGATTCAATCTCAGGCAGCGGTGATTAAACACACACAAACACGGTAGGTAACTGACTACATCATCCAGTCCTCCGTAGGAGGGAAGAAACTTTCCTCTCTTCCGTCTGGGCTGAATTGTGATCCAGGACAGAGAGATGTTTAGAGTGTTGAACCAACTATTGCGTTCTAGTGATCTAATTTACAGGATGTAATTTCACTGATGTCATGAAAGGATGTTAGAATTCACTAGTTACAGTTAAGCAGCACTAAAAAGCAGATTATTTGGGTTGAATTCCCCACTTAAGATACTGCAGGTGACTCATCTCTATAAACACCCCTCTCCTCACCATTAGCTTTCTGGCCTCTCCTTTCGTTTCCTTTCATCTAAATTCTTCCCTCCACTTCCCTTCCCTTGCGCAGCAATGAGGAAAATAAATCACAGGATATCCATCGAGTGGGAGACTTCAATGTTGGTAAGGCATTTGAGCCCATGACTCCTCACTCAGCATTGTATTATCAGTCACTGTCTAACCTTACTGACCATTGTATTATCAGTCCCCGTGCATTCTTTCTGACCATTGTATTATCAATCCACATCTATCCTGAATGACCACTGTATTATCAGTCCCCGTGTGTCCTTGCTGACCATTGTATTATCAGTCCACATGTGTCCTTTCTGACCATTGTATTATCAGTCACCATGTATCCTTACAGACCATTGTATTATCAGTAGCCATGGATCCTTATTCACCATTATGGTATCAGACCCCATGTATTGTTACTGACCATTGTAATATAAGCCCCCATGTATCCTTAGTGACCATTGTATTATCAATCCACGTCTATCCTGATTGAACACTATATTATCAGTCCCCATGAATCCTTACTGACCATTGTATTATCAGTCCCCGTTTATCCTGACCGACAATTGTATTATCAGTCCCCATGAATCGTTACTGACCATTCCATTATGAGTCCACATGCATCCTTACTAGGCCATTGCAATATCAGTCCCCATGTGTCTTTACTGACCATTGTATTATCAATCCAAGTCTAGCCTGATTGAACACTGTATTATCAGTCCCCATGTATCCTTACTGACCATTGTATTATCAGTCCCCATGTGTCCTTTCTGACCATTGCATTATCAGTCCCCATGAATCGTTACTGAGCATTGCATTATGAGTCCACATGCATCCTTACTGGCCATTGCAATATCAGTCCCCATGTATCCTTACTGACCATTGTATTATCAGTCCCCATGTATCCTAACTGACCATTGTATTGTCTGTCCTCATGTATCCTTCCTGACCATTGTATTATCAGTCCCCGTGTAACCTGACTGACAATTGTATTATTAGTCCCCATGTATCCTTACTGACCATTGTATTATCAATCCACGTCTATCCTGATTGACCATTGTATTATCAGTCCCCATGTATCCTGACTGACCATTGTATTATCAGTCCCCATGTGTCCTTTCTGACCATAATATTACCAGTCCTCATGAATCCTTACTGACCATTGTATTATCAGTCCTCATGAATCCTTGCTGGCCATTGCATTATCAGTCCCCATGTATCGTTAATGACCATTGTATGATCAGTCCCCATGTAACCTAACTGACCATTGTATTGTCTGTCCTCGTTTATCCTGACTGACCATTGTATTATCAATCCCGATGTATCCTTACTGACCATTGTATTATCAGTCCCCATATATCCTTACTGACCATTATGGTATCAGCCACACAGAGGTCCGCCTTGGCCATTGTAATATCAGCCCCCATGTATCCTTAGTGACCATTGTATTATCAGTTCCCAAATATCCTTACCGACCATTATATTAGCAGTTCCTATTTATCCTTACTGACCATTGTGTTATCAGTTCCCATGTATCCTTACTGGCCATTGTATTATCAGTCCCCATGTATCCTTACTGACCATTGCCTTATCTGACTCCATGTATTTAACTCACCATTCTATTATCAGGCCCCCATGTGACTCACCGACCATTGAATTATTAGCACAAGTTTTTCTTACTTACCATTGGATTAACTGCTCATGTATGCTTATTCACCACTGCATTTTCACCCCCCATGTATCCCCTCTGACCAGTGTATTAACATCCCCATGTTTCCGTGTAAACTTTCTGTTCAATGCACTAACTGCCTAATATATTTTACAGAGCATTACATTAAGAACCCGGTCGTGCCCTGATTGCCCATTGCATTCCCTGCCAGCATGTACCATCACTGTCCATTGTAGTATATTTTCACCTGAATCCTTACAGACAATTGCATTTTCAGTCCCCATTAATCCTTACTGACTATTGCGTTATAGGTTTCCATGTATCCTTAGTGACCATTGCATTATCATTACCCAAGTATCCTCACTCTCATTGAATTATTAGTCCCCATGTACCCTTACTGACCATTGTATTATCAGCCCCAATGTATCCTTATTGACCATTGTATTATCAGCCCCCATGTATCCTTACTGACCATTCTAGTATCAGCCCCCATGTATCCTTATTCTCCATGGGATTAAATGCCTATGTATCGTTATTCACCACTGCACTATCTGCACCCATGTACCTTACTGTCCAGTACATTATCTGTCGCCGCTCTATCGCTTCTGACCATTGCATTATCAGACCCATGTAACCGCAATGTTCGTTGCATTATCCGCCTAATACTTCTTCACTTAGATTTGCAGAATTAGCTCCACCGTGTCCTGAATGGCCATTGCATTCCACGCAAGCATATAACCATATTTTCCATTGTATTGTTTTTCCCCATGTACCCTTACTGATCATTGTATTATCTGCCCCCATGTACCATTAGTGACCATTGAATTACCTGAACCCAATTATCCCGACTGACCATTGCATTATCAGTACTCATGTATCATTACTGACCGTTGCATTATCAGCCTCATACATCCTTAGTGACAATTGTATTACCTGGCCCCAGGTATTCTTATTGACAATGGCCTTATCAGCCCAATATATTCCGACTGACCATTCCTTTATCAGCTCCAATGTATCCTTACAGACCATTTATTTAATTGGCTATGTATCCTTATTCACCACTGGATTATCACCTTCTCATTCCTTACTGAACATTGCATTATCACTCCTAAAACATTCATACTGACCATTGCATTAGAAATCCTCATGTAACCTTACTGACCATTACATTAAATGTCCTATACATACTTTCTAACCATTGCATTATCAGTCCCGATGTATACATACTGACATTTGCATTTTGAGTCCCCATGCATCGTTACTGAACATTGTGTAATGCGCCCAACATATCCTTATTAACCATTGTATTATCAGCACCAATGCATCCTTAATGACCATTGTATTACCAGTTTCGATGCTGCTTCACTGACCATTCCATTATCAGCCCCCATGTAACCTTACTGACCAATGTATTTTCAGTCCCCCATGAATCCTTATTGACCATTGTATTATCAGTCCCCATGTAGCCTTACTGACCATGGTATTATCAGGCCCCATGTATCCTTAATGCCCATTGCATTTTCTGTCATCATGTAGCCTTACTGACCATTGTGTTATCAGTCCCCATGTATCCTTACTGACCAGTGTATTATGAGTCCACATGTAACATGACTGTACACTGTATTATCAGTCCCCATGTATCCATATTGACCATTGTGTTATCAGCCCCCATGTATCCTTACTGAAAATTGTATTATCAGTGCCTATGTATCCATATTGACCATTATATAATCCGTCCTCATGTATCCATACTGACCATTGTATTATCAATCCGCATGT
Organism: Somniosus microcephalus; assembly: GCF_052327205.1. Lineage (NCBI taxonomy): Eukaryota > Metazoa > Chordata > Chondrichthyes > Squaliformes > Somniosidae > Somniosus > Somniosus microcephalus. The sequence goes on from NC_140990.1 coordinate 127,088,141, forward strand.
ATCCTTACTGACCATTGTATTATCAGTCCCCATGTATCCTTACTGACCAGTGTATTATCAGTCCCCATGCATTCTTACTGACCACTGTATTATCAGTCCCCATGTATCCTGTTGTATCCGTGTGTTAATGGAGACACGGAATGCAGGAGTTGGTTTAACAGGTGTTTACTGAACAAAGTCTGGAGGTGAACTAAAAGACACAAGACGCTATACAGGCTTATATACCCGAGTGGTCACTACCGGTACTACAGTACACAGGGGCTCTTAAAGGTACATACACTACAATTCCTCCCCTTTTAGATAATTAGTACATAACATTTTAAGTAATCATTAATTAACATGTTTACAAGAACAATAATCTACACATTTGCTGCAGTTCATCAATTATAAGTCAGTCTCCCTGTAGGCTTCTTGACTCGGTCCGGATAACGCCTCTGTGGTGTAGTAGTTTTCGGTGGTGTAGTAGGTTCTTTTGGCAAGGGCGATTCGGCTTGAATGCCAGTGTCGTGTTCATCTGGTTCCAGTATCACCGGATCTGAGGTAGATACTATGGGTATCTCTGCTTCATCATTAGGCATATAGAGTTGTGGTGTAGGTTGTCCCTTTTCGGATGACTCTATGATCTGGTCAGCATGGCACCTTATTATGCTTTCTCCAATGTCCACGGTATACATCAGCGGTCCGAGTCATGTGCAAATATTTCCAGGCTGCCATTTCTCGGTATGGTAGTCCCGGGCCAAAACTTGTTGACCTATCTGGAAGGTTCTAGTTGGCCTTTCATTCATGCATTGAAATTGCCGGTTCTCCACGTACCTTCTGATGTTTGGCTTGATCAAATCCAGCTGGCATCTTAGTCTTCTATTGAAAAACATCATGGCGGGAGTTTGGTTTGTAACCACATGTGTTGCATTCCTGTACGCAAACAAGAAGTTATCTACCTTCTTTCTGCCCTCGCAGCACGTTCATATGCAGAGCAAGACAGATAGCTAACAACTTGATATCTTCCCATAAAAATCACAAGGCTTGACTTTTCTTGTAAAGCTTTACTGAAAGATTCTTACTGTAAAACTGAAATACAACACAGAAATGGAAGCACACATTAGTATACAAGCGCATAACTGATATTCCTACACAAATTTAGGTACGCCTGAGCAACACAGTACATTTGGCATGTAAATTACCAAACACGTGGAAACACAGCTTACTGTGAATATACATTTAGCAAACTGGAAGGCATTCTCTTTAAATTAGCCCTGTACATAGTGCATCAAAATACAGCTGCTAGTTAACCAGCTAGACAGAGAGCGAGCACTTCACGGCTAGCTGTGTAAGTTTGCTTACAGAGAAAAGTTACAAACTAAACATTTTCTGCAACATACAGTGTACACTAATCATCTATAACATTCTCAAGTACTTACAGACAATTAATATCAAAGACTCAGGCATGGGAACAATACAACTTCCCAGAGCATGTGCCGCTGTAGGTCTGTAGTTTACTCTACTGCACTTACTGTGCTTTACAGCACTTTACTGCACTTTTACTGCAGTTGCTAGGTACCAAATAGCCACTAGGTGGCAGCACGCAATGGGAATCGACCCAACCTACTCAAACCCCTGAATTAACTGGAAATCTAACATAAATTGCTACCGAGAGACAGCACACTCCCCGCTTGGTACAATTCCATTGTACCACTACAGATACAAAATAAACCTAAAGTAAACGTCCTTTGGCTGCAAACATACTCAGAATCCGTTCTCTAGCTTTCTTCAGAAAGGAGGACTACGATCTCTGAGACTGGCCTCTGAAACACTTTGACAGTCCCCTCCTTGACAATCTTCACCTCCACCTTGCGGACCCTCTTGTCCCTGCTCGGCAGAGTTTTGACAACCAGTCCCACTGGCCATTCATTTCTGTGTGCTTGGCTGTCTTTCAGCAAGCCAACATCTCTCACTTTGACATTTGGCTTGTCTTCTGTCCATTTCCTACGGCTCTGTAGGGTGGACAAATACTCTCCTCTCCATCTCTTCCAAAAAGTGTCTGCAAGACACTGGACTTGCTTCCACTGCTTCCTGTGCAGCTCAGCCATGTCAAAGTTTCCAGAGGGGGCTGAAATAGCACTCATCCTTTGAGTCAGGAGCATCGTTGGGGTGAGGACTGCAGGCATGTCTGGGTCAGTGGACACCGGCACCAGGGGTCTTGCATTCATGATCGCCATGACTTCAGCCGTGAGAGTGCTTAAGATGTCGTGTGTGAGACGAGTAGGTCCCGTCCGAAGCAGCATAGCATCCAGAATACGCCTGGCAACACCGATGAGCCTCTCCCATGAACCACCCATGTGGGATGAATGCGGGGGGTTAAACACCCACGTGCATCCTTTCTTTTGGAGGTAGCTTCCTACCACTGCATCGTCCGTGTGGATGTCCAACTCCTTACAGGCACCCACGAAGTTAGTCCCTCTGTCAGAGCGGAGAAGTTTGGCTGGACCACGGATTGAGAAAAACCTCCTCAGTGCACTGATAAAGCTATCTGTTGACATGGATTCGATCAGCTCAATGTGCACAGCTCTGGTAGACATGCACGTAAAGAGCACCGCCCAGCGCTTGCTGCCTGCACTACCTCCTCTTGTGTGACGCGTCATGATGGTCCATGGCCCAAAGACGTCAAGGCCCACGCTGGTGAATGGAGGCTCTGGAGTGAGTCTATCAGCGGGCAAGTCTGCCATCTTTTGGTCCTCTAACCTCCCTCGTAGCTTGCGGCAGGTAACACACTTGTGGATAACGGAAGAAACCAGATGCTTGCTCCCGATTATCCAGTATCAGGCTGCTCGGATAGCTCCTTCTGTTATGTGTCGTCCTTGGTGAGCCACTTGCTCATGATAGTATCTCACGAGTAGTGTGGCAATGTGATGGGTGTGCGGGATGATCAGAGGGTGCTTTTCTTCTCTTGACAAGTCTGCGGATGATATGCGCTCTCCGACCCGGAGCAAACCATCTTCATCTGTAACTGGGTTGAGCTTTTTAAGTGGGCTTTGCTTCCGGAATGTCTGTCCCTCTTCAAGACATTTGAATTCCTCCTTGAAGACATCATGCTGGACAGAGCGAATGATCACACCTTTGGCTTGTGAAAGCTCACCTGTGCTGGATACTTCTTTAGAACATTTCCATCCTTTGCGTTCTATGTTGTCCAAATTCCCCTTGAAGGATGCTGCTACATGAATGAGTCGGACTGTAGTTCGGCAGAGTGTTCTCCAGCTTGAGAATCGCTCGAAGCGTTGTGAGCCCAACTGAGATTCTGAGGCTTTGGTGCCCAGGTTCGTAACTTCAGGTCGAATCTCAGTATCAGCTTCAGGCTCCACAAGGGTGAAGGGATTGGACTCAGGAGTCCCCTCTGTGTTGACATTAGACAGGAAAGAGGGGCCCGAGAACCAACTGCTTTGCTGTAGGTGTGCTGCTGGTATAGACCTGGTAGCATGGTCTGCAGGGTTCAGGTCTGTGGAGACATAGCACCACTGGTCAGGGTGAGTGGATCGTCTGATACGAGTCACCGGGTTGGAAACATAAACATAAAACCTTCTTGTGGAGTTGTGGATGTAACCAAGTACAATCTTGCTGTCCGTGAAGAACTTGACGGTGCCCACATCGATGTCAATCTCGTCTCTGATCAACTCGTACAGTTGAACAGCCAACACAGCTGCACAAAGCTCGAGACGTGGAATGATGTGGGCAGGCCGAGGGGCCAACTTGGACTTCCCCATAACGAATCCCACATGGTATTTCCCATCGGTGTCAGCTGCTCTCAAGTAGGCCACAGCTCCTATTGCTACTGTGGAAGCGTCTGAGAAGATGCACAGCTCTCTTCTCTGTGTTGAAGACAGCGAGCCTGGAATGTAGCTCCTCTCTATGTGCAGGTCTTCGAAAGCCTTCAAGGACTCCTTCCATAGGTTCCATTTTGCTTCTTTTTCTGGGAGGAGTGGAGCATCCCACTCACTCTGATCCGATGAGAGTTCCTGTACTAATGCTTTTCCTTGCATTGTTATGGGAGCTACGAACCCCAAAGGGTCGTACAAACTGTTGACTGTGGACAGGGCGCCTCTCCGTGTGAATGGCCTTTCTTCACGGGACACCAGGAATGTGAAGCTGTCTGTTTCCAGGTTCCAGGAGAGCCCCAGGCTCCGTTGAAGGGGTCGAGGATCCACTCCAAGGTGCAAATCCTTCAGATCCTTGGCACGGTCCTCTGCAGGGAAGGCTTCCATCACCTGTCCACTGTTCGATGCTACTTTGTGTAGTCTCAGGTTGGACTCTGCCAACATCGCTCTGGTTCTTGTCAGGAGATCTATTGCTTCTTCAGGTGTGGTAACCGAGGTAAGACCATCGTCAACATAGAACTGTCTCTCAACAAAATGCATCGCATCGGAGCCATATTCTTGCTCACCTTTCTGAGCGGCTCGCCTCATGCAGTAGATAGCCACAGCAGGTGAAGGGCTGTTTCCAAACACGTGGACCTTCATCCTGTACTCCACCACATTCTTGTTGATGTCGTTGTCCTCATGCCACAGGTAGCGGAGATAGTCCCTGTGGTCTTCTCGGACGATGAAGCAATAAAACATTTGCTGCACATCTGCTGTCAGGGCTACAGGTTCTTTCCTGGACCACAGAAGAACACCCAACAAGGTGTTCAAGTCAGGGCCGCTGAGGAGAACATCGTTCAGAGACACTCCTTTACATTCAGCACTTGAATCAAACACAACTCGTAACTGGTCTGGCTTTTGTGGGTGATACACACCGAATGTTGGCAGGTACCAGTGTTCTTTACCTTCTTCCAGAGGTGGAGCAGGCTCGGCTTGGTCGTTATCCAGCATCTTCTGCATGAACTCTATGTAATGGCCCTTCATTTCTAACCTTTTCTCCAGTGTTCTCCTGAGTGAGCAGAGGCGCTTCATAGCTTGTTCCCTGTTACTCGGAAGGCGGCGTCTGGGAGAGTGAAATGGTAAGGGTGCCACCCAGCTGTGTTCATCGTCCTGGTAAACCTCCTCATCCATGATGGTTAGGAAAGCTTTGTCGTCCATGGAGAGTGCTGGCTTGTCATCATCCTTGGACCTTTCAAACACTGAGCATCCTAGGCTGTCTGTGCTCACAGTGAGGCCTGCCTCTTCCTCACAGGCAGAGGAGGTTGACCTATGATGCTGCGTCATGCCATCGTAGTCTTCCTTTACCTGGATCCTGTTTGGGCATGGGCTGAGAAAGGATGTGCGACCGTTGTGCAACACGTTTGCTTTATAGACGTTGACAGCCGCTGGTTTGTGGACTGTTCCCAGGCAAACTCCACCCACGAGGACCCATCCCAGGTCAAGCCGCTGCGCATAAGGAGCATTGTGGGGCCGTTGATTTGCTCATGCACCTTGTGCACCCTTAAGATGTCTCTTCCCAAGAGCAGGAGGATTGGAGCGTCCGGGTCCACAGCTGGAATCTTGTTGGCAACTGGCTGTAGGTGGGGCTGATGGCGTGCGACCTCTGTGGAGGGAATTTCCGTCCTATCGTCTGGCATCATGTCACACTCAATTAAGGTGGGGAGGGGAAGCTATAGTTTCCCATCCATGGACTCGATCATGAAGTTCCCAACTCTCCTACCCGTAGTCTCTGTTGTCCCTGCACAGATTTTTAGCGTGTACGGAGCTGCACTGGCCTTGACTTCAAAGAGATTGAAGAATTCTGTCTTCGCTAGAGACTTGTTACTTTGCTCATCAAGCACTGCGTACATTTTGATTGCCTTCTCCTTTCTCCCTGCAGGATATGCTTTAACCAAGCAGATTTTGGAGCATGTGCGTGGGCTGCTTGCATTTCCACAAACCTCTGTACACTTGGAGGTGACTGAAGAAGATGTGCTTTCACTTTGCTCCCCGCTATCCTCTTTGTCAACCGCAGCACTCTCGGTGGTTGAAGGAGGAGTACCTGGATGCAGGGCTGGGATGTGTTTTTCACTGTTGCACTCGAAGCACTTGATTGTCACCTTGCAGTCTTTTGCCATGTGCATAGTCGACCCACAACACCTGAAGCAGATGCGATTCTCTTTCAGGTATGATTTGCGCTCATCAATAGGCTTGTCTCTAAAGCTGCGACACTTTTTGAGTGGGTGGGGCTTCTTGTGTATTGGACACTGGCGATCTGGGTCATCCGCTTTATTCCCAGCAGAACTGGATTGGTTGACTGAGGGTCCGGCTGGAACGTCTGTTTTGTGCACACTCACAGAGGATTTATTGCTGTACTTTGTGGGTTTCTCTGTTCTCGAAGGAGCGTAACTGCTGGAGGTGGAGAAAGTGAAACTTGGATCATTCCTCACCTTTGCCTGTTGTTGGACGAACCTGGAGAAGAGAGAGAAGGGGGGAAATGCCACTCCATTGTCCTCCTTGTACTTGGATCCCTTAGCTATCCATTTCTCTTGAAGGTTGTAGGGGAGCTTTTCCACTATTGGGTTTACCCCACGAGCTGTATCCAAATACGAGAGGCCGGTCAGGTAACCTTCTCCCTTGGCACACTCCAGTTCGAGGAGAATGTCGCCCAGTTCTCGGAGCTCGACATTATCTTTGTTGGTTAGCTTCGGAAAGTCCTCAATCTTCTTGAGCAGTGCGTGTTCAATGTCTTCTGGTGTCCCATAACAGTCTTCGAGACGTTGCCAAACCAGGTTGAGGCCTGCTGTGGGATTGCGGACGTGCGCTGAGCGAATTCTCTTCGCCTGTTCTGACGACTCAGCTCCGAGCCACTTTGTCATCAAGTCGAGTTCTTCTCTGGCTGACAGATTCAAGTCCTTGGTGGTACTCAGGAAGGACGCTTTCCATGACCAATAATTTTCAGGACGGTCATCGAATTCTAGAAGTCCTGAACTTAACAATTCTCGGCGGATAAGGTACCTAGCGAGGTCTTGTGCACCTTGTGGCTCGGGTGAGGACTGCTTGGCTGGATTGGCCGAGTGCTGTGGAGGTCTCTGCAGGTAAGTCTTGCTTGTTTCCTCTCCTTTAAGCTCAGTGTCTCCAAAAACAGGCTGTTTGCTACTGTGGTGAGTAGCTGGTTCTGCGTCGAGATAGCTGGATGTTTCCTTGTAGAACAATTTGGAGTGTTGTTGGACATACTCACTTGTATGTTGCACTGGACTGAGGGGCTGTTCTAGAACATATGCTTCATGGCTGGGCTCCCCGCCTTCGTTCTCCTCACCTTCTTCATAAGCTGCGGCTTCAGCTTTAGCGGCAGCGGCAGCTCTCTGGCTTTGGAGAATGTGGAGACTGGCGTCAAGGTCAGCTCTCTGCTTCATCACACTAGCTTCGTTTTCAGCGAAGGACAATTGAGCCTGGGCAGCTTTTGCCTTGGCACGTGCTTTGGCGCATGCAGAAGCTGTCAATGATGATGGTCTGCTGGACCGCCGAGATGATCTAAAGGATGCTTTAGAGGACTGTGACTTGGCATCGTTTGCTCAGAGAGGCTCATGCTTCTCGATTGGCTGGTCGACGTCCTCTATGGTATATTGTCTTCCTGAGCGTAGACTCATGGTCGCTGAGTGGTATCTTCTTGTGCTTGAGCCCGCTGTGCTGTTTTCTTTTTACTTTTCTGCCCTCGCAGCACATTCCTATGCAGAGCTAGACAGATAGCTAACAACTTGATATCTTCCCATAAAAATCACAAGGCTTGACTTTTCTTGTAAAGCTTTACTGAAAGATTCTTACTGTAAAACTGAAATACAACACAGAAATGGAAGCACACATTAGTATACAAGCGCATAACTGATATTCCTACACAAATTTAGGTACGCCTGAGCAACACAGTACATTTGGCATGTAAATTACCAAACATGTGGAAACACAGCTTACTGTGAATATACATTTAGCAAACTGGAAGGCATTCTCTTTAAATTAGCCCTGTACATAGTGCATCAAAATACAGCTACTAGTTAACCAGCTAGACAGAGAGCGAGCACTTCACGGCTAGCTGTGTAAGTTTGCTTACAGAGAAAAGTTACAAACTAAACATTTTCTGCAACATACAGTGTACACTAATCATCTATAACATTCTCAAGTACTTACAGACAATTAATATCCAAGACTCAGGCATGGGAACAATACAACTTCCCAGAGCATGTGCCGCTGTAGGTCTGTAGTTTACTCTACTGCACTTACTGTGCTTTACAGCACTTTACTGCACTTTTACAGCAGTTGCTAGGTACCAAATAGCCACTAGGTGGCAGCACACAATGGGAATCGACCCAACTTATTCAAACCCCTGAATTAACTGGAAAACTGACATAAATTGCTACCAAGAGACAGCACAACCTTATGTTGTAGATTTATGTCTTCATTACCCATGGCCTTTATGGCCTTCTTGAAGTTCTGGACAAACCTTTCAGCTAATCCATTGGTGGCGGGATGGTATGGGGCGGACGTGTAGTGCTTAACTCCAATGATTTTTAAGAACTTCCTGAAATCTTCGGACACAAATTGCGGTCCATTATCAGAACAGACCTGTTCAGGCAGCCCATTCCTGGCAAATATGGTCCTTAATATTGTGATGGTTTTTTCCGTGGATGTGGAGGACATCTTTATTACCTCCGGCCACATGGAGTGTGCATCAACCGCGATTAAAAACATTGAGTCCATAAATGGACCAGCAAAGTCGATATGTACCCTTTGCCATGGAGATGAGGGCTACTCCCATGGATGTAGAGGGGCTGGTGGTGGGGCGTTTTGGACCTTCTGGCATCCTAGACAGCTCTTGGTCATTTCTTCGATGTCTCCATCGATACCTGGCCACCACACAAACGCTCTGGCTAGGTTCTTCAATTTCACTCCACCCAGATGCCCCTCGTGAAGCTCCTTTAGCCCTTTATCCTGGAGTTTGGGTGCAATCACCACTCTGGATCCACACATCAAGGTTCCTCGGCACACTGACAGCTGTTCCCTTCTTTGCGAGAATGCTGGCAACAGTGGTTCGCCATGTGCTGGCCATCCCTTCACCGTTAAATCGTAGACTCGTGAGAGAGTCAGGTCATTCCTCGTTTCCTTTTCAATGGTAGAATTTGTTACTGGTAGACATTCCACTATGGTTGAGTGGAACATCTCCACTGGGTCCACTGTAGGTGCCTCTTCTACCATTGGCAATGGTAGGCGCGATAAACTGTCAGCATTCCCATGCTGCTTTGTTCCTTTGTATTCTATGTCATATTGGTGTGCCCCTAGGAAAAGGGACCACCTCTGTAGCCTTTGCGCTGACATAATAGGAGCGCCCTTTTTAGGGTTGAATATGGAGACGAGGGGTTGATGGTCAGTCAACAAGATAAATTTTTGTCCGTGTAGGTATTGGTTGAATTTCTTCACTCCCCATACCAGGCTGAGTGCTTCCCTGTCGATCTGGGCATAGTTACGCTCAGCTGAGTTCAATGAGCATGACGCAAAAGCAATCGCCCGCTCCGAGCCATCAGGGAATCTTTGCGATAATACAGCTCCTACGCCGTAAGGGGATGCATCGCATGCCAGTCTGATTGGCAGTGATGGGTTGTAATGAGCCAACACTTCCTTGGACGTGATCAAGCCTTTGCATTTATGGAAGGCACGTTTACAGTCTTCGCTCCATTTCCAAATTACTCCCGTTTGTAGCAATTTGTTAAGAGGGTGCAGAACAGTTGACAAGTTCGGTAAAAATTTAGGATAGTAATTTATCAATCCCAGGAACGACCTTAATTGTGAGACAATTTCAGGTGCTGGGGCTTTTATGAATGCTTCAATTTTATCAGCTGACTTATGCAACCCTTCTTCGTTAATTATATGGCCACAATATGATATATGTTTCTGGAAAATTTCGCACTTGGGGCGATTTGCTCGCAGGCCCCGTTCTCTCAGCCTAGTGAGCAGCTGCTCCAAATTGGCAAGGTGCTTGTTGTCGTTTTCTCCTCTAACAAGGATGTCGTCTAGGTAGCATTGAGTCCCTGGAATCCCTTGCAGGACTTGCTCCATAGATCTTTGCCAGATAGCTGGAGCTGATGCTACTCCGAAAACCAGTCGATTGTACTGATACAGGCCTTTGTGTGTGTTTATCGTGAGATACTTTTTAGAGGCCTCCTCAACCTCCATCTGTAGATATGCCTGTGCCAAGTCAATTTTGGTGAAACGATTCCCTCCAGATAGTGAGGCAAAAAAATCTTCTATCCTCAGAAGAGGATACTGTACCCTGTGAAGGATTGGGTTTACAGTCACCTTGAGGTCCCCACAGATGCGATTTTTTCTCTGTTCTTCAGATTTATCATTATTCAACGTTTTCTTCATGACTGGGACGATGGGTGTTGCCCACTCCCTCCAATCTCCCTTGGATAACACGCCTGCCTTTTCCAAATTCTCCAGCTCTGCCTCGACTGCTGGACGAATTGCGTATGGCTCCGGCCTTCCCTTAAAAAACTTGGGAATTGCCGCATCTTCTACTTTTATTGATGCGGTGATGCCTTTCAAGGTTCCTAGTTCCTGTTGAAACACTTCTTTGGCGTTGGCCAAGATGTCTTTTAATCGTTCAGGTATGACGTCATCATCATTTTTTTTCTTACTGGTCACCATCAGTGCCTGAATGGAGTGCCAGTCTAAAAGTATCTTCCTGATCCATTCACGTCCCAACAGCGGTGGACCACCATCTTGCAGAACGTATAAATACAACTTCTGTATTTCCTTGCCGTTTTATACAACAGGCACCCTTATTTTCCCTCTGGAGTATACTTTCTGCCCCGTATATGTCTTCACGGTAATGGATGTGTCTTTCAAAGGTGTATGTGGAAATAGCCGCTCGTAATCCCGTCGACTTATGACGGTCAGAGCTGATCCTGTATCTAGCTCCATTTTAACTGGGGACCCCGCTATCATGAGGGTAACCCTAATGGTCTGGTAATCTTCTTTGGCAATTACATTATGTAATTTGAGACAGCTTAGTCTCTTGTTTCCGGAGTCGCTATCACTCTTCTGGTCTTCAGAGCTACTGTCCGTCATCATTTGTACCTTTCTGTACTTTTCCTTATTGATTTTTTTCTGTCAGTGGATTTTTTGTTTCCAGATCGGCATACACGTGCAATGTGTCCCATCTTTTCACATTGCCTGCATGCATTGTCCTTGAATCAGCTGTCCCTCTGGTCATGGGTGGATCTGCCGCAGCGATAACATCTCTCGAAACCCCGTGTCATTTCATGGGTGCCGAAGTCCTGTGGCTTTTGCTGTATCTCTGCAGCTCCTCTTGCTGCTGCTTCGTATGATACAGCCACACTGAAAGCCTTGTCCAGTCTCAAATCTTTCTCAGAAAGTAACCTTTTCTGTGTTCCTTCACTTAGGAGACTGCAGACGAATTTGTCTCGTAGAGAATCTGTCGGTCCTGCCCCGAATTGGCAGTGCTTTGACAGCTTTCTTAATTCGGTGAGGTAATCAACGTTACTTTCATTCTTCTGCTGATTCCTCCTGAGCAGCGGTGTTGGGTTTAAGTGCTCCTGTAGGGTATCAACAATCTCCTTAAAATTCTTGTCCATCGGTTTGGCTCGAGTGATTAAGCTTCGTAACAGCCCGTATGTCCTTGCGCCCATCAGATTTAGAAGTACCGATGTCTTTTTATCATCCTCTACTTCATTCGCTGTGCAATATACCTCCACACTTTCCACATATGTGGTCCAATCCTCTATATCACTATCGAAAGCAGTAATATTGCCAGTCTTAGGCATCCTGAAAATCAAAAATGATGCCTTTCTTTCCTTTCTTCGCTGCCGAGAAAAAATGGCGCCTCCCGCGCTTGCCCACCGCTGCCGCTGCTGACAACGCTGTTCTCTGCGGCTTTTATTTACGCGGCTATTTTTAATAGTTGGAGACTCATTCCCGCTGGTCTCTCTGGGACTTTTCCCTCCCTCTGCTTGGTCCGAACGCCGACCTGTTGTGCAGTGCCGGCCGTCTCCCGAGTGCTCCACCCTCCGTCTCTGTTTGCCTCTGCCTTCCGACTCACTGCTCGGCCCCGCTGCAGAGACAACTGATCGAGCCGCAGCCCTCTGCCCAGGAAGGGTCAGTGCAGTACCTGCCACCAGCCCGGCTAGCTGGTGAACTCACAGTTTTTTTTTTTCTTCGACCTTCGTCTGAGGTATCGATCTCCTTGAGGTGCTGCCGAATTGCAGGTAAGTCCATTTCCAATTCGTCACCACTGTTGTATCCGTGTGTTAATGGAGACACGGATTCCAGGAGTTGGTTTAACAGGTGTTTTCTGAACAAAGTCTGGAGGTGAACTAAAAGATACAAGACGCTATACAGGCTTATATACCCGAGTGGTCACTCCCGGTACTACAGTACACAGGGGCTTTTAAAGGTACATACACTACATATCCTTACTGACCATTGTATTATCAGTTCCTATGTATCCATAATGTCAATTGCATTATCAGTCCTCATGTATCGTTACTGAGATTTGCACAATGAGTCCCCATGCATCGTTACTAAACATTGCATTCAATCGCCCAACATATCCATTGTATTATCAGCACATATTCATCGTTAATGTCCAGTATATTATCAATTTCGATGCAGCTTAACTTAACATACCATTATCAGCCCCCATGTATAGTTACAGACTATTATGTTATCAGCCCATATGTCTCCTGGCTGACCATTATGGAATCAACCACCCATATCCTTACTTACCATTGTATTATCTGTTATCATATATCCCTACCGACCATTATATTATCAGCACCCATGTAGCCATAATGTCTACTGTATTACCATTCCCCATGTATAATTACTGACCATAGTATTATCAGTCCCAATGCATCCTTACTGACCATTGTAATTTCAGTCCCCATGTATCCTTACTGACCATTGTATTATCAGCCCACATGTATCCTTCCTGACAATTGTATGATTAGTCTCATTTATTATTAATGACCATTACATTACCAGTTCCCAGGTATAATTACTGACCATAGTATTATCAGTCCCAATGCATCCTTACTGACCAAAGTAATTTCAGTCCCCATGTATCCTTACTGACCATTGTATTTTCAGACCCCATGTATCCTCACTGACCATTTTAATATCAGTACCCACGTATCCTTACTGACCACTGTATTATCAGCCCACATGTATACTTCCTGAACGTTGTATTATCAGCCCCATGAATCCTTTTGGCACATTGTACGTTCAGTCCCCATGCATCCTTACTTATCATTCCATTATCAGTCACCATGTACCATATTAACTGTTGTAATATCAGTCCCCATATTACCTTAGTGACCATTGTGTTATCAGCTCCCATGTCTCCTTACAGACCATTGTATTATTAGCTCCCATGTATTCTAACGGACCATTGTAACATCAGTCCCCATATATCCTCACTGACTAGTGTATTATCTGCCAACATGTATCCTACTGACCATTGTATTATCTGCCCCCATGTACCCTTACGGGCCATTGTAGTATCAGTCCCCATGTATCCTTACTGACCATTGTATTATCAGCCCCCATGTATCCTTACTGACTATTGAATTATCAGTCTCCATGTATCCTTACTGACCATGTTATTTTAAGTTCCCATGTATCCTTACAGATCATTGTATTATCAGCCCCCATGAATACTTACTGACCATTGCATTATCAGTCCCCATGTATCCTAACTGAACATTTTAATATCAGTCCCCATGTATCCTAATAGACCATTAAATTATCAATACCGATGTATCCTTAATGATCAATTTATTATCATTCACAATTTATCATTACTGAGCATTGTATTATCAGTCCACATGTATCCTTACTGATCATTGCATTATCAGTCCCCATGTATACTTACTGACCATTGTATTTTCATCGCCATTTATCGTTACTGACCATTGTATTATCAGCGTCCATGTATACTTACTGACCATATTATTATCAATCCCCATGAATCATTAATGACCACTGTATTATCAGCCCACATGTATACTTCCTGAACATTGTATTATCAGTCCCCATCTATCCTGACTGACACATGTAATATCATTCCCCATGTGTCATTGCTGACCATTATATTATCAGCCCCCATGTATCCTTACTGACAATTGTATTATTAGTCCCATGTACCCTTAATGACCATTGTATTATCACTCCCCATGTATCATTGCTGGCCATTGCATTATCAGTCCCCATGTAACCTTACTGACCATTGTAATATCAGTCACCATTTATCCTTACTGATCTTTGCATTATCAGCCCCCATGCAGACTTACTGACCGTTGCATTACCTGTCCCCATGTATCCTTACTGAACATTGTATTATCAGTCCCCAGATATCCTTACTGACCATTGTATTATCTGACCCCATGCATCCTTACTGGTCATTGTATTTTCAGTCCCCATGTATCCTTACTGGCCATTGTAATATCAGTCCCCATGTATCCTTATTGACCATTGTATTATCAGTCCCCATGTATCCTTACTGAACATTGCATTATCAGTCCCCATGTATCCATACTAACCATTGAATTATCAGTCTTCATGTCAACTCACTGCCCATTGCATTGTCAGTCGCCATGTAACCTTACTGGCCATTGTATTATCAGTCCCCATGTGTGCTACCTGACCATTCTATCATCAGTTCTCATGTATCATCATTGACCATTGTCATAGCATTCTCCATGTATCCTCACTGAACATTGTAATATCGGTCCCCATATATCCTTAATGGTCATTGTATTATCAGCTCCCATGTCTCCTTACAGACCATTTTATTGTCAGCTCCCATGAATGCTTATGGATCATTGTATTATCAGTCACCATGTATCCTTACTGACCATTGTATTATCAGCCATCATGTATCCTTACTGACCATTGTATTATCAGTCCCCATGTATCCTTTTTTACGATTGTTTTATCAGTACCCATGTATGCTTACTGACCATTGTATTATCAGTCCCCAAGTATCCTTACTGACCATTGTATTATCAGCCCCATGAATCCTTATGGCACATTGTACGTTCAGTCCGCATGCATCCTTACTTATCATTCCATTATCAGTCACCATGTATCCATATTAACTGTTGTAATATCAGCCCCCATATTACCTTAGTGACCATTGTGTTATCAGCTCCCATATCTCATTACAGACCATTGTATTATTAGCTCCCATGTATTCTAACGGACCATTGTAATATCAGTCCCCATATATCCTTACTGACTAGTGTATTATCAGCCAACATGTATCCTACTGACCATTGTATTATCTGCCCCCATGTATGCTTACTGACCATTGTATTATCAGTCCCCAAGTATCCTTACTGACCATTGTATTATCAGCCCCATGAATCCTTATGGCACATTGTACGTTCAGTCCGCATGCATCCTTACTTATCATTCCATTATCAGTCACCATGTATCCATATTAACTGTTGTAATATCAGTCCCCATATTACCTTAGTGACCATTGTGTTATCAGCTCCCATGTCTCCTTACAGACCATTGTATTATTAGCTCCCATGTATTCTAACGGACCATTTTAATATCAGTCCCCATATATCCTTACTGACGTGTGTATTGTCAGCCAACATGTATCCTACTGACCATTGTATTATCTGCCCCCATGTATCCTTACGGGCCATTGTAGTATCAGTCCCCATGTATCCTTACTGACCCGTGTATTATCAGCCCCCATGTATCCTTACTGACTATTGAATTATCAGTCTCCATGTATCCTTACTGACCATGTTATTTTCATTTCCCATGTATCCTTACAGATCATTGTATTATCAGCCCCCATGAATACTTACTGACCATTGCATTATCAGTCCCCATGTTTCCTAACTGAACATTTTAATATCAGTCCCCATGTATCCTAACAGACCATTAAATTATCCATGCCGATGTATCATTAATGATCAATTTATTATCATTCTCAATTTATCATTACTGAGCATTGTATTGTCAGTCCACATGTATCCTTACTGATCATTGCATTATCAGTCCCTATGTATACTTACTGACCATTGTATTTTCAGTCGCCATTTATCGTTACTGACCATTGTATTATCAGCATCCATGTATACTTACTGACCATAGTATTATCAGTCCCCATGAATCCTTACTGACCACTGTATTATCAGCCCACATGTATACTTCCTGAACATTGTATTATCAGTCCCCATGTATCCTGACTGACGCATGTAATATCATTCCCCATGTGTCATTGCTGACCATTATATTATCAGCCCCCATGCATCCTTACTGACAATTGTATTATTAGTCCCATGTACCCTTAATGACCATTGTATTATCACTCCCCATGTATCATTGCTGGCCATTGCATTATCAGTCCCCATGTAACCTTACTGACCATTGTAATATCAGACACCATTTATCCTTACTGATCTTTGCATTATCAGCCCCCATGCAGACTTACTGACCGTTGCATTATCTGTCCCCATGTATCCTTACTGAACATTGTATTATCAGTCCCCATGTATCCTTACTGACCATTGTATTATCTGACCCCATGCATCCTTACTGGTCATTGTATTTTCAGTCCCCATGTATCCTTGCTGGCCATTGTAATATCAGTCCCCATGTATCCTTAATGACCATTGTATTATCAGTCCCCATGTATCCTTACTGAACATTGCATTATCAGTCCCCATGTATCCATACTAACCATTGAATTATCAGTCTTCATGTCAACTCACTGCCCATTGCATTGTCAGTCGCCATGTAACGTTACTGGCCATTGTATTATCAGTCACCATGTGTGCTACCTGACCATTCTATTATCAGTTCTCATGTATCATCATTGACCATTGTCATAGCATTCTCCATGTATCCTCACTGACCATTGTAATATCGGTCCCCATATATCCTTAATGGTCATTGTATTATCAGCTCCCATGTCTCCTTACAGACCATTTTATTGTCAGCCCCCATGAATGCTTATGGATCATTGTATTATCAGTCACCATGTATCCTTACTGACCATTGTATTATCAGCCATCATGTATCCTTACTGACCATTGTATTATCAGTCCCCATGTATCCTTTTTGACGATTGTTTTATCAGTACCCATGTATGCTTACTGACCATTGTATTATCAGTCCCCAAGTATCCTTACTGACCATTGTATTATCAGCCCCATGAATCCTTATGGCACATTGTACGTTCAGTCCCCATGCATCCTTACTTATCATTCCATTATCAGTCACCATGTATCCATATTAACTGTTGTAATATCAGTCCCCATATTACCTTAGTGACCATTGTGTTATCAGCTCCCATATCTCCTTACAGACCATTGTATTATTAGCTCCCATGTATTCTAACGGACCATTGTAATATCAGTCCCCATATATCCTTACTGACGAGTGTATTATCAGCCAACATGTATCCTACTGACCATTGTATTATCTGCCCCCATGTATGCTTATTGACCATTGTATTATCAGTCCCCAAGTATCCTTACTGACCATTGTATTATCAGCCCCATGAATCCTTATGGCACATTGTACGTTCAGTCCCCATGCATCCTTACTTATCATTCCATTATCAGTCACCATGTATCCATATTAACTGTTGTAATATCAGTCCCCATATTACCTTAGTGACCATTGTGTTATCAGCTCCCATGTCTCCTTACAGACCATTGTATTATTAGCTCTCATGTATTCCAACGGACCATTGTAATATCAGTCCCCATATATCCTTACTGACTAGTGTATTATCAGCCAACATGTATCCTACTGACCATTGTATTTTCTGCCCCCATGTATCCTTACGGGCCATTGTAGTATCAGTCCCCATGTATCCTTACTGACCATTGTATTATCAGCCCCCATGTATCCTTACTGACTATTGAATTATCAGTCTCCATGTATCCTTACTGACCATGTTATTTTCAGTTCCCATGTATCCTTACAGATCATTGTATTATCAGCCCCCATGAATACTTACTGACCATTGCATTATCAGTCCCCATGTATCCTAACTGAACATTTTAATATCAGTCCCCATGTATCCTAACAGACCATTAAATTATCCATACCGATGTATCCTTAATGATCAATTTATTATCATTCACAATTTATCATTACTGAGCATTGTATTATCAGTCCACATGTATCCTTACTGATCATTGCATTATCAGTCCCCATGTATACTTACGGACCATTGTATTTTCAGTCGCCATTTATCGTTACTGACCATTGTATTATCAGCGTCCATGTATACTTACTGACCATAGTATTATCAGTCCCCATGAATCCTTACTGACCACTGTATTATCAGCCCACATGTATACTTCCTGAACATTGTATTATCAGTCCCCATGTATCCTGACTGACACTTGTAATATCATTCCCCATGTGTCATTACTGACCATTGTATTATCAGCCCCCATGTATCCTTACTGACAATTGTATTATTAGTCCCGTGTACCCTTAATGACCATTGTATTATCACTCCCCATGTATCATTACTGGCCATTGCATTATCAGTCCCCATGTAACCTTACTGACCATTGTAATATCATTCACCATTTATCCTTACAGATCATTGTATTATCAGCCCCCATGAATATTTACTGACCATTGCATTATCAGCCCTCATGTATCCGAACTGAACATTTTAATATCAGTCCCCATGTATCCCAACAGACCATTAAATTATCCATACCGATGTATCCTTAATGATCAATTTATTATCATTCACAATTTATCATTACTGAGCATTGTATTATCAGTCCACATGTATCCTTACTGATCATTGCATTATCAGTCCCCATGTATACTTACTGACCATTGTATTTTCAGTCGCCATTTATCGTTACTGACCATTGTATTATCAGCGCCCATGTATACTTACTGACCATAGTATTATCAGTCCCCATGAATCCTTACTGACCACTGTATTATCAGCCACCATGTATCCTCACTGACCATTTTAATATCAGTCCCCATGTATCCTTACTGACCATTGTGTTATGTTTCCCCATTTATCGTTACTGACCATTGTATTATCAACCCCCATGTTTAACACTGATCATTGTATTATCAGTCCCCTTGTATCCTTACTGACCAGTGTATTATCAGTCCCCATGTAACTCTAATGACCACTGTATTATCAGTCCCCATGTATCCTTATTGACCATTGTATTATCAGCCATCATGTATCCTTGCTGACCGTTGTATTATCAGCACCCATGTATACTTACTGACAATTGTATTATCTGTCCCAATGCATCCTTACTGACCATTTTATTATCAGCCCCCAAGTATACTTACTGACAATTGTATTATCTGTCCCAATGCATCCTTACTGACCATTGAATTATCAGCCCCCATGTATTCTGACTGACCATTGAATTATCAGTCCCCATGTACCCTTACAGGCCTTTGAATTATCAGTCCCCATTTATCATCACTGACTATTGAATGATCAGTCCCGATGTAACCTGAATGACCATTGTAATATCAGTCCCCATGTGTCATTAATAACCATTGCATTATCAGTCCCCATGTATCCTACTGACATTTGTATTATCAGTGCCCATGTATCCTTACTGTCCATTGCATTATTAGTCCCCATGTACCCTTACTGAACATTGTAATATCAGTCACCATGTATCATTACTGGCCTTTGAATTATCAGTCCCCATGTATCCTTACTGAGCATTGCATTATCAGTCCCCATGTATCCTTACTGACCATTGGAATATCAGTCTCAATGTATCCTTACTGACCATTGAATTATCACCCCATGCATCCATACTGAGCATTGCATTAACTGTCCCCATATCTCTTTAATGACCATTGTATTATCATTCCCCATATATCCTTACTGTCCATTGAATTATCAGCCCCCTTGTATCCTTACTGACAATTACAATATCTGTCCCCATGTATCCTTACTGTCCATTGAATTTTCAGCCCCATGTATCCTTAATGACAATTGCATTATCTGTCCCCATGTATCCTTAATGATCCTTGCCTTATCTATCACCATGTATGCATATTGACCATTGTATTATCAGTCCACTTTAACACTTACTGACCATTGCTTATTATCAGCCCCAATACATACTTGTTGACCATTGTATTATCTGCCCCAATACATCCTGACTGACCATTGTAATATCAGTCCCCATTTATCCTTACTGACCATTGTATTATTAGCCGCCATGTATGCTTACTGACCATTGTATTATCAGTCCCCATTTATCCTTACTGATCATTGCAATATCAGTCTCCATGTATAATTACTGACTATTGTATAATCAGTCCCAATGTTTCCTTACTGACCATTGCCATACCAGTCCCCATGTATCCTTACTGACAATTTTAATATCAGTCCCCATGTATCCTTGTATCCTTAATGAATATTGTATTACCAGCCCCCATATATCCTCACTGACCACTGCATTAGCATTCCCCATGTATCCTTACTGACCATTGTAATATCAGTCCCCATGTATCCTTACTGAACATTGTCTTATCAGCCACCATGAATCCATACTGACCATTGCATTATCAGGCCCCATGTATCCTTACTGACCATTGCATAATCAGTCCCCATGTATCCTTACTGACCATTGTATTATCAGTCCCCATGTATCCTTACTGACAGCTGTATTATCAATCCCCATGTAACCATACTGGCCATTGAATTATCAGTCACCATGCATCCTTGCTCACGGTTGTATTATCAGTCCCTATGTGTCAACATTGTCCATTGTACTATCAGTCTCCATGTAAACTTACTGACCACTGTATTATCAGCCCCCATGTATCCTTACTGAGCATTGTAATATCAGTCCCCATATATCCATACTGACCATTGTATTAGCAGACCCCATGTATCCGTACTGACCATTGTATTATCAGTCCCCATGCATCCTTACTGACCATTTTAATATCATCCCGCATGTATCCTTACTGACCATTGTACTTTCAGCCCCCATTTATCCTTACAAACATTGTATTATCAGTCCCCATTTAACATTATTGATTATTGCACTATCAGTCCGCATGTATCCTTACTAACCATTGAAGTATCAGTCCCCATGTATCCTTAATGTCCATTGCATGATCAGTCCCCATGTATCCTTACTGACCATTTAATTATCAGGCCGCATGTATCCATACAGGCCATTGTATTATCAGTCTCCATGTATTCTTACTGATTATTGTATTTTCAGTCCCCATGTATCCTTTCTGACGATTGTAATATCAGTCCCCATGTATCGTTACTGTCCATTGCATTATCAGTCCCCAAGTATCCATACTGGCCAATGTATTTTCAGTGCACATGTATCCTAACTGACCATTTAATATCAGTCTCCATGTATCCTTACTGACCACTGTATTATTAATCCCCATGTGTCCTTATTGGCCATTTTATTAACTGTCCTAATGCAACCTTACTGACCCTTGTAATATCATTCTCTATGTATCCATACTGACCATTGTATTATCAGGACCCATGCATCCTTACTGACCATTGGATTATCAGCCCCCAATTATCCCTACTGAATATTGTATTATTAGTCCTCATATATCCTGACTGACTATTGCATTATCAGTCCCCATGTATCCTTACTTACCATTCCATTATCAGCCACCATGTATCCATATTAACTGTTGTAATATCAGTCCCCATATTACCTTAGTGACCATTGTGTTATCAGCTCCCATGTCTCCTTACAGACCATTGTATTATTAGCTCCCATGTATTCTAACGGACCATTGTAATATCAGTCCCCATATATCCTTACTGACTAGTGTATTATCAGCCAACATATATCCTACTGACCATTGTATTATCTGGCCCCATGTATCCTTACGGGCCATTGTAGTATCAATCCCCATGTATCCTTACTGACCATTGTATTATCAGCCCCCATGTATCCTTACTGACTATTGAATTATCAGTCTCCATGTATCCTTACTGACCATGTTATTTTCAGTTCCCATGTATCCTTACAGATCATTGTATTATCAGTCCCCATGTATCCTTACTGAGCATTGCATTATCAGTCCCCATGTATCCTTACTGACCATTGGAATATCAGTCTCAATGTATCCTTACTGACCATTGAATTATCATCCCATGCATCCGTACTGACCATTGCATTTACTGTCCCCATATCTCTTTACTGACCATTGTATTATCATTCCCCATATATCCTTACTGTCCATTGAATTATCAGCCCCCATGTATCCTTACTGACAATTACAATATCTGTCCCCATGTATCCTTACTGTCCATTGAATTTTCAGCCCCATGTATCCTTAATGACAATTGCATTATCTGTCCCCATGTATCCTTAATGATCCTTGCCTTATCTATCACCATGTATGCATATTGACCATTGTATTATCAGTCCACTTTTACACTTACTGACCATTGCTTATTATCAGCCCCAATATATACTTGTTGACCATTGTATTATCTCTCCCAATACATCCTGACTGACCATAGTAATATCAGTCCCCATTTATCCTTACTGACCATTGTATTATTAGCCGCCATGTATGCTTACTGACCATTGTATTATCAGTCCCCATTTATCCTTACTGATCATTGCAATATCAGTCTCCATGTATAATTACTGACTATTGTATTATCAGTCCCAATGTTTCCTTACTGACCATTGCCATATCAGTCCCCATGTATCCTTACTGACAATTTTAATATCAGACCCCATGTATCCTTGTATCCTTAATGAATATTGTATTACCAGCCCCCATATATCCTCACTGACCACTGCATTAGTATTCCCCATGTATCCTTACTGACCATTGTAATATCAGTCCCCATGTATCCTTACTGAACATTGTATTATCAGCCACCATGAATCCACACTGACCATTGCATTATCAGTCCCCATGTATCCTTACTGACCATTGCATAATCAGTCCCCATGTATCCTTACTGACCATTGTATTATCAGTCCCCATGTATCCTTACTGACAGCTGTATTATCAATCCCCATGTAACCATACTGGCCATTGAATTATCAGTCACCATGCATCCTTACTCACGGTTCTATTATCAGTCCCTATGTATCAATATTGTCCATTGTCTTATCAATCTCCATGTAATCTTACTGACCACTGTATTATCAGCCCCCATGTATCCTTACTGAGCATTGTAATATCAGTCCCCATATATCCATACTGACCATTGTATTAGCAGAACCCATGTATCCGTACTGACCATTGTATTATCAGTCCCCATGTATCCTTACTGACCATTTTATAATCATCCCGCATGTATCCTTACTGACCATTGTACTTTCAGCCCCCATTTATCCTTACAAACATTGTATTATCAGTCCCCATTTAACATTATTGATTATTGCATTATCAGTCCGCATGTATCCTTACTAACCATTGAATTATCAGTCCCCATGTATCCTTAATGTCCATTGCATGATCAGTCCTTATGTATCCTTACTAACCATTTAGTTATCAGGCCGCATTTATCCATACAGGCCATTGTATTATCAGTCTCCATGTATTCTTACTGATTATTGTATTTTCAGTCCCCGTGTATCCTTTCTGGCGATTGTAATATCAGTCCCCATGTATCGTTACTGTCCATTGCATTATCAGTCCCCAAGTATCCATACTGGCCAATGTATTTTCAGTGCACATGTATCCTAACTGACCATTTAATATCAGTCTCCATGTATCCTTACTGACCATTGTATTATTAATCCCCATGTATCCTTATTGGCCATTTTATTAACTGTCCTAATGCAACCTTACTGACCATTGTAATATCAGTCCCTATGTATCCATACTGACCATTGTCTTATCAGCACCCATGCATCCTTACTGACCATTGGATTATCAGCCCCCAATTATCCCTACTGAATATTGTATTATTAGTCCTCATATATATCCTGACTGACTATTGCATTATCAGTCCCCATGTATCCTACCTGACCATTTTAATATCAATCCCCATGTATACTTAATGACCTTTGTATTATCAGCCCCAATGTCTCCTTACTGACCATTGGATTTTCAGCCCCCATATATCCCTACAGAACATTGTATTATTAGTCCTCATATATCCTTACTGACTATTGCATTATCAGACCCCATGTATCCTTACTGAATATTGTATTAGCAGCATGCATGTATCCTTACGGACCATTGTAATATCAGTCCACATGTATCCTTACTGACCAGCGTATAATCAGCCCACATTTATACGTACTGACCATTGTATTATCAGTCCCTATGTATCCTTACTGACCATTTTATTATCATCCCGCATGTATCCTTACTGACCATTGTATTATCAGCCACCATTTATCCTTACAAACATTGTATTATCAGTCCCCATTTAACATTATTGATTATTGCATTATCAGCCCGCATGTATCCTTACTGACCATTGCATTATCAGTCCCCATGTATCCTTACTGACCATTATATTACCAGCCATCATGTATCCATACTGACCATTGTATTATCAGTCCCCATGTATCCTTACAGACCACTGTATTATCAATCCCAATGTATCCATACTAACCATTGAATAATCTGTCGCAATGCATCCTTATTGGCCATTGTAATATCAGTCCCCATGTATCTTTACTGACCATTGTATTATCAGCCTGCATGAATCCTTACTGATCACTGTATTATCAGTCCCCATGTATACTTACTGACGATTGCATTATTAGTCCCCATGTATCCTTACTGACCATTGTAATATCTGTCACCATGTATGATTACTGACCATTGTAATATCTGTTCTCATGTATCCTTAATGACCATTGTTTTATCAGCCCCCATGTTTTCTTACTGGCCATTGAATAATCAGTCCCAATGCATCCTTAGTGACAATTGTAATATCATTCCAAATGTATCTTTACTGACCATTGTATTATCAGTCCCCATGTATCCGTACTGTCCATTGCATTATCAGTCCCCATGTATCCTTACCGGCCGTTGTAATATCAGTCCCCATGTATCCTTACTGACCAGTGTATTATCAGTCCCATGTATCCTTACTGGCCATTGTAATATCAATCACCATGGATCCTTACAGACCATTGCTTTATCAATCCCCATGTATCCTCACTGACCATTGTATTATCAGTCCCCTTGTATCCTTAATGTCCATTGCATAATCAGTCACCATGTATCCTTACTGAGCATTGCATTAGCAGGCCGCATGTATCCATACAGGCCATTTAATTATCAGTCCCCATGTATCCTTACTGACCATTGTATTATCAGTCCCCATGTATCCTTACTGGCCATTGTAATATCAGTCCCCATGTACCCTTACTGACCATTTTATTTTCTGTCCCCATGTATCCTTACTGGCCATTGTATTATCAGTCCCAATGTATCCGTACTGTCCATTGCATTATCAGTGCCCATGTATCCTTACTGACCATTGTATTATCAATCCCCATGTATCCTTACTGGCCATTGTAATATCATTCCCCATGTATCCTTACAGACCATTGCTTTATCAGTCCCCATGTATCCTCAATGACCATTGTATTATCAGTCCCTTGTATCCTTACTGTCCATTGCATAATCAGTCACCATGTATCCTTACTGAGCATTGCATTATCAGGCCGCATGTATCCATACAGGCCATTGTATTATCTGTCCCCATGTATCCTTAATGTCCATTGGATTATCAGTCCCCATGTATCCTTACTGACCATTTCATTATCAGTTCCCATGTATCGTTACTGTCCATTGCATTATCAGTCCCCAAGTATCCAAACTGGCCAATGTATTTTGAGTCCACATGCATTCTAACTGACCATTTAATATCAATCTCCATGTATCCTTACTAACCATTGTATTATCAATCCCCATGTATCCTTATTGGCCATTTTATTATCTGTCCCAGTGCAACCATACTGACCCTTGTAACATCAGTCCCCATGTATCCATACTGACCATTGTATAATCAGCACCCATGCATCCTTACTGATCATTGGATTATCAGCCCCCATATATCCCTACGGAACACTATTATTAGTCCTCATATATCCTTACTGACTATTGCACTATCAGTCCCCATATATCCTACCTGACTACTTTAATATCAATCCCCATGTTTTCTTACAGACCTTTGCATTATCAGCCCCAATGTCTCCTTGCTGACCATTGTATTATCAGCCATCATGTATCCACACTGACCATTGGATTATCAGTCGCCATGGCTCCTTTAAGACTATTGTATTATCTGTTCCAATGCATCCTTACTGTCCATTGTAACATCAGTCCCCATGCATCCTTACTGACCATTGTATTATCATCCCCATGTATCCACACTGACCATTGCATTATCCGTCCCCATGTATCCATAGTGACCATTGTATTATCAGTCCCCATGTATCCTTCCTGGCCATTGTAATATCAGGACCCATTTATCCTTACTGACCATTGCATTATCTGTCCCCATGTGTCCTTACTGACTGTTGTATTATCAGTCACGATGAAACATTACTGACCAATTTGTTATCAGTCCCCATGTACCCTTACTGGCCATTGTAATATCAGTCCCCATGTATCCTTACAGACCATTGTATTATCAGTCCCCATGTAACCTTCCTGACCATTGTTTTATCAGTCCCCATGTATCCTTACTGTCCATTGCATTATCAGTCCCCTTGTATCCTTACTGACCATTGTATTATGAGGCCCCATATATCCTTACAGACCATTGTATTATTAGTCTCTATGTATCCTTTCTGACCATTGAATTATGAGGCCCCATGTATCCTTACTGGCCAATGTATTTTCAGTCCACTTGTAACGTAACTGGCCAATGTATTTCCAGTCCACTTGTATCGTAACTGACCATTTAATATCAGTCCCCATGTATCCTTACTGACCATTGTATAATCAGTCCCATTATCAGCCGCTTGTATCATTATGGTCCTCTTTAATATCCGACCCATGTATCCTTACTGACCCGTGTATTATCAGTCCCCATATATCCTTACTGACCATTGCATTATCAGTAACCATGTATCCTTACTGACCATGGTAATATCATTTCCCATGTATACTTACTGACCATTGTATTATCATCCCCATGTATCCACACTGACCATTGCATTATCCGTCCCCATGTATCCATAGTGACCATTGTATTATCAGTCCCCATGTATCCTTCCTGGCCATTGTAATATCAGGACCCATTTATCCTTACTGACCATTGCATTATCTGTCCCCATGTGTCCTTACTGACTGTTGTATTATCAGTCACGATGAAACATGACTGACCAATTTGTTATCAGTCCCCATGTACCCTTACTGGCCATTGTAATATCAGTCCCCATGTTTCCTTACAGACCATTGTATTATCAGTCCCCATGTAACCTTCCTGACCATTGTTTTATCAGTCCCCATGTATCCTTACTGTCCATTGCATTATCAGTCCCCTTGTATCCTTACTGACCATTGTATTATGAGGCCCCATATATCCTTACAGACCATTGTATTATTAGTCTCTATGTATCCTTTCTGACCATTGAATTATGAGGCCCCAAGTATCCTTACTGGCCAATGTATTTTCAGTCCACTTGTAACGTAACTGGCCAATGTATTTCCAGTCCACTTGTATCGTAACTGACCATTTAATATCAGTCCCCATGTATCCTTACTGACCATTGTATAATCAGTCCCATTATCAGCCGCTTCTATCATTATGGTCCTCTTTAATATCCGACCCATGTATCCTTACTGACCCGTGTACTATCAGTCCCCATGTATCCTTACTGACCATTGCATTATCAGTCCCCATGTATCCATATTGACCATTCTATTTCCGGTCCCCATGTATCATCATTGACCATTGTTTTGTCAGTCATCATGTAATATTACTTACCATTGCATTATCAGTCTCCATTTATCCTTACTGCCCATTGTATTATGATCCCCCACATTTCCTTACTGACCATTGTATTATCAGCCCCCATGTATCCGTACTGACCATTGTATTATCAGTCCCCATGTATCCTTACTGACCATTTTATAATCATCCCGCATGTATCCTTACTGACCATTGTACTTTCAGCCCCCATTTATCCTTACAAACATTGTACTATCAGTCCCCATTTAACATTATTGATTATTGCATTATCAGTCCGCATGTATCCTTACTAACCATTGAATTATCAGTCCCCATGTATCCTTAATGTCCATTGCATGATCAGTCCTTATGTATCCTTACTAACCATTTAGTTATCAGGCCGCATTTATCCATACAGGCCATTGTATTATCAGTCTCCATGTATTCTTACTGATTATTGTATTTTCAGTCCCCGTGTATCCTTTCTGGCGATTGTAATATCAGTCCCCATGTATCGTTACTGTCCATTGCATTATCAGTCCCCAAGTATCCATACTGGCCAATGTATTTTCAGTGCACATGTATCCTAACTGACCATTTAATATCAGTCTCCATGTATCCTTACTGACCATTGTATTATTAATCCCCATGTATCCTTATTGGCCATTTTATTAACTGTCCTAATGCAACCTTACTGACCATTGTAATATCAGTCCCTATGTATCCATACTGACCATTGTCTTATCAGCACCCATGCATCCTTACTGACCATTGGATTATCAGCCCCCAATTATCCCTACTGAATATTGTATTATTAGTCCTCATATATATCCTGACTGACTATTGCATTATCAGTCCCCATGTATCCTACCTGACCATTTTAATATCAATCCCCATGTATACTTAATGACCTTTGTATTATCAGCCCCAATGTCTCCTTACTGACCATTGGATTTTCAGCCCCCATATATCCCTACAGAACATTGTATTATTAGTCCTCATATATCCTTACTGACTATTGCATTATCAGACCCCATGTATCCTTACTGAATATTGTATTAGCAGCATGCATGTATCCTTACGGACCATTGTAATATCAGTCCACATGTATCCTTACTGACCAGCGTATAATCAGCCCACATTTATACGTACTGACCATTGTATTATCAGTCCCTATGTATCCTTACTGACCATTTTATTATCATCCCGCATGTATCCTTACTGACCATTGTATTATCAGCCACCATTTATCCTTACAAACATTGTATTATCAGTCCCCATTTAACATTATTGATTATTGCATTATCAGCCCGCATGTATCCTTACTGACCATTGCATTATCAGTCCCCATGTATCCTTACTGACCATTATATTACCAGCCATCATGTATCCATACTGACCATTGTATTATCAGTCCCCATGTATCCTTACAGACCACTGTATTATCAATCCCAATGTATCCATACTAACCATTGAATAATCTGTCGCAATGCATCCTTATTGGCCATTGCAATATCAGTCCCCATGTATCTTTACTGACCATTGTATTATCAGCCTGCATGAATCCTTACTGATCACTGTATTATCAGTCCCCATGTATACTTACTGACGATTGCATTATTAGTCCCCATGTATCCTTACTGACCATTGTAATATCTGTCACCATGTATCATTACTGACCATTGTAATATCTGTTCTCATGTATCCTTAATGACCATTGTTTTATCAGCCCCCATGTTTTCTTACTGGCCATTGAATAATCAGTCCCAATGCATCCTTAGTGACAATTGTAATATCATTCCAAATTTATCTTTACTGACCATTGTATTATCAGTCCCCATGTATCCGTACTGTCCATTGCATTATCAGTCCCCATGTATCCTTACCGGCCGTTGTAATATCAGTCCCCATGTATCCTTACTGACCATTGTATTATCAGTCCCATGTATCCTTACTGGCCATTGTAATATCAATCACCATGGATCCTTACAGACCATTGCTTTATCAATCCCCATGTATCCTCACTGACCATTGTATTATCAGTCCCCTTGTATCCTTAATGTCCATTGCATAATCAGTCACCATGTATCCTTACTGAGCATTGCATTAGCAGGCCACATGTATCCATACAGGCCATTTAATTATCAGTCCCCATGTATCCTTACTGACCATTGTATTATCAGTCCCCATGTATCCTTACTGGCCATTGTAATATCAGTCCCCATGTACCCTTACTGACCATTTTATTTTCTGTCCCCATGTATCCTTACTGGCCATTGTATTATCAGTCCCAATGTATCCGTACTGTCCATTGCATTATCAGTGCCCATGTATCCTTACTGACCATTGTATTATCAATCCCCATGTATCCTTACTGGCCATTGTAATATCATTCCCCATGTATCCTTACAGACCATTGCTTTATCAGTCCCCATGTATCCTCAATGACCATTGTATTATCAGTCCCTTGTATCCTTACTGTCCATTGCATAATCAGTCACCATGTATCCTTACTGAGCATTGCATTATCAGGCCGCATGTATCCATACAGGCCATTGTATTATCTGTCCCCATGTATCCTTAATGTCCATTGGATTATCAGTCCCCATGTATCCTTACTGACCATTTCATTATCAGGTCGCATGTATCCATACAGGACATTGTATTATCAGTCTCCATATATTCTTACTGATCATTGTATACTCAGTCCCCATGTATCATTTCTGGCGATT
Source organism: Somniosus microcephalus (assembly GCF_052327205.1). Lineage (NCBI taxonomy): Eukaryota > Metazoa > Chordata > Chondrichthyes > Squaliformes > Somniosidae > Somniosus > Somniosus microcephalus. Next base: position 127,118,713 of record NC_140990.1, read on the forward strand.
TTAATATCAGTTCCCATGTATCGTTACTGTCCATTGCATTATCAGTCCCCAAGTATCCATACTGGCCAATGTATTTTCAGTCCACATGCATTCTAACTGACCATTTAATATCAATCTCCATGTATCCTTACTAACCATTGTATTATCAATCCCCATGTATCCTTATTGGCCATTTTATTATCTGTCCCAGTGCAACCATACTGACCCTTGTAACATCAGTCCCCATGTATCCATACTGACCATTGTATAATCAGCACCCATGCATCCATACTGATCATTGGATTATCAGCCCCCATATATCCCTACGGAACACTGTATTATTAGTCCTCATATATCCTTACTGACTATTGCATTATCAGTCCCCATATATCCTACCTGACTACTTTAATATCAATCCCCATGTTTTCTTACTGACCTTTGCATTATCAGCCCCAATGTCTCCTTGCTGACCATTGTATTATCAGCCATCATGTATCCATACTGACCTTTGGATTATCAGTCGCCGTGGCTCCTTAAAGACTATTGTATTATCTGTTCCAATGCATCCTTACTGACCATTGTAACATCAGTCCCCATGCATCCTTACTGACCATTGTATTATCAGCCCCCATGTATCCTTACTGACCATTGTATTATGAGCCCCAATATATCGTTACTGACCATTGAATTATCAGGCCGCATGGATCTTTACTGATTATTGCATTATCAGCCCCATGTATCCTTACTGACCATTGCATATTCAGACCCATGTATCCTTATTGTCCATTGTAATATCAGTCTCCATGTGTTATTGCTGACCATTGTAATATCAGTCCCCATGTATCATTACTGACCATTGCATTATCAGTCCCAATGTACCCTTACTGGCCATTGTATTATGAGTCACCATGTATCATTACTGACCATTATATTATCATTTATCCTATATTCTTACTGATCATTGCATTATCAGTAACCATGTATCCTTACTGACCATGGTAATATCATTTCCCATGTATACTTACTGACCATTGTATTATCATCCCCATGTATCCACACTGACCATTGCATTATCCGTCCCCATGTATCCATAGTGACCATTGTATTATCAGTCCCCATGTATCCTTCCTGGCCATTGTAATATCAGGACCCATTTATCCTTACTGACCATTGCATGATCTGTCCCCATGTGTCCTTACTGACTGTTGTATTATCAGTCACGATGAAACATTACTGACCAATTTGTTATCAGTCCCCATGTACCCTTACTGGCCATTGTAATATCAGTCCCCATGTATCCTTACAGACCATTGTATTATCAGTCCCCATGTAACCTTCCTGACCATTGTTTTATCAGTCCCCATGTATCCTTACTGTCCATTGCATTATCAGTCCCCTTGTATCCTTACTGACCATTGTATTATGAGGCCCCATATATCCTTACAGACCATTGTATTATTAGTCTCTATGTATCCTTTCTGACCATTGAATTATGAGGCCCCATGTATCCTTACTGGCCAATGTATTTTCAGTCCACTTGTAACGTAACTGGCCAATGTATTTCCAGTCCACTTGTATCGTAACTGACCATTTAATATCAGTCCCCATGTATTCTTACTGACCATTGTATAATCAGTCCCATTATCAGCCGCTTCTATCATTATGGTCCTCTTTAATATCCGACCCATGTATCCTTACTGACCCGTGTACTATCAGTCCCCATGTATCCTTACTGACCATTGCATTATCAGTCCCCATGTATCCATATTGACCATTCTATTTCCGGTCCCCATGTATCATCATTGACCATTGTTTTGTCAGTCATCATGTAATATTACTTACCATTGCATTATCAGTCTCCATTTATCCTTACTGCCCATTGTATTATGATCCCCCACATTTCCTTACTGACCATTGTATTATCAGCCCCCATGTATCCGTACTGACCATTGTATTATCAGTCCCCATGTATCCGTACTGACCATTGTATTATCAGTCCCCATGTATCCTTACTGACCATTTTATAATCATCCCGCATGTATCCTTACTGACCATTGTACTTTCAGCCCCCATTTATCCTTACAAACATTGTACTATCAGTCCCCATTTAACATTATTGATTATTGCATTATCAGTCCGCATGTATCCTTACTAACCATTGAATTATCAGTCCCCATGTATCCTTAATGTCCATTGCATGATCAGTCCTTATGTATCCTTACTAACCATTTAGTTATCAGGCCGCATTTATCCATACAGGCCATTGTATTATCAGTCTCCATGTATTCTTACTGATTATTGTATTTTCAGTCCCCGTGTATCCTTTCTGGCGATTGTAATATCAGTCCCCATGTATCGTTACTGTCCATTGCATTATCAGTCCCCAAGTATCCATACTGGCCAATGTATTTTCAGTGCACATGTATCCTAACTGACCATTTAATATCAGTCTCCATGTATCCTTACTGACCATTGTATTATTAATCCCCATGTATCCTTATTGGCCATTTTATTAACTGTCCTAATGCAACCTTACTGACCATTGTAATATCAGTCCCTATGTATCCATACTGACCATTGTCTTATCAGCACCCATGCATCCTTACTGACCATTGGATTATCAGCCCCCAATTATCCCTACTGAATATTGTATTATTAGTCCTCATATATATCCTGACTGACTATTGCATTATCAGTCCCCATGTATCCTACCTGACCATTTTAATATCAATCCCCATGTATACTTAATGACCTTTGTATTATCAGCCCCAATGTCTCCTTACTGACCATTGGATTTTCAGCCCCCATATATCCCTACAGAACATTGTATTATTAGTCCTCATATATCCTTACTGACTATTGCATTATCAGACCCCATGTATCCTTACTGAATATTGTATTAGCAGCATGCATGTATCCTTACGGACCATTGTAATATCAGTCCACATGTATCCTTACTGACCAGCGTATAATCAGCCCACATTTATACGTACTGACCATTGTATTATCAGTCCCTATGTATCCTTACTGACCATTTTATTATCATCCCGCATGTATCCTTACTGACCATTGTATTATCAGCCACCATTTATCCTTACAAACATTGTATTATCAGTCCCCATTTAACATTATTGATTATTGCATTATCAGCCCGCATGTATCCTTACTGACCATTGCATTATCAGTCCCCATGTATCCTTACTGACCATTATATTACCAGCCATCATGTATCCATACTGACCATTGTATTATCAGTCCCCATGTATCCTTACAGACCACTGTATTATCAATCCCAATGTATCCATACTAACCATTGAATAATCTGTCGCAATGCATCCTTATTGGCCATTGTAATATCAGTCCCCATGTATCTTTACTGACCATTGTATTATCAGCCTGCATGAATCCTTACTGATCACTGTATTATCAGTCCCCATGTATACTTACTGACGATTGCATTATTAGTCCCCATGTATCCTTACTGACCATTGTAATATCTGTCACCATGTATGATTACTGACCATTGTAATATCTGTTCTCATGTATCCTTAATGACCATTGTTTTATCAGCCCCCATGTTTTCTTACTGGCCATTGAATAATCAGTCCCAATGCATCCTTAGTGACAATTGTAATATCATTCCAAATGTATCTTTACTGACCATTGTATTATCAGTCCCCATGTATCCGTACTGTCCATTGCATTATCAGTCCCCATGTATCCTTACCGGCCGTTGTAATATCAGTCCCCATGTATCCTTACTGACCAGTGTATTATCAGTCCCATGTATCCTTACTGGCCATTGTAATATCAATCACCATGGATCCTTAAAGACCATTGCTTTATCAATCCCCATGTATCCTCACTGACCATTGTATTATCAGTCCCCTTGTATCCTTAATGTCCATTGCATAATCAGTCACCATGTATCCTTACTGAGCATTGCATTAGCAGGCCGCATGTATCCATACAGGCCATTTAATTATCAGTCCCCATGTATCCTTACTGACCATTGTATTATCAGTCCCCATGTATCCTTACTGGCCATTGTAATATCAGTCCCCATGTACCCTTACTGACCATTTTATTTTCTGTCCCCATGTATCCTTACTGGCCATTGTATTATCAGTCCCAATGTATCCGTACTGTCCATTGCATTATCAGTGCCCATGTATCCTTACTGACCATTGTATTATCAATCCCCATGTATCCTTACTGGCCATTGTAATATCATTCCCCATGTATCCTTACAGACCATTGCTTTATCAGTCCCCATGTATCCTCAATGACCATTGTACTATCAGTCCCTTGTATCCTTACTGTCCATTGCATAATCAGTCACCATGTATCCTTACTGAGCATTGCATTATCAGGCCGCATGTATCCATACAGGCCATTGTATTATCTGTCCCCATGTATCCTTAATGTCCATTGGATTATCAGTCCCCATGTATCCTTACTGACCATTTCATTATCAGTTCCCATGTATCGTTACTGTCCATTGCATTATCAGTCCCCAAGTATCCAAACTGGCCAATGTATTTTCAGTCCACATGCATTCTAACTGACCATTTAATATCAATCTCCATGTATCCTTACTAACCATTGTATTATCAATCCCCATGTATCCTTATTGGCCATTTTATTATCTGTCCCAGTGCAACCATACTGACCCTTGTAACATCAGTCCCCATGTATCCATACTGACCATTGTATAATCAGCACCCATGCATCCTTACTGATCATTGGATTATCAGCCCCCATATATCCCTACGGAACACTATTATTAGTCCTCATATATCCTTACTGACTATTGCACTATCAGTCCCCATATATCCTACCTGACTACTTTAATATCAATCCCCATGTTTTCTTACAGACCTTTGCATTATCAGCCCCAATGTCTCCTTGCTGACCATTGTATTATCAGCCATCATGTATCCACACTGACCATTGGATTATCAGTCGCCGTGGCTCCTTTAAGACTATTGTATTATCTGTTCCAATGCATCCTTACTGTCCATTGTAACATCAGTCCCCATGCATCCTTACTGACCATTGTATTATCATCCCCATGTATCCACACTGACCATTGCATTATCCGTCCCCATGTATCCATAGTGACCATTGTATTATCAGTCCCCATGTATCCTTCCTGGCCATTGTAATATCAGGACCCATTTATCCTTACTGACCATTGCATTATCTGTCCCCATGTGTCCTTACTGACTGTTGTATTATCAGTCACGATGAAACATTACTGACCAATTTGTTATCAGTCCCCATGTACCCTTACTGGCCATTGTAATATCAGTCCCCATGTATCCTTACAGACCATTGTATTATCAGTCCCCATGTAACCTTCCTGACCATTGTTTTATCAGTCCCCATGTATCCTTACTGTCCATTGCATTATCAGTCCCCTTGTATCCTTACTGACCATTGTATTATGAGGCCCCATATATCCTTACAGACCATTGTATTATTAGTCTCTATGTATCCTTTCTGACCATTGAATTATGAGGCCCCATGTATCCTTACTGGCCAATGTATTTTCAGTCCACTTGTAACGTAACTGGCCAATGTATTTCCAGTCCACTTGTATCGTAACTGACCATTTAATATCAGTCCCCATGTATCCTTACTGACCATTGTATAATCAGTCCCATTATCAGCCGCTTGTATCATTATGGTCCTCTTTAATATCCGACCCATGTTTCCTTACTGACCCGTGTATTATCAGTCCCCATATATCCTTACTGACCATTGCATTATCAGTAACCATGTATCCTTACTGACCATGGTAATATCATTTCCCATGTATACTTACTGACCATTGTATTATCATCCCCATGTATCCACACTGACCATTGCATTATCCGTCCCCATGTATCCATAGTGACCATTGTATTATCAGTCCCCATGTATCCTTCCTGGCCATTGTAATATCAGGACCCATTTATCCTTACTGACCATTGCATTATCTGTCCCCATGTGTCCTTACTGACTGTTGTATTATCAGTCACGATGAAACATGACTGACCAATTTGTTATCAGTCCCCATGTACCCTTACTGGCCATTGTAATATCAGTCCCCATGTATCCTTACAGACCATTGTATTATCAGTCCCCATGTAACCTTCCTGACCATTGTTTTATCAGTCCCCATGTATCCTTACTGTCCATTGCATTATCAGTCCCCTTGTATCCTTACTGACCATTGTATTATGAGGCCCCATATATCCTTACAGACCATTGTATTATTAGTCTCTATGTATCCTTTCTGACCATTGAATTATGAGGCCCCAAGTATCCTTACTGGCCAATGTATTTTCAGTCCACTTGTAACGTAACTGGCCAATGTATTTCCAGTCCACTTGTATCGTAACTGACCATTTAATATCAGTCCCCATGTATCCTTACTGACCATTGTATAATCAGTCCCATTATCAGCCGCTTCTATCATTATGGTCCTCTTTAATATCCGACCCATGTATCCTTACTGACCCGTGTACTATCAGTCCCCATGTATCCTTACTGACCATTGCATTATCAGTCCCCATGTATCCATATTGACCATTCTATTTCCGGTCCCCATGTATCATCATTGACCATTGTTTTGTCAGTCATCATGTAATATTACTTACCATTGCATTATCAGTCTCCATTTATCCTTACTGCCCATTGTATTATGATCCCCCACATTTCCTTACTGACCATTGTATTATCAGCCCCCATGTATCCGTACTGACCATTGTATTATCAGTCCCCATGTATCCTTACTGACCATTTTATAATCATCCCGCATGTATCCTTACTGACCATTGTACTTTCAGCCCCCATTTATCCTTACAAACATTGTACTATCAGTCCCCATTTAACATTATTGATTATTGCATTATCAGTCCGCATGTATCCTTACTAACCATTGAATTATCAGTCCCCATGTATCCTTAATGTCCATTGCATGATCAGTCCTTATGTATCCTTACTAACCATTTAGTTATCAGGCCGCATTTATCCATACAGGCCATTGTATTATCAGTCTCCATGTATTCTTACTGATTATTGTATTTTCAGTCCCCGTGTATCCTTTCTGGCGATTGTAATATCAGTCCCCATGTATCGTTACTGTCCATTGCATTATCAGTCCCCAAGTATCCATACTGGCCAATGTATTTTCAGTGCACATGTATCCTAACTGACCATTTAATATCAGTCTCCATGTATCCTTACTGACCATTGTATTATTAATCCCCATGTATCCTTATTGGCCATTTTATTAACTGTCCTAATGCAACCTTACTGACCATTGTAATATCAGTCCCTATGTATCCATACTGACCATTGTCTTATCAGCACCCATGCATCCTTACTGACCATTGGATTATCAGCCCCCAATTATCCCTACTGAATATTGTATTATTAGTCCTCATATATATCCTGACTGACTATTGCATTATCAGTCCCCATGTATCCTACCTGACCATTTTAATATCAATCCCCATGTATACTTAATGACCTTTGTATTATCAGCCCCAATGTCTCCTTACTGACCATTGGATTTTCAGCCCCCATATATCCCTACAGAACATTGTATTATTAGTCCTCATATATCCTTACTGACTATTGCATTATCAGACCCCATGTATCCTTACTGAATATTGTATTAGCAGCATGCATGTATCCTTACGGACCATTGTAATATCAGTCCACATGTATCCTTACTGACCAGCGTATAATCAGCCCACATTTATACGTACTGACCATTGTATTATCAGTCCCTATGTATCCTTACTGACCATTTTATTATCATCCCGCATGTATCCTTACTGACCATTGTATTATCAGCCACCATTTATCCTTACAAACATTGTATTATCAGTCCCCATTTAACATTATTGATTATTGCATTATCAGCCCGCATGTATCCTTACTGACCATTGCATTATCAGTCCCCATGTATCCTTACTGACCATTATATTACCAGCCATCATGTATCCATACTGACCATTGTATTATCAGTCCCCATGTATCCTTACAGACCACTGTATTATCAATCCCAATGTATCCATACTAACCATTGAATAATCTGTCGCAATGCATCCTTATTGGCCATTGCAATATCAGTCCCCATGTATCTTTACTGACCATTGTATTATCAGCCTGCATGAATCCTTACTGATCACTGTATTATCAGTCCCCATGTATACTTACTGACGATTGCATTATTAGTCCCCATGTATCCTTACTGACCATTGTAATATCTGTCACCATGTATCATTACTGACCATTGTAATATCTGTTCTCATGTATCCTTAATGACCATTGTTTTATCAGCCCCCATGTTTTCTTACTGGCCATTGAATAATCAGTCCCAATGCATCCTTAGTGACAATTGTAATATCATTCCAAATTTATCTTTACTGACCATTGTATTATCAGTCCCCATGTATCCGTACTGTCCATTGCATTATCAGTCCCCATGTATCCTTACCGGCCGTTGTAATATCAGTCCCCATGTATCCTTACTGACCATTGTATTATCAGTCCCATGTATCCTTACTGGCCATTGTAATATCAATCACCATGGATCCTTACAGACCATTGCTTTATCAATCCCCATGTATCCTCACTGACCATTGTATTATCAGTCCCCTTGTATCCTTAATGTCCATTGCATAATCAGTCACCATGTATCCTTACTGAGCATTGCATTAGCAGGCCACATGTATCCATACAGGCCATTTAATTATCAGTCCCCATGTATCCTTACTGACCATTGTATTATCAGTCCCCATGTATCCTTACTGGCCATTGTAATATCAGTCCCCATGTACCCTTACTGACCATTTTATTTTCTGTCCCCATGTATCCTTACTGGCCATTGTATTATCAGTCCCAATGTATCCGTACTGTCCATTGCATTATCAGTGCCCATGTATCCTTACTGACCATTGTATTATCAATCCCCATGTATCCTTACTGGCCATTGTAATATCATTCCCCATGTATCCTTACAGACCATTGCTTTATCAGTCCCCATGTATCCTCAATGACCATTGTATTATCAGTCCCTTGTATCCTTACTGTCCATTGCATAATCAGTCACCATGTATCCTTACTGAGCATTGCATTATCAGGCCGCATGTATCCATACAGGCCATTGTATTATCTGTCCCCATGTATCCTTAATGTCCATTGGATTATCAGTCCCCATGTATCCTTACTGACCATTTCATTATCAGGTCGCATGTATCCATACAGGACATTGTATTATCAGTCTCCATATATTCTTACTGATCATTGTATACTCAGTCCCCATGTATCATTTCTGGCGATTTTAATATCAGTTCCCATGTATCGTTACTGTCCATTGCATTATCAGTCCCCAAGTATCCATACTGGCCAATGTATTTTCAGTCCACATGCATTCTAACTGACCATTTAATATCAATCTCCATGTATCCTTACTAACCATTGTATTATCAATCCCCATGTATCCTTATTGGCCATTTTATTATCTGTCCCAGTGCAACCATACTGACCCTTGTAACATCAGTCCCCATGTATCCATACTGACCATTGTATAATCAGCACCCATGCATCCATACTGATCATTGGATTATCAGCCCCCATATATCCCTACGGAACACTGTATTATTAGTCCTCATATATCCTTACTGACTATTGCATTATCAGTCCCCATATATCCTACCTGACTACTTTAATATCAATCCCCATGTTTTCTTACTGACCTTTGCATTATCAGCCCCAATGTCTCCTTGCTGACCATTGTATTATCAGCCATCATGTATCCATACTGACCTTTGGATTATCAGTCGCCGTGGCTCCTTAAAGACTATTGTATTATCTGTTCCAATGCATCCTTACTGACCATTGTAACATCAGTCCCCATGCATCCTTACTGACCATTGTATTATCAGCCCCCATGTATCCTTACTGACCATTGTATTATGAGCCCCAATATATCGTTACTGACCATTGAATTATCAGGCCGCATGGATCCTTACTAATTATTGCATTATCAGCCCCATGTATCCTTACTGACCATTGCATATTCAGACCCATGTATCCTTATTGTCCATTGTAATATCAGTCTCCATGTGTTATTGCTGACCATTGTAATATCAGTCCCCATGTATCATTACTGACCATTGCATTATCAGTCCCAATGTACCCTTACTGGCCATTGTATTATGAGTCACCATGTATCATTACTGACCATTATATTATCATTTATCCTATATTCTTACTGATCATTGCATTATCAGTAACCATGTATCCTTACTGACCATGGTAATATCATTTCCCATGTATACTTACTGACCATTGTATTATCATCCCCATGTATCCACACTGACCATTGCATTATCCGTCCCCATGTATCCATAGTGACCATTGTATTATCAGTCCCCATGTATCCTTCCTGGCCATTGTAATATCAGGACCCATTTATCCTTACTGACCATTGCATGATCTGTCCCCATGTGTCCTTACTGACTGTTGTATTATCAGTCACGATGAAACATTACTGACCAATTTGTTATCAGTCCCCATGTACCCTTACTGGCCATTGTAATATCAGTCCCCATGTATCCTTACAGACCATTGTATTATCAGTCCCCATGTAACCTTCCTGACCATTGTTTTATCAGTCCCCATGTATCCTTACTGTCCATTGCATTATCAGTCCCCTTGTATCCTTACTGACCATTGTATTATGAGGCCCCATATATCCTTACAGACCATTGTATTATTAGTCTCTATGTATCCTTTCTGACCATTGAATTATGAGGCCCCATGTATCCTTACTGGCCAATGTATTTTCAGTCCACTTGTAACGTAACTGGCCAATGTATTTCCAGTCCACTTGTATCGTAACTGACCATTTAATATCAGTCCCCATGTATTCTTACTGACCATTGTATAATCAGTCCCATTATCAGCCGCTTCTATCATTATGGTCCTCTTTAATATCCGACCCATGTATCCTTACTGACCCGTGTACTATCAGTCCCCATGTATCCTTACTGACCATTGCATTATCAGTCCCCATGTATCCATATTGACCATTCTATTTCCGGTCCCCATGTATCATCATTGACCATTGTTTTGTCAGTCATCATGAAATATTACTTACCATTGCATTATCAGTCTCCATTTATCCTTACTGCCCATTGTATTATGATCCCCCACATTTCCTTACTGACCATTGTATTATCAGCCCCCATGTATCCGTACTGACCATTGTATTATCAGTCCCCATGTATCCTTACTGACCATTTTATAATCATCCCGCATGTATCCTTACTGACCATTGTACTTTCAGCCCCCATTTATCCTTACAAACATTGTACTATCAGTCCCCATTTAACATTATTGATTATTGCATTATCAGTCCGCATGTATCCTTACTAACCATTGAATTATCAGTCCCCATGTATCCTTAATGTCCATTGCATGATCAGTCCTTATGTATCCTTACTAACCATTTAGTTATCAGGCCGCATTTATCCATACAGGCCATTGTATTATCAGTCTCCATGTATTCTTACTGATTATTGTATTTTCAGTCCCCGTGTATCCTTTCTGGCGATTGTAATATCAGTCCCCATGTATCGTTACTGTCCATTGCATTATCAGTCCCCAAGTATCCATACTGGCCAATGTATTTTCAGTGCACATGTATCCTAACTGACCATTTAATATCAGTCTCCATGTATCCTTACTGACCATTGTATTATTAATCCCCATGTATCCTTATTGGCCATTTTATTAACTGTCCTAATGCAACCTTACTGACCATTGTAATATCAGTCCCTATGTATCCATACTGACCATTGTCTTATCAGCACCCATGCATCCTTACTGACCATTGGATTATCAGCCCCCAATTATCCCTACTGAATATTGTATTATTAGTCCTCATATATATCCTGACTGACTATTGCATTATCAGTCCCCATGTATCCTACCTGACCATTTTAATATCAATCCCCATGTATACTTAATGACCTTTGTATTATCAGCCCCAATGTCTCCTTACTGACCATTGGATTTTCAGCCCCCATATATCCCTACAGAACATTGTATTATTAGTCCTCATATATCCTTACTGACTATTGCATTATCAGACCCCATGTATCCTTACTGAATATTGTATTAGCAGCATGCATGTATCCTTACGGACCATTGTAATATCAGTCCACATGTATCCTTACTGACCAGCGTATAATCAGCCCACATTTATACGTACTGACCATTGTATTATCAGTCCCTATGTATCCTTACTGACCATTTTATTATCATCCCGCATGTATCCTTACTGACCATTGTATTATCAGCCACCATTTATCCTTACAAACATTGTATTATCAGTCCCCATTTAACATTATTGATTATTGCATTATCAGCCCGCATGTATCCTTACTGACCATTGCATTATCAGTCCCCATGTATCCTTACTGACCATTATATTACCAGCCATCATATATCCATACTGACCATTGTATTATCAGTCCCCATGTATCCTTACAGACCACTGTATTATCAATCCCAATGTATCCATACTAACCATTGAATAATCTGTCGCAATGCATCCTTATTGGCCATTGTAATATCAGTCCCCATGTATCTTTACTGACCATTGTATTATCAGCCTGCATGAATCCTTACTGATCACTGTATTATCAGTCCCCATGTATACTTACTGACGATTGCATTATTAGTCCCCATGTATCCTTACTGACCATTGTAATATCTGTCACCATGTATCATTACTGACCATTGTAATATCTGTTCTCATGTATCCTTAATGACCATTGTTTTATCAGCCCCCATGTTTTCTTACTGGCCATTGAATAATCAGTCCCAATGCATCCTTAGTGACAATTGTAATATCATTCCAAATTTATCTTTACTGACCATTGTATTATCAGTCCCCATGTATCCGTACTGTCCATTGCATTATCAGTCCCCATGTATCCTTACCGGCCGTTGTAATATCAGTCCCCATGTATCCTTACTGACCATTGTATTATCAGTCCCATGTATCCTTACTGGCCATTGTAATATCAATCACCATGGATCCTTACAGACCATTGCTTTATCAATCCCCATGTATCCTCACTGACCATTGTATTATCAGTCCCCTTGTATCCTTAATGTCCATTGCATAATCAGTCACCATGTATCCTTACTGACCATTGTATTATCAGTCCCCATGTATCCTTACTGGCCATTGTAATATCAGTCCCCATGTACCCTTACTGACCATTTTATTTTCTGTCCCCATGTATCCTTACTGGCCATTGTATTATCAGTCCCAATGTATCCGTACTGTCCATTGCATTATCAGTGCCCATGTATCCTTACTGACCATTGTATTATCAATCCCCATGTATCCTTACTGGCCATTGTAATATCATTCCCCATGTATCCTTACAGACCATTGCTTTATCAGTCCCCATGTATCCTCAATGACCATTGTATTATCAATCCCTTGTATCCTTACTGTCCATTGCATAATCAGTCACCATGTATCCTTACTGAGCATTGCATTATCAGGCCGCATGTATCCATACAGGCCATTGTATTATCTGTCCCCATGTATCCTTAATGTCCATTGGATTATCAGTCCCCATGTATCCTTACTGACCATTTCATTATCAGGTCGCATGTATCCATACAGGACATTGTATTATCAGTCTCCATATATTCTTACTGACCATTGTATACTCAGTCCCCATGTATCATTTCTGGCGATTTTAATATCAGTTCCCATGTATCGTTACTGTCCATTGCATTATCAGTCCCCAAGTATCCATACTGGCCAATGTATTTTCAGTCCACATGCATTCTAACTGACCATTTAATATCAATCTCCATGTATCCTTACTAACCATTGTATTATCAATCCCCATGTATCCTTATTGGCCATTTTATTATCTGTCCCAGTGCAACCATACTGACCCTTGTAACATCAGTCCCCATGTATCCATACTGACCATTGTATAATCAGCACCCATGCATCCATACTGATCATTGGATTATCAGCCCCCATATATCCCTACGGAACACTGTATTATTAGTCCTCATATATCCTTACTGACTATTGCATTATCAGTCCCCATATATCCTACCTGACTACTTTAATATCAATCCCCATGTTTTCTTACTGACCTTTGCATTATCAGCCCCAATGTCTCCTTGCTGACCATTGTATTATCAGCCATCATGTATCCATACTGACCATTGGATTATCAGTCGCCGTGGCTCCTTAAAGACTATTGTATTATCTGTTCCAATGCATCCTTACTGACCATTGTAACATCAGTCCCCATGCATCCTTACTGACCATTGTATTATCAGCCCTCATGTATCCTTACTGACCATTGTATTATGAGCCCCAATATATCGTTACTGACCATTGAATTATCAGGCCGCATGGATCCTTACTGATTATTGCATTATCAGCCCCATGTATCCTTACTGACCATTGCATATTCAGACCCATGTATCCTTATTGTCCATTGTAATATCAGTCTCCATGTGTTATTGCTGACCATTGTAATATCAGTCCCCATGTATCATTACTGACCATTGCATTATCAGTCCCAATGTACCCTTACTGGCCATTGTATTATGAGTCACCATGTATCATTACTGACCATTATATTATCATTTATCCTATATTCTTACTGATCATTGCATTATCAGTAACCATGTATCCTTACTGACCATGGTAATATCATTTCCCATGTATACTTACTGACCATTGTATTATCATCCCCGTGTATCCACACTGACCATTGCATTATCCGTCCCCATGTATCCATAGTGACCATTGTATTATCAGTCCCCATGTATCCTTCCTGGCCATTGTAATATCAGGACCCATTTATCCTTACTGACCATTGCATTATCTGTCCCCATGTGTCCTTACTGACTGTTGTATTATCAGTCACGATGAAACATTACGGACGAATTTGTTATCAGTCCCCATGTACCCTTACTGGCCATTGTAATATCAGTCCCCATGTATCCTTACAGACCATTGTATTATCAGTCCCCATGTAATCTTCCTGACCATTGTTTTATCAGTCCCAATGTATCCTTACTGTCCATTGCATTATCAGTCCCCTTGTATCCTTACTGACCATTGTATTATGAGGCCCCATATATCCTTACAGACCATTGTATTATTAGTCTCTATGTATCCTTTCTGACCATTGAATTATGAGGCCCCATGTATCCTTACTGGCCAATGTATTTTCAGTCCACTTGTAACGTAACTGGCCAATGTATTTCCAGTCCACTTGTATCGTAACTGACCATTTAATATCAGTCCCCATGTATCCTTACTGACCATTGTATAATCAGTCCCATTATCAGCCGCTTCTATCATTATGGTCCTCTTTAATATCCGACCCATGTATCCTTACTGACCCGTGTCCTATCAGTCCCCATGTATCCTTACTGACCATTGCATTATCAGTCCCCATGTATCCATATTGACCATTCTATTACCGGTCCCCATGTATCATCATTGACCATTGTTTTGTCAGTCATCATGTAATATTACTTACCATTGCATTAT
The DNA here is from genome assembly GCF_052327205.1 of Somniosus microcephalus. NCBI lineage: Eukaryota > Metazoa > Chordata > Chondrichthyes > Squaliformes > Somniosidae > Somniosus > Somniosus microcephalus. The sequence goes on from NC_140990.1 coordinate 127,134,314, forward strand.
CAGTCTCCATTTATCCTTACTGCCCATTGTATTATGATCCCCCACATTTCCTTACTGACCATTGTATTATCAGCCCCCATGTATCATTACTGACCATTGTAATATCAGTCCCCATGTATCCTTTCTGACCATTACATTATCCCTCCCCATGCATCCTTACTGACCATTGTAATATCCGTCCCCATTTATCCTTACTGACCATTGCATTAGCAGCCCCCATGCATCCTTACAGACCATTGTATTATTAGTCCCCTTGCACCCATACTGATGATGGCATTATCAGTCCCCATATATCCTTACTGACAATTGTATTATCTGTGCCAATGCATCCTTACTGACCTTTGTATTATCAGCCCCCCTGTATCCTCACTGACCATTTAATATCAGTCCCCATGTATCCTTCCTGAGCATTGCATTATCAGTGACCATTTGTCCTTACTGAACATTGTGATATCAGCACCTATGTATCCTTACTGACCAGTGTATTATCAGTCAGCATATACCCTTACTGACCATTGTATTATCACTCGATGTTTTCTTACTGATCATATTATTATCAGTCCACATGTATCCTTACTGGCCATTGTATTACCAGCCCCAATTTATCCTCTCTGAACATTTTAATAGCAGACCCCATGTTTCCTTACTGCCCATTGCATTATCAGTCCTCATGTATCCTTATTGATTATTGCATTATCAGTCCCCATGTATCCGAACTGACTATTTCAATATCAATCCCCATGTGTCCTTACTGACCATTTTATTATCAGGCCGCATGTATCCATACAGGCCATTGTATTATCAGTCTCCATGTATTCTTACTGACCATTGTATTTTCAGTCCCCATGTATCCTTTCCGGCGATTGTAATATCAGTCCCCATGCATCATTACTGTCCATTTCATTATCAGGCCGCATGTATCCATACAGGTCATTGTATTATCAGTCCTCATTTATCCTTACTGATTATTGCATAATCAGTCCCCATGTTTCCTTACTGCCCATTGTATTATCAGTCCTCATTTATCCTTTCTGATTATTGCATTATCAGTCCCCATGTAGCCGCACTGACCATTTCAATATCAATCCCCATGTATCCTCACTGACCATTTTAATATCAGTCCCCATGTATCCTTACAGACCTTTGTATTATCAGCCCCAATGTATCCTTGCAAACCATTGTATATTCAGCCCTCATGTATCCTTACTGACCATTTTTTTTTCACTTCATGTATACTTACTGACCATTTCATTATCAGGCCGCATGTATCCATACAGGCCATTGTATTATCAGTCTCCATGTATTCTTACTGACCATTGTATTTTCAGTCCCCATGTATCCTTTCTGGCGATTGTAATATCACTCCCCATGTATCGTTACTGTCCATTGCATTATCAGTCCCCAAGTATCCAAAGTGGCCAATGTATTTTCAGTCCACATGTATCCTAACTGACCATTTAATATCAGTCTCCATGTATCCTTACTGACCATTGTATTATTAAACCACATGTATCCTTATTGGCCATTTTATTATCTGTCCCAATGCAACCTTACTTACCCTTGTAATGTCAGACCCTATGTATCCATACTGACCAATGTATTATCAGCACCCATGCATCCTTACTGATCATTGGATTATAAGCCCCCATACATCCCTGCTGACTATTGCATTTTCAGTCCCCATGTATCCTACCTGACAATTTTAATATCAATCCCCATGTATCCATACTGACCATTGTACTATCAGTCGCCATGGCTCCATAAAAACTATTGTATTATCTGTTCCAATGCATCCATACTGACCATTGTAACATCAGTCCCCATGTATCCATGCTGACCATTGTATTATCATTCCCCATGTATCCTTACTGACTATTGTAATATCAGTCTCCATGTATCATTACTGTCCATTGTAATACCAGTCCCCATATATCATTATTGACCATTGTATTATCATTCCCCATGTATCCTTACTGACCATTGTAATATCAGTCTCCATGTATCATTACTGACCATTGTAATATCAGTGCCCATGTATCCTGTCTGAGCATTGTAATATCAGTCTCCATGTATCATTACTGACCATTGCATTATCAGTCCCCATGTATCCTAACCGAACATTGTAGTATCAGTCCCCATGTATCCTTACTGGCCATTGCATTATCAGTCCCCATATATCTTAAATGACCATTGTAATATCAGTCCCCATGTATGAATACTGACCATTGCATTATCATACCCCATGTATACTTACTGACCATTGTTATATCATTCAACCTGTGTCCTTACTGACCATTGTATTATCAGTCCCCATGTATCCTTCCTGGCCATTGTAATATCAGTCCCCATGTATCCTTACTGACCATTTTAGTATCAGTCCCATGCATCCTTACTGGCCATTGTAATATCAGTCCCCATGTATCCTTACAGACCATTGCTTTATCAATCCCCATGTATCCTTACTGACCATTGCATTTTCAGTCCCCTTGTATCCTTACTGTCCATTGCATAATCAGTCACCATGTATCCTTACTGAGCACTGCATTATCAGACCGGATGTATCCATACAGGCCATTGTATTATCAGTCCCCATGTATCCTTACTGACCAATGTATTATCAGTCCCCATGTATCCTTACTGGCCATTGTAATATCAGTCCCCATGTACCCTTACCGACCATTTTATTTTCTGTCCCCGTGTATCCTTACTGGCCATAGTACTACCTGTCCCCATGTATCCTTACAGACCTTTGCTTTATCAGTCCTCATGTATCCTTACTGACCATTGTGTTATCTGTCCCCATGTATCCTTAATGTCCATTGTATTATCAGTCTCCATGTATTCTTACTGACCATTGTATTTTCAGTCCCCATGTATACTTTCTGGCGATTTTAATATCAGTTCCCATGTATCGTTACTGTCCATTGCATTATCAGTCCCCAAGTATCCACACTGGCCAATGTAGTTTCATTCCCCATGTATCCTTATTGGCCATTTTATTATCTGTCCCAATGCAACCTTACTGACCCTTGTAATATCAGTCCCTATATATCCATACTGACCATTGTATTATCAGCACCCATGCATCCTTACTGATCTTTGGCTTATCAGCCCCCATATATCCCTTCTGAACACTGTATTATTAGTCCTCATATATCCTTACTGACTATTGCATTATCAGCCCCCATGCATCCTACCTGTCTATATTAACATCAATCCCCAATTATACTTACTGACCATTGCATTCTCAGCCATCATGTATCCATACTGACCATTGTATTATCAGTCGCCATGGCTCCTTAAAGACTATTGTATTATCTGTTCCAATGCATCCTTACTGGCCATTGAAACATCAGTCCCCATGTCTCATAACTGACCATTGTATTATCATTCCCCATGTATCCTTACTGACCATTGTAATATCAGTCTCCATGTATCATTACTGAACATTGTAATATCAGTCTCCATGTATCATTACTGAACATTGTAATATCAGTCTCCATGTATCATTACTGACCATTGCATTATCAGTCCCCATGTATCCTTACTGACGATTGTAGTATCAGTCTGCATGTATCGTTACTGACCATTGCATTATCAGTCCCCATATATCCTGACTGACCATTGTATAATCAGCCCCCATGTATACTTACTGACAATTGTATTATCCGTGCCAATGCATCCTTACTGACCTTTCTATCATCAGCCCCCCTGTATACTCACTGACCATTTAATATCAGTCCCCAGGTATCCTTCCTGAGCATTGCATTATCAGTGTCCATGTGTCCTTACTGAACATTGTGATATCAGCACCTATGTATCCTTACTGTCCAGTGAATTATCAGACCGCATATACCCTTTCTGACCATTGTATTATCACTCGATGTTTACTTACTGACCATAGTATTATCAGTCCCCATGTATCCTTACTGACCATTGTATTACCAGCCCCAATTTATCCTCTCTGAACATTTTAATAGCAGTACCCAAGTTTCCTTACTGCCCATTGCATTATCAGTCCTCATGTATCCTTATTGACGATTGCATTATCAGTCCCCATGTATCCGCACTGACTATGTCAATATCAAGCCCCATGTGTCCTTACTGACGTTTGTATTATCAGCCCCAATGTATCCTTGCAAACCATTGTATATTCAGCCCTCATGTATCCTTACTGACCATTGTTTTTTCACTCCATGTATACTTACTGACCATGGTATTATCAGTCCCCATGTATCCTTACTGACCATTGCATTACCAGCCCCAATTTATCCTCTCTGACTATTTTAGTATCAGTCCCCATGTTTCCTTACTGCCCATTGTAATATCAGTCCTCATGTATTTTTACTGATTATTGCATTATCAGTCCCCATGGATCCTTACTGACCAGTGTCTTATCAGCCCCCATGTATCCGTACTGACCATTGTATTATCAGTCCCCATGTATCCTTACTGACCATTTTATTATCATCCCCATGCATCCTTACTGACCAATGAATTATCAGCACCCATTTATCCTTACAAACATTGTATTATCAGTCCCCATGTAACCTTTTTGATTATTGCATTAACAGTCCGCATGTATCCTTGCTGTCCATTGCATTATCAATCCCCATGTATCATTACTGACCATTGTATATCAGCCATCATGTATCCATACTGACCATTGTATAATCAGTCCCCATGTATCTTTACTGACCATTGTATTATCAGTCCCATTGCATCCTTACTGACCATTGTAATATCTGTCCCCATGAATCTTTACTGACCATTGTATTATCAGCCCGCATGTATCCTTACTGATCACTATATTATCAGTCACCATGTATCCTTACTGACCATTGCAATTTCAGTTCCCATGTATCCTTATTGACCATTGTAATATCACTCATCCTGTGTCATTACTGACCATTGTAGTATCAGTTCTGATGTATCCTTACTGACTATTGCATTATCAGAAACCATGTATCCTTACTGACCATTATATTATCAGTTCCCATCTATCCTTATTGTCCATTGCATTATCAGTCCCCATGTATCCTTACGGACCATTGAATTATCAGTCCCTATATATCCTTACTGGCCATTGTAATATCAGTACCTATGTATCCTTACTGAACATTTTATTATCAGGCCCCATGTATCCTTACTGGCCATTGCAATATCAGTCCCCATGTATCATTACTGTCCATTGCATTATCAGTCTCCATCTATCCTTACTGACCGTTGTATTATCATTCCCCATGTATCCTTACTGGCCATTTTATTATCTGTCCCAATGCAACCTTACTGAACCTTGTAATATCAGTCCCCATGTATCCATAATGACCATTGTATTGTCAGCACCCATGCATCCTTACAGACCATTGTATTATCAGCCCCCAGATATCTTTAATAAGCATTTTAATATCAATGCCCATGTGTCCTTACTGACCTTTGTATTGTCAGCCCCATGTATCCTTGCTGACCTTTGTATTATCAGCCAACATGTATGCATACTGATCATTGTATTATCTGTTCTAATGCATCCTTACTGACGATTGAAACATCAGTCCCCATGGATCCTGACTGACCATTGTATTATCAGCCCCCATGAATCCATCCTGACCATTGTATTATCAGCCTCCATGTATCCTTTCTGACCATTGAAATATCAGTCCGCATGCATCCTTACTGATTATTGCATTATCAGTCCCATGTATACTTACTGACCAGTGCATTATCAGTCCCCATGCATCCTTACTGACCATTGTAATATCAGTCACCATGTATCGTTACTGTCCATTGCAATATCAGTCCCCATATATCGTTACTGACTATTGTATTATCAGTCCCCATGTATCCTTACTGACCTTTGCATTATCTGTCTCCATGTATCCTTACTGACCATTGTATTATGAGTCACCATGTAACATTACTGACCATTGTATTATCGGTTCTCATGTATCCTTACTGACCATTGCATTATTAGAAACCATGTATCATTACGGACCATTGTAATATCAGTCCCAATGTATAGTTACTGACCATTGTATTATCAGCCTCATATATCCGTACAGACTATTGCATTATCTGTCGCCATGAATCCATATTGACCTTTGTATTATCAGTCCCCAAGTATCCTTAGTGTCCATAGCATTATCAGTCCCCTTGTATCCATATTAACCACTGTATTATCAGGCCCCATTTATCCTTACAGAACATTGTATTTTCAGTCCCCATGTATCCTTTCTGACCATTCTATTATCAGTCCCCATGTATCCTTACTGGCCATTTCATTATCAGCCCCCTTGTATCCTTACTGACCATTGCATTATCAGTCCCCGTGTGTCCTTACTGACCATTGTATTATCAGTCCCCATGCATCCTTGCTGACCAATGTATTATCTGTCCCAATGCATCCATACTGACGATTGTAATATCAGTCCCCATGTATCTCTACTGAGCAATGAATTATCAGCCCCATGTACCCTTACTTATTATTGCATTATCAGTCCCCATGTATCATTACTGACCATTGTAATATCATTCCCCATGTATCCTTACTGACCATTGTAATATCAGTCTCCATGTATCATTACTGACCTATGTAATATCAGTGCCCATGTACCCTGACGGAGCATTGTAATATCAGTCTCCATGTATCATTACTGACCATTGTAGTATCAGTCCCCTTGTATCCTTACTGACCATTGCACTATCAGTCCCCATGTATCTTAACTGACCATTGTAATATCAGTCCCCATGTCTGATTACTGACAATTGCATTATCTCTCCCCATGTATCCTTAGTGTCCAGTGAATTATCAGCCCCCATGTATACTTACTGACAAATGCATTATGTCTCCCCATATATCCTTACTGATCATTGACTTATCTACCCCATGTATCCATATTAACCATTGTATTATCAGTCACCTTGTATTTTTACTGACCATTGTAATATCAGCCCCCATGGATAGTTACTGACCATTGTATTATCTGTCCCAATGCATCATGACTGAACAATGTGATAGCAGTCCCCATGTATCCTTACTGACCATTGTATTATCAGCATCCATGTATCCTTACAGACCATTGTAATATCAGTCCCCATGTATCCTTACTGACCATTGTATTATCAGCCATCATGTGTCTATACTGACCATTGTATTATCAGTTCCCATGTATCCTTACTGACCATTGTATTATCAGTCCCCATGTATCCATACTGACCATTTTATTATCAGCACCTATGTTTGCTTACTGATAATTGAATAATCAGTCCCAATGCATCCCTACTGACCATTGTAATATCAGTTTGAATGTATCATTACCGACCCTTGCATTATCAGTCCCCATGTTACCTTACTGACCATTGTATTATCAGTCCCTATGTATCCATATTGACCTTTGTATTATCAGTCCCCATGTATCCTTCGTGTCCATAGCATTATCAGTCCCCATGTATCCATATTGACCATTGTATTATCAGGCCCCATTTATCCTTGCAGACTATTGTATTATCAGTCCCCATTAAACCTTTCTGACCATTGTATTATCAGTCCCCATGTATCCTTACTGTCCATTGCATCATCAGTCCCCTTGTATCTTTACTGACCATTGCAATATCAGTCCCCGTGTTTCCTTACTTACCATTGTATTATCAGTCCCCGTGTTTCCTTACTGACCATTGCATTATCAGTCCCCATGTATCCTCACTGAGCAATGAATTATCAGGCCCCATGTATCCTTACAGATTATTGCATTATCAGGCCCCATATATCCTTACTGACCATTGCATTATCAGTCCCCATGTAACGTTACTGACCATTGTAATATTAGTCTCCATGTATCATTACTGTCCATTGTAATATCAGTCCCCATGTATTATTACTGAGCATTGTAATATCATACCCCATGTATCCTTACTGACCATTGTAATGTCAGTCTCCATGTATCATTACTGATCATTGTAATATCAGTGCCCATGTATCCTGACTGAGCATTGTAATATCAGTCTCCATGTAACATTACTGAGCATTGCATTATCAGTCCCCATGTATACTTACTGACCAATGTAATATCAGTCCCCATGTATGATTACTGACCATTGTATTATCATTCCCCATGTATACTTACTGACACTTGCATTATCAGTCCCCATGTATCCTTAATGACCACTATTATATCAGTCCACCTGTGTCTTAAGTGACCATTTTATTATCAGCGCCCATGTATCCATACAGAACGCTGTATTATCAGTCCCCATGTATCCTTACTGACCATTGCATTATCCTTCTCCATGTGTCCTTACTGACCATTGTGTTATGAGTCCACATGCAACCTTACTGTCCAATTTATTATCATTCCCCATATATCCTTACTGTCCATTGAATTATCAGCACCCATGTATCCTTACTGACAATGGCATTATCTCTCCCCATGTATCCTTAGTGTCCAGTTAATTATCAGCCCCCATGTACCCTTACTGACAAATGCTTTATGTTTCCCCATGTATCCTTACTGATCATTGACTTATCTATCCCCATGTACCCATATTAACCATTTTATTATCAGTCCCCTTGTATTCTTACTTACCATTGTAGTATCAGCCCCCATGTATCCTTACTGACAAATGCATTATGTGTCCCCATGTATCCTTACTGATGATTGACATATCTATCCCCATGTATCCATATTAACCATTGTATTTTCAGTCCCCTTTTATTCTTACTGAGCTTTGTAGTATCAGCCCCCATGTAAACTTACTGACCATTGTATTATGAGTCACCATGTACCATTACTGACCATTGTATTATCAGTTCTCATGTATCCTTACTGACCATTGCATTATTAGAAACCATGTATCATTACGGACCATTCTAATATCAGTCCCAATGTTTAGTTACTGACCATTGTATTATCAGCCTCATATATCCGTACAGACTATTGCATTATCTGTCGCCATGAATCCATATTGACCTTTGTATTATCAGTCCCCAAGTATACTTAGTGTCCATAGCATTATCAGTCCCCTTGTATCCATATTAACCACTGTATTATCAGGCCCCATTTATCCTTACAGAACATTGTATTTTCAGTCCCCATGTATCCTTTCTGACCATTCTATTATCAGTCCCCATGTATCCTTACTGGCCATTTCATTATCAGTCCCCTTGTATCCTTACTGACCATTGCATTATCAGTCCCCGTGTGTCCTTACTGACCATTGTATTATCAGTCCCCATGCATCCTTGCTGACCATTGTATTATCTGTCCCAATGCATCCATACTGACGATTGTAATATCAGTCCCCATGTATCTCTACTGAGCAATGAATTATCAGCCCCATGTATCCTTACTTATTATTGCATTATCAGTCCCCATGTATCATTACTGACCATTGTAATATCATTCCCCATGTATCCTTACTGACCATTGTAATATCAGTCTCCATGTATCATTACTGACCTATGTAATATCAGTGCCCATGTACCCTGACGGAGCATTGTAATATCAGTCTCCATGTATCATTACTGACCATTGCATTATCAGTCCCCATGTATCCTTACTGACCATTGTAGTATCAGTCCCCTTGTATCCTTACTGACCATTGCACTATCAGTCCCCATGTATCTTAACTGACCATTGTAATATCAGTCCCCATGTCTGATTACTGACAATTGCATTATCTCTCCCCATGTATCCTTAGTGTCCAGTGAATTATCAGCCCCCATGCATACTAACTGACAAATGCATTATGTCTCCCCATATATCCTTACTGATCATTGACTTATCACAGATCACAGAATCACAGAAACCACACAATGCAGATAGAGGCCATTTCGGCCCATCGAGCCTGCACCGACACATATCCCACCCGATCCCCGTAACCCCATACCAACACATATCCCACCCTATCCCCGTAACCCCACGTATTTAATCCCCCTAACACTAAGGGTCAATTTATCATAGCCAATCAACCTAACCCGCACATCTTTGGACTGTGGGAGGAAACCGGATCACCCGGAGTAAACCCACGCAAACACGGGGAGAATGTGCAAACTCCACACAGACAGTCGCCCGAGGCTGGATTCGAACCCGGGTCCCTGGCGCTGTGAGGCAACAGTGATAACCACTATGCCACCGTGTATCCATGTATCCCATGTATCCATATTAACCATTGTATTATCAGTCACCTTGTATTTTTACTGACCATTGTAATATCAGCCCCAATGGATAGTTACTTATCATTGTATTATCTGTCCCAATGCATCATGACTGAACAATGTAATAGCAGTCCCCATGTATCCTTACTGACCATTGTATTATTAGCCGCCATGTACACTTACTGACCATTGTATTATCAGTCCCCATGTATCCTTACTGACCATTGCATTATCAATCCCCATGTATCCTTACTGACCACTTCATTAGCAGACCCCATGTATCCTTACTGAATATTGTATTATCAGCATCCATGTATCCTTACAGACCATTGTAATATCAGTCCCCATATATCCTTACTGTCCATTATAATATCAGCCCCCATGTATCCGTACTGACCAATGTATTATCAGTCCCCATTTATCCTTACAAACAGTGTATTATCAGTCCCCATGTAATCTTATTGATTATTGCATTAACAGTCTCCATGTATCCTTACTGACCATTGCATTAACAGTCCCCATGTATCCTTACTGACCATTGTATTATCAGCCATCATGTGTCTATACTGACCATTGTATTATCAGTTCCCATGTATCCTTACTGACCATTGTATTATGAGTCCCAATGTATCCAAACTGACCATTTTATTATCAGCACCTATGTTTGCTTACTGATAATTGAATAATCTGTCCCAATGCATCCCTGCTGACCATTGTAATATCAGTTTGAATGTATCATTACCGACCCTTGCATTATCAGTCCCCAAGTTACCTTACTGACCATTGTATTATCAGTCCCTATGTATCCATATTGACCTTTGTATTATCAGTCCCCATGTATCCTTCGTGTCCATAGCATTATCAGTCCCCATGTATCCATATTGACCATTGTATTATCAGGCCCCATTTATCCTTGCAGACCATTGTATTATCAGTCCCCATTAAACCTTTCTGACCATTGTATTATCAGTGCCCATGTATCCTTACTGTCCATTGCATCATCAGTCCCCTTGTATCTTTACTGACCATTGCATTATCAGTCCCCGTGTTTCCTTACTGACCATTGTATTAACAGTCCCCGTGTTTCCTTACTGACCATTGTATTACCAGCCCCAATTTATCCTCTCTGAACATTTTAATAGCAGTACCCAAGTTTCCTTACTGCCCATTGCATTATCAGTCCTCATGTATCCTTATTGACTATTGCATTATCAGTCCCCATGTATCCGCACTGACTATGTCAATATCAATCCCCATGTGTCCTTACTGACCATTTTATTATCATTCCCCATGTATCCTTACTGACTTTTGTATTATGAGCCCCAATGTATCCTTGCAAACCATTGTATATTCAGCCCTCATGTATCCTTACTGACCATTGTTTTTTCACTCCATGTATACTTACTGACCATGGTATTATCAGTCCCCATGTATCCTTACTGACCATTGCATTACCAGCCCCAATTTATCCTCTCTGACTATTTTAGTATCAGTCCCCATGTTTCCTTACTGCCCATTGTAATGTCAGTCCTCATGTATTTTTACTGATTATTGCATTATCAGTCCCCATGGATCCTCACTGACCGTTTTAATATCGATCCCCATGTATCCATACAGACAATTGTATAATCTGGCCCAATGCATCCAAACTGACCATTGTAATATCAGTCCCCATGTATCCTTACTGAGCATTGAAATATCAGCCCTCATGTGTACTTACTGACCATTGTATTATCAGCCCCCATGTATCCTTACAGACCATTGAATTATCAGTCCCCATGTATCCTTACTGATTATTGCATTATCAGTCCCCATGTATCCTTACAGATTATTGCATTATCAGTCCCCATGTATCCTTATTGACCACTGCCTTATCAGTCCCCATATATCCTCACTGACCATTGTAATATCAGTCTCCATGTTTCATTAATGTCCATAGTAATATCAGTCCCCATGTATCATTACTGACCATTGTATTATCATTGCCATGTATCCTGCCTGACCATTGTAATATCAGTCCCCATGTATGAATACTGACCATTGCATTATCATTCCTCATGTATACTTACTGACCATTGCATTATCAGTACCCATGTATCCTTCCTAACCATTATAATATCACTCCACCTGTGTCCTTACTGACCATTGTATTGTCAACCCCTCTGTACCCATACTGAACATTGTATTATCAGTCCCCATGTATCCTTACTGACCATTGCATTATTCGTCTCCATGTGTCCTTACTGATCAGTCTGTTAAGAGTCCACATGTAACCTTACTGACAAGTGTATTATCAGCCCTCATGTAGCCTTATTGGCTACAGTATATGTATCTTTACTGAGCATTGTATTATCATTCCCCGTGTATCCTTACTATCGATTGAATTATCAGCCGCCATGTATCCTTACTGACAATTGCATTATCTCTCCCCATGTATCCTTAGTGTCCAGTGAATTATCAGGCCCCATGTATCCTTACTGACAAATGCATTGTCTGTCGCATTGAATGTTTACAGATCATTGACTTATCTATCCCCATGTATCCATATTGACAATTGTATTATCAGTCCCCTTGTATTCTTGCTGACCATTGGCGTTTCAGCCCCCATGTATACTCACTGAACATTGTATTATCTGTCTCAATGCAACCTGACTGACCATTGTAATATCAGTCCCCATGTATCCTTACTGACCATTGTATTATTAGCTGCCATATATACTTACTGACCATTGTATTATCAGTCCCCATGTATCGTTACTGACCATTGCATTATCAGTCTCTATGTATCCTTACTGACCATTGTATTAGCAGAACCCATGTATCCTTACTGAATATTGTATTATCAGCATCCATGTAACAATACTGACCATTGTATTATCAGTCCCCATGTATCCTTACTGACCATTGAATTATCAGCACCCATTTATCCTTACAAACATTGTATTATCAGTCCCCATGTAACCTTTTTGATTATTGCATTAACAGTCCGCATGTATCCTTACTGACCATTGCATTATCAATCCCCATGTATCATTACTGACCATTGTCTATCAGCCATCATGTATCCATACTGATCATTGTATAATCAGTCCCCATGTATCTTTACTGACCATTGTATTATCAGTCCCCATGCATCCTTGCTGACCATTGTATTATCTGTCCCAATGCATCCATACTGACGATTGTAATATCAGTCCCCATGTATCTCTACTGAGCAATGAATTATCAGCCCCATGTATCCTTACTTATTATTGCATTATCAGTCCCCATGTATCATTACTGACCATTGTAATATCATTCCCCATGTATCCTTACTGACCATTGTATTATCAGCCCTCATGTATCCTTACTGACAATTGAATTATCAGTCCCCATGTATCCTTACTGATTATTTCATTATCAGCCCCATGTATACTAATTGACCAGTGCATTAGCAGTCCCAATGTATTCTTACTGACCATTGTAATATCAGTCACTATGTATCATTACTGACCATTGTAATATCAGTCCCCATGTACCATTAATGACTATTGTATTATCAGTCCCCATGCATCCTTGCTGACCATTGCATTATCAGTCCCCATTTATCCTTACTGACCATTGTGTTATGAGTCACCATGGATCATTACTGACCATTGTATTATCAGTTCTCATGTATCCTTACTGACCATTGCATTATCAGAAACTATGTATCCTTACTGACCATTGTAATATCAGTCCACATGTATAGTTACTGACTATTGTATTATCAGCCCCATGTATCCATACTGACCATTGCATTATCAGTCCCATTGTATCCTTATTGACCATTGTAGTATCAGGCCCCATTTATCCTTACAAACCATTGTATTATCAGTCCCCATGTATCCTTACTGACCATTGTATTTTCAGTCCCCATGTATCCTTACTGACCATTGTATAATCAGCCCCATGTATCCTTACTGATTATTGCTTTATCAGACCCCTTGGATCCTTACTCACCATTGGATTATCAGTCCCCATGTATCCTGACTGACCATTGTAATATCAGTCTCCATGTATCGTTACTGACCACTGTATTATCAGTCCCCATGCATGCTTACTGACCAATGCGTTATCTGTCCCCATGTATCCTTACTGACCATTGCATTATCAGTCCCCATGTATCCTTACTGACCATGTAATATCAATCATCTTGTATCCCTTCAGGCCGTTCTATTATCAGTAACAATATAACTTTACTTGCCATTGTAGTATCAGTACCAATATAACCTTAATTGCCATTGTGTTATCCATCTTCATGTATCCTTACTGGCCATTCTATTATCAGTCCTCATGTATCATCATTGACCACTGTATTATCAGTTTCCATGTCACTTTACTGACCACGTTATTATCAGCCACCATGCCTCGTTAACAGGCGGTCAAGAAGGCAAACGGTATGCTGGCCTTCATAGCAAAAGGGTTAGAATACAGGAACAGGGATACCTTGCTGCAGCTGTACAGGGCACTGGTGAGACCACACCTCGAGTACTGTGTACAGTTTTGGTCGCCTCATCTGAGGAAGGATGTTCTTGCCATGGAGGGGGTGCAGCGGCGATTCACCAGGCTGATACCAGGAATGGCGGGAATGACCTATGAGGAGAGACTATGTAGTTTAGGGATGTACACACTGGAGTTTAGAAGATTGAGAGGGGACCTCATAGAAGTGTATAAAATTCTGACAGGTCTAGACAGACTGGATGCAGAAGGAATGTTTCCCTTGGCGGGTGAGAACAGAACTAGAGGACATAATTTAAGGATAAGGGCTAAACCATTTAGGACAGAGATGAGGGGGAATTTCTTCACTCAGAGAGTGGTGAACCTGTGGAACTCATTGCCACAGAGGGCAGTGTACGCCAGCTCATTAAATATATTTAAGAGGGAATTAGATATATTTCTACGGGCAAAAGGGGTTAAGGGTTACGGAGAGAAGGCGGGGACGGGATACTGAATTAAAGGATCAGCCATGATCTCATCGAATGGCGGAGCAGGCACGAAGGGCCGAATGGCCTACTCCTGCTCCTATCTTCTATGTATCTATGTTAATGACAATTGCATTATCAGCCCCTTTTATCATTATGAACCACTTTAATATCCGCCGCCAAGTACCCATACTGACCATTGTATTATCAGTACCCATGTATCATCATTGACCATTGTTTTATCAGTCTTCATGTATTCTTACTGTCCATTGTATTACCAGTCCCCATGTATCCTTACTGTCCATTGTATTATGAGCCCCCACGTTTCCTTACTGACCATTGTATTATCAGCCGCCATGTATCGTTACTGACCATTGTATTATCAGTCCCCATGTCTCCTTACCGCCCATTGTAATATCAGTCCCGATGTATCATTACTGACCAATGTATTATCAGTCCCCATGTATAGTTACAGAGCATTTAATTATCAGTCCCCATGTATCCTTACTGACCATTGTATTATCAGTCCCGACGTATCCATACTGACCATTGTATTATCATTCCCCTTCTTTCCTTACTGACCACTGTATTACCAGCCCCCATGTATCCTTACAGACCGTTGTATTATTAGTCCCCATGCTCCCATACTGATTATGGCATTATCAGTCTCCTTGTATCCTTTCTGACCATTGCATTATCAGTGCCCGTGTGTCCATACTGTTCATTGTATTATCAGTCCCCATGTATCCTTACTGACTATTGTATTATCTGTCCCAATGCATCCATACTGACGATTGTAATACCAGTCCCCATGTATCCTTACCGATTATTGCATTATCAGTCCCCATTTATCCTTACTGACCATTGTGTTATGAGTCACCATGGATCATTACTGACCATTGTATTATCAGTTCTCATGTATCCTTACTGACCATTGCATTATCAGAAACTATGTATCCTTACTGACCATTGTAATATCAGTCCACATGTATAGTTACTGACTATTGTATTATCAGCCCCATGTATCCATACTGACCATTGCATTATCAGTCCCATTGTATCCTTATTGACCATTGTAGTATCAGGCCCCATTTATCCTTACAAACCATTGTATTATCAGTCCCCATGTATCCTTACTGACCATTGTATTTTCAGTCCCCATGTATCCTTACTGACCATTGTATAATCAGCCCCATGTATCCTTACTGATTATTGCTTTATCAGACCCCTTGGATCCTTACTCACCATTGGATTATCAGTCCCCATGTATCCTGACTGACCATTGTAATATCAGTCTCCATGTATCGTTACTGACCACTGTATTATCAGTCCCCATGCATGCTTACTGACCAATGCGTTATCTGTCCCCATGTATCCTTACTGACCATTGCATTATCAGTCCCCATGTATCCTTACTGACCATGTAATATCAATCATCTTGTATCCCTTCAGGCCGTTCTATTATCAGTAACAATATAACTTTACTTGCCATTGTAGTATCAGTACCAATATAACCTTAATTGCCATTGTGTTATCCATCTTCATGTATCCTTACTGGCCATTCTATTATCAGTCCTCATGTATCATCATTGACCACTGTATTATCAGTTTCCATGTCACTTTACTGACCACGTTATTATCAGCCACCATGCCTCGTTAACAGGCGGTCAAGAAGGCAAACGGTATGCTGGCCTTCATAGCAAAAGGGTTAGAATACAGGAACAGGGATACCTTGCTGCAGCTGTACAGGGCACTGGTGAGACCACACCTCGAGTACTGTGTACAGTTTTGGTCGCCTCATCTGAGGAAGGATGTTCTTGCCATGGAGGGGGTGCAGCGGCGATTCACCAGGCTGATACCAGGAATGGCGGGAATGACCTATGAGGAGAGACTATGTAGTTTAGGGATGTACACACTGGAGTTTAGAAGATTGAGAGGGGACCTCATAGAAGTGTATAAAATTCTGACAGGTCTAGACAGACTGGATGCAGAAGGAATGTTTCCCTTGGCGGGTGAGAACAGAACTAGAGGACATAATTTAAGGATAAGGGCTAAACCATTTAGGACAGAGATGAGGGGGAATTTCTTCACTCAGAGAGTGGTGAACCTGTGGAACTCATTGCCACAGAGGGCAGTGTACGCCAGCTCATTAAATATATTTAAGAGGGAATTAGATATATTTCTACGGGCAAAAGGGGTTAAGGGTTACGGAGAGAAGGCGGGGACGGGATACTGAATTAAAGGATCAGCCATGATCTCATCGAATGGCGGAGCAGGCACGAAGGGCCGAATGGCCTACTCCTGCTCCTATCTTCTATGTATCTATGTTAATGACAATTGCATTATCAGCCCCTTTTATCATTATGAACCACTTTAATATCCGCCGCCAAGTACCCATACTGACCATTGTATTATCAGTACCCATGTATCATCATTGACCATTGTTTTATCAGTCTTCATGTATTCTTACTGTCCATTGTATTACCAGTCCCCATGTATCCTTACTGTCCATTGTATTATGAGCCCCCACGTTTCCTTACTGACCATTGTATTATCAGCCGCCATGTATCGTTACTGACCATTGTATTATCAGTCCCCATGTCTCCTTACCGCCCATTGTAATATCAGTCCCGATGTATCATTACTGACCAATGTATTATCAGTCCCCATGTATAGTTACAGAGCATTTAATTATCAGTCCCCATGTATCCTTACTGACCATTGTATTATCAGTCCCGACGTATCCATACTGACCATTGTATTATCATTCCCCTTCTTTCCTTACTGACCACTGTATTACCAGCCCCCATGTATCCTTACAGACCGTTGTATTATTAGTCCCCATGCTCCCATACTGATTATGGCATTATCAGTCTCCTTGTATCCTTTCTGACCATTGCATTATCAGTGCCCGTGTGTCCATACTGTTCATTGTATTATCAGTCCCCATGTATCCTTACTGACTATTGTATTATCTGTCCCAATGCATCCATACTGACGATTGTAATACCAGTCCCCATGTATCCTTACCGATTATTGCATTATCAGTCCCCATATATCCTTACTGACCATTGTGTTATGAGTCACCATGGATCATTACTGACCATTGTATTATCAGTTCTCATGTATCCTTACTGACCATTGCATTATCAGAAACTATGTATCCTTACTGACCATTGTAATATCAGTCCACATGTATAGTTACTGACTATTGTATTATCAGCCCCATGTATCCATACTGACCATTGCATTATCAGTCCCATTGTATCCTTATTGACCATTGTAGTATCAGGCCCCATTTATCCTTACAAACCATTGTATTATCAGTCCCCATGTATCCTTACTGACCATTGTATTTTCAGTCCCCATGTATCCTTACTGACCATTGTATAATCAGCCCCATGTATCCTTACTGATTATTGCTTTATCAGACCCCTTGGATCCTTACTCACCATTGGATTATCAGTCCCCATGTATCCTGACTGACCATTGTAATATCAGTCTCCATGTATCGTTACTGACCACTGTATTATCAGTCCCCATGCATGCTTACTGACCAATGCGTTATCTGTCCCCATGTATCCTTACTGACCATTGCATTATCAGTCCCCATGTATCCTTACTGACCATGTAATATCAATCATCTTGTATCCCTTCAGGCCGTTCTATTATCAGTAACAATATAACTTTACTTGCCATTGTAGTATCAGTACCAATATAACCTTAATTGCCATTGTGTTATCCATCTTCATGTATCCTTACTGGCCATTCTATTATCAGTCCTCATGTATCATCATTGACCACTGTATTATCAGTTTCCATGTCACTTTACTGACCACGTTATTATCAGCCACCATGCCTCGTTAACAGGCGGTCAAGAAGGCAAACGGTATGCTGGCCTTCATAGCAAAAGGGTTAGAATACAGGAACAGGGATACCTTGCTGCAGCTGTACAGGGCACTGGTGAGACCACACCTCGAGTACTGTGTACAGTTTTGGTCGCCTCATCTGAGGAAGGATGTTCTTGCCATGGAGGGGGTGCAGCGGCGATTCACCAGGCTGATACCAGGAATGGCGGGAATGACCTATGAGGAGAGACTATGTAGTTTAGGGATGTACACACTGGAGTTTAGAAGATTGAGAGGGGACCTCATAGAAGTGTATAAAATTCTGACAGGTCTAGACAGACTGGATGCAGAAGGAATGTTTCCCTTGGCGGGTGAGAACAGAACTAGAGGACATAATTTAAGGATAAGGGCTAAACCATTTAGGACAGAGATGAGGGGGAATTTCTTCACTCAGAGAGTGGTGAACCTGTGGAACTCATTGCCACAGAGGGCAGTGTACGCCAGCTCATTAAATATATTTAAGAGGGAATTAGATATATTTCTACGGGCAAAAGGGGTTAAGGGTTACGGAGAGAAGGCGGGGACGGGATACTGAATTAAAGGATCAGCCATGATCTCATCGAATGGCGGAGCAGGCACGAAGGGCCGAATGGCCTACTCCTGCTCCTATCTTCTATGTATCTATGTTAATGACAATTGCATTATCAGCCCCTTTTATCATTATGAACCACTTTAATATCCGCCGCCAAGTACCCATACTGACCATTGTATTATCAGTACCCATGTATCATCATTGACCATTGTTTTATCAGTCTTCATGTATTCTTACTGTCCATTGTATTACCAGTCCCCATGTATCCTTACTGTCCATTGTATTATGAGCCCCCACGTTTCCTTACTGACCATTGTATTATCAGCCGCCATGTATCGTTACTGACCATTGTATTATCAGTCCCCATGTCTCCTTACCGCCCATTGTAATATCAGTCCCGATGTATCATTACTGACCAATGTATTATCAGTCCCCATGTATAGTTACAGAGCATTTAATTATCAGTCCCCATGTATCCTTACTGACCATTGTATTATCAGTCCCGACGTATCCATACTGACCATTGTATTATCATTCCCCTTCTTTCCTTACTGACCACTGTATTACCAGCCCCCATGTATCCTTACAGACCGTTGTATTATTAGTCCCCATGCTCCCATACTGATTATGGCATTATCAGTCTCCTTGTATCCTTTCTGACCATTGCATTATCAGTGCCCGTGTGTCCATACTGTTCATTGTATTATCAGTCCCCATGTATCCTTACTGACTATTGTATTATCTGTCCCAATGCATCCATACTGACGATTGTAATACCAGTCCCCATGTATCCTTACCGATTATTGCATTATCAGTCCCCATATATCCTTACTGACCATTGCATTATCAGTCCCCATGTATCCTTACTGACCATTGTAATATCAGTCTCCATGTATCATTATTGACCATTGTAATATCAGTGCCCATGTATCTTAACTGACCATTGTAATATCAGTCTCCATTTATCATTGCTGACCATTGCATTATCAGTCCCCATGTATCCTTACTGACCATTGTAGTATCAGTCCCCATGTATCCTTGCTGACCATTGCATTATCAGTCCCCATGTATCTTAACTGACCATTGTAATATCAGTCCCCATGTATCCTTACTGACCATTGCAATATCAGAAACTATGTATCCTTACTGACCATTGTAATATCAGCCCACATGTATAGTTACTGACTATTGTATTATCAGCCCCATGTATCCATACTGACCATTGCAGTATCTGTCCCCATGTATCCATATTGACCTTTGTATTATCAGTCCCCATGTATCCTTACTGTCCATTGCATTATCAGTCCCCTTGTATCCTTATTGACCATTGTAGTATCAGGCCCCATTTATCCTTACAAACCATTGTATTATCAGTCACCATGTATCCTTTCTGACCATTGCATTATCAGTCCCCATGTATCCTTACTGACCATAGTATTTTCAGTCCACATGTATCCTTACTGACCATTGTATAATCAGCCCCATGTATCCTTACTGATTATTGATTTATCAGACCCCTTGGATCCTTACTCACCATTGGATTATCAGTCCCCATGTATCCTGACTGACCATTGTAATATCAGTCTCCATGTATCGTTACTGACCACTGTATTATCAGTCCCCATGCATGCTTACTGACCAATGCATTATCTGTCCCCATGTATCCTTACTGACCATTGCATTATCAGTCCCCATGTATCCTTACTGACCATGTAATATCAATCATCTTGTATCCCTTCAGGCCGTTCTATTATGAGTAACAATATAACTTTACTTGCCATTGTAGTATCAGTACCAATATAGCCTTAATTGCCATTGTATTATCCATCTCCAGGCACCCTTACTGACCATTCTAATTTCAGTCCTCATGTATCATCATTGACCACTGTATTATCAGTTTCCATGTCACTTTACTGACCACTTTATTATCAGCCCCCATGCCTCATTAATGACAATTGCATTATCAGCCCCTTTTATCATTGTGGACCACTTTAATATCCGCAGCCATGTATCCGTACAGACCATTGTATTATCAGTACCCATATATCATCATTGACCATTGTTTTATCAGTCTTCATGTATTCTTACTGTCCATTGTATTATCAGTCCCCATGTAGCCTTACTTTCCATTGTATTATGAGCCCCCACGTTTCCTTACTGACCATTGTATTATCAGCCCCCATGTATCGTTACTGACCATTGTAATATTAGTCCCCATGTCTCCTTACTGCCCATTGTAATATCAGTCCCGATGTATCATTACTGACCATTGTATTATCAGTCCCCATGTATAGTTACAGAACATTTAATTATCAGTCCCCATGTATTCTTACTGACCATTGTATTATCAGTCCCGACGTATCACAGAAATCACAGAATCACAGAAACCCCACAGTGCAGATAGAGGCCATTTCGGCCCATCGAGCCTGCACCGACACATATCCCACCCTATCCCCGTAACCCCACGTATTTAATCCACCTAACACTAAGGGTCAATTTATCATAGCCAATCAACCTTACCCGCACATCTTTGGACTGCGGGAGCAAACCGGAGCACCCGGAGGGAAACCAAGCAAACATGGGGAGAATGTGCAAACTCCACACAGAAAGTCACCCGAGGTCGGATTCGAAGCCGGGTCCCTGGCGCTTTGAGGCAACAGTGCTAACCACTATGCCACCGTGCTATATCCCATTGTATCCTTACTGACCAATGCATTATCAGTCCCCATGTATCATTACTGACCATGTAATATCAATCCTCTTGTATCCCTACAGACAATTGTATTATGAGACCCATCTATCCACACTGACCATTGCATTATCAGTCTCCAAGTATCATTACTGTCCATTGTAATATCAGTCGCCATGGCTCCTTAAAGACTATTGTATTATCTGTTCCAATGCATCCTTACTGACCATTGTAACATCAGTCCCCATGTATCCGTACTGACCATTGTATTATCATTCACCTTCTTTCCTCACTGACCACTGTATTACCAGCCCCCATGTATCCGTACAGACCGTTGCATTATTAGTCCCCATGCACCCATACTGATTATGGCATTTTCAGTCCCCTTGTATACTTTCTGACCATTGCATGATCAGTGCCCGTGTGTCCATACTGTCCATTGTATTATCAGTCCCCATGTATCCTTACTGACTATTGTATTATCTGTCCCAATGCATCCATACTGACGATTGTATTATCAGTCCCCATGTATCCTTACCGATTATTGCATTATCAGTCCCCATATATCCTTACTGACCATTGCATTATCAGTCCCCATGTATCCTTACTGACCATTGTAATATCAGTCTCCATGTATCATTACTGACCATTGTAATATCAGTGCCCATGTATCCTGACTGAGCATTGTAATATCAGTCTCCATTTATCATTGCGGACCATTGCATTATCAGTCCCCATGTATCCTTACTGACCATTGTAGTATCAGTCACCATGTATCCTTGCTGACCATTGCATTATCAGTCCCCATGTATCTTAACTGACCATTGTAATATCAGTCCCCATGTATCCTTACTGACCATTGCATTATCAGGAACCATGTATCCTTACTGACCATTGTAATAACAGTCCCCATGTATAGTTACTGACAATAGTATTATCAGCCCCATGTATCCTTACTGACCAGTGCAGTATCTGTCCCCATGTATCCATATTGACCTTTGCATTATCAGTCCCCATGTATCCTTACTGTCCATTGCATTATTAATCCCCTTGTATCCTTATTGACCATTGTATTATCAGGCCCCATTTATCCTTACAAACCATTGTATTATCAGTCCCCATGTATCCTTACTGACCATTGTAGTATCAGTCCCCTTGTATCCTTACTGACCATTGCACTATCAGTCCCCATGTATCTTAACTGACCATTGTAATATCAGTCCCCATGTCTGATTACTGACAATTGCATTATCTCTCCCCATGTATCCTTAGTGTCCAGTGAATTATCAGCCCCCATGTATACTTACTGACAAATGCATTATGTCTCCCCATATATCCTTACTGATCATTGACTTATCTACCCCATGTATCCATATTAACCATTGTATTATCAGTCACCTTGTATTTTTACTGACCATTGTAATATCAGCCCCCATGGATAGTTACTGACCATTGTATTATCTGTCCCAATGCATCATGACTGAACAATGTAATAGCAGTCCCCATGTATCCTTACTGACCATTGTATTATCAGCATCCATGTATCCTTACAGACCATTGTAATATCAGTCCCCATGTATCCTTACTGACCATTGTATTATCAGCCATCATGTGTCTATACTGACCATTGTATTATCAGTTCCCATGTATCCTTACTGACCATTGTATTATCAGTCCCCATGTATCCATACTGACCATTTTATTATCAGCACCTATGTTTGCTTACTGATAATTGAATAATCAGTCCCAATGCATCCCTACTGACCATTGTAATATCAGTTTGAATGTATCATTACCGACCCTTGCATTATCAGTCCCCATGTTACCTTACTGACCATTGTATTATCAGTCCCTATGTATCCATATTGACCTTTGTATTATCAGTCCCCATGTATCCTTCGTGTCCATAGCATTATCAGTCCCCATGTATCCATATTGACCATTGTATTATCAGGCCCCATTTATCCTTGCAGACCATTGTATTATCAGTCGCCATTAAACCTTTCTGACCATTGTATTATCAGTCCCCATGTATCCTTACTGTCCATTGCATCATCAGTCCCCTTGTATCTTTACTGACCATTGCAATATCAGTCCCCGTGTTTCCTTACTTACAATTGTATTATCAGTCCCCGTGTTTCCTTACTGACCATTGCATTATCAGTCCCCATGTATCCTCACTGAGCAATGAATTATCAGGCCCCATGTATCCTTACAGATTATTGCATTATCAGGCCCCATATATCCTTACTGACCATTGCATTATCAGTCCCCATGTAACGTTACTGACCATTGTAATATTAGTCTCCATGTATCATTACTGTCCATTGTAATATCAGTCCCCATGTATTATTACTGAGCATTGTAATATCATACCCCATGTATCCTTACTGACCATTGTAATGTCAGTCTCCATGTATCATTACTGATCATTGTAATATCAGTGCCCATGTATCCTGACTGAGCATTGTAATATCAGTCTCCATGTAACATTACTGAGCATTGCATTATCAGTCCCCATGTATACTTACTGACCAATGTAATATCAGTCCCCATGTATGATTACTGACCATTGTATTATCATTCCCCATGTATACTTACTGACACTTGCATTATCAGTCCCCATGTATCCTTAATGACCACTATTATATCAGTCCACCTGTGTCTTAAGTGACCATTTTATTATCAGCGCCCATGTATCCATACAGAACGCTGTATTATCAGTCCCCATGTATCCTTACTGACCATTGCATTATCCTTCTCCATGTGTCCTTACTGACCATTGTGTTATGAGTCCACATGCAACCTTACTGTCCAATTTATTATCATTCCCCATATATCCTTACTGTCCATTGAATTATCAGCACCCATGTATCCTTACTGACAATGGCATTATCTCTCCCCATGTATCCTTAGTGTCCAGTTAATTATCAGCCCCCATGTACCCTTACTGACAAATGCTTTATGTTTCCCCATGTATCCTTACTGATCATTGACTTATCTATCCCCATGTACCCATATTAACCATTTTATTATCAGTCCCCTTGTATTCTTACTTACCATTGTAGTATCAGCCCCCATGTATCCTTACTGACAAATGCATTATGTGTCCCCATGTATCCTTACTGATGATTGACATATCTATCCCCATGTATCCATATTAACCATTGTATTTTCAGTCCCCTTTTATTCTTACTGAGCTTTGTAGTATCAGCCCCCATGTAAACTTACTGACCATTGTATTATGAGTCACCATGTACCATTACTGACCATTGTATTATCAGTTCTCATGTATCCTTACTGACCATTGCATTATTAGAAACCATGTATCATTACGGACCATTCTAATATCAGTCCCAATGTTTAGTTACTGACCATTGTATTATCAGCCTCATATATCCGTACAGACTATTGCATTATCTGTCGCCATGAATCCATATTGACCTTTGTATTATCAGTCCCCAAGTATACTTAGTGTCCATAGCATTATCAGTCCCCTTGTATCCATATTAACCACTGTATTATCAGGCCCCATTTATCCTTACAGAACATTGTATTTTCAGTCCCCATGTATCCTTTCTGACCATTCTATTATCAGTCCCCATGTATCCTTACTGGCCATTTCATTATCAGTCCCCTTGTATCCTTACTGACCATTGCATTATCAGTCCCCGTGTGTCCTTACTGACCATTGTATTATCAGTCCCCATGCATCCTTGCTGACCATTGTATTATCTGTCCCAATGCATCCATACTGACGATTGTAATATCAGTCCCCATGTATCTCTACTGAGCAATGAATTATCAGCCCCATGTATCCTTACTTATTATTGCATTATCAGTCCCCATGTATCATTACTGAAAATTGTAATATCATTCCCCATGTATCCTTACTGACCATTGTAATATCAGTCTCCATGTATCATTACTGACCTATGTAATATCAGTGCCCATGTACCCTGACGGAGCATTGTAATATCAGTCTCCATGTATCATTACTGACCATTGCATTATCAGTCCCCATGTATCCTTACTGACCATTGTAGTATCAGTCCCCTAGTATCCTTACTGACCATTGCACTATCAGTCCCCATGTATCTTAACTGACCATTGTAATATCAGTCCCCATGTCTGATTACTGACAATTGCATTATCTCTCCCCATGTATCCTTAGTGTCCAGTGAATTATCAGCCCCCATGCATACTAACTGACAAATGCATTATGTCTCCCCATATATCCTTACTGATCATTGACTTATCACAGATCACAGAATCACAGAAACCACACAATGCAGATAGAGGCCATTTCGGCCCATCGAGCCTGCACCGACACATATCCCACCCGATCCCCGTAACCCCATACCAACACATATCCCACCCTATCCCCGTAACCCCACGTATTTAATCCCCCTAACACTAAGGGTCAATTTATCATAGCCAATCAACCTAACCCGCACATCTTTGGACTGTGGGAGGAAACCGGATCACCCGGAGTAAACCCACGCAAACACGGGGAGAATGTGCAAACTCCACACAGACAGTCGCCCGAGGCTGGATTCGAACCCGGGTCCCTGGCGCTGTGAGGCAACAGTGATAACCACTATGCCACCGTGTATCCATGTATCCCATGTATCCATATTAACCATTGTATTATCAGTCACCTTGTATTTTTACTGACCATTGTAATATCAGCCCCAATGGATAGTTACTTATCATTGTATTATCTGTCCCAATGCATCATGACTGAACAATGTAATAGCAGTCCCCATGTATCCTTACTGACCATTGTATTATTAGCCGCCATGTACACTTACTGACCATTGTATTATCAGTCCCCATGTATCCTTACTGACCATTGCATTATCAATCCCCATGTATCCTTACTGACCACTGCATTAGCAGACCCCATGTATCCTTACTGAATATTGTATTATCAGCATCCATGTATCCTTACAGACCATTGTAATATCAGTCCCCATATATCCTTACTGTCCATTATAATATCAGCCCCCATGTATCCGTACTGACCAATGTATTATCAGTCCCCATTTATCCTTACAAACAGTGTATTATCAGTCCCCATGTAATCTTATTGATTATTGCATTAACAGTCTCCATGTATCCTTACTGACCATTGCATTAACAGTCCCCATGTATCCTTACTGACCATTGTATTATCAGCCATCATGTGTCTATACTGACCATTGTATTATCAGTTCCCATGTATCCTTACTGACCATTGTATTATGAGTCCCAATGTATCCAAACTGACCATTTTATTATCAGCACCTATGTTTGCTTACTGATAATTGAATAATCTGTCCCAATGCATCCCTGCTGACCATTGTAATATCAGTTTGAATGTATCATTACCGACCCTTGCATTATCAGTCCCCAAGTTACCTTACTGACCATTGTATTATCAGTCCCTATGTATCCATATTGACCTTTGTATTATCAGTCCCCATGTATCCTTCGTGTCCATAGCATTATCAGTCCCCATGTATCCATATTGACCATTGTATTATCAGGCCCCATTTATCCTTGCAGACCATTGTATTATGAGTCCCCATTAAACCTCTCTGACCATTGTATTATCAGTCCCCATGTATCCTTACTGTCCATTGCATCATCAGTCCCCTTGTATCTTTACTGACCATTGCATTATCAGTCCCCGTGTTTCCTTACTGACCATTGTATTAACAGTCCCCGTGTTTCCTTACTGACCATTGTATTACCAGCCCCAATTTATCCTCTCTGAACATTTTAATAGCAGTACCGAAGTTTCCTTACTGCCCATTGCATTATCAGTCCTCATGTATCCTTATTGACTATTGCATTATCAGTCCCCATGTATCCGCACTGACTATGTCAATATCAATCCCCATGTGTCCTTACTGACCATTTTATTATCATTCCCCATGTATCCTTACTGACTTTTGTATTATGAGCCCCAATGTATCCTTGCAAACCATTGTATATTCAGCCCTCATGTATCTTTACTGACCATTGTTTTTTCACTCCATGTATACTTACTGACCATGGTATTATCAGTCCCCATGTATCCTTACTGACCATTGCATTACCAGCCCCAATTTATCCTCTCTGACTATTTTAGTATCAGTCCCCATGTTTCCTTACTGCCCATTGTAATGTCAGTCCTCATGTATTTTTACTGATTATTGCATTATCAGTCCCCATGGATCCTCACTGACCGTTTTAATATCGATCCCCATGTATCCATACAGACAATTGTATAATCTGGCCCAATGCATCCAAACTGACCATTGTAATATCAGTCCCCATGTATCCTTACTGAGCATTGAAATATCAGCCCTCATGTGTACTTACTGACCATTGTATTATCAGCCCCCATGTATCCTTACAGACCATTGAATTATCAGTCCCCATGTATCCTTACTGATTATTGCATTATCAGTCCCCATGTATCCTTACAGATTATTGCATTATCAGTCCCCATGTATCCTTATTGACCACTGCCTTATCAGTCCCCATATATCCTCACTGACCATTGTAATATCAGTCTCCATGTTTCATTAATGTCCATAGTAATATCAGTCCCCATGTATCATTACTGACCATTGTATTATCATTGCCATGTATCCTGCCTGACCATTGTAATATCAGTCCCCATGTATGAATACTGACCATTGCATTATCATTCCTCATGTATACTTACTGACCATTGCATTATCAGTACCCATGTATCCTTCCTAACCATTATAATATCACTCCACCTGTGTCCTTACTGACCATTGTATTGTCAACCCCTCTGTACCCATACTGAACATTGTATTATCAGTCCCCATGTATCCTTACTGACCATTGCATTATTCGTCTCCATGTGTCCTTACTGATCAGTCTGTTAAGAGTCCACATGTAACCTTACTGACAAGTGTATTATCAGCCCTCATGTAGCCTTATTGGCTACAGTATATGTATCTTTACTGAGCATTGTATTATCATTCCCCGTGTATCCTTACTATCGATTGAATTATCAGCCGCCATGTATCCTTACTGACAATTGCATTATCTCTCCCCATGTATCCTTAGTGTCCAGTGAATTATCAGGCCCCATGTATCCTTACTGACAAATGCATTGTCTGTCGCAATGAATGTTTACAGATCATTGACTTATCTATCCCCATGTATCCATATTGACAATTGTATTATCAGTCCCCTTGTATTCTTGCTGACCATTGGCGTTTCAGCCCCCATGTATACTCACTGAACATTGTATTATCTGTCTCAATGCAACCTGACTGACCATTGTAATATCAGTCCCCATGTATCCTTACTGATCATTGTATTATTAGCTGCCATATATACTTACTGACCATTGTATTATCAGTCCCCATGTATCGTTACTGACCATTGCATTATCAGTCTCTATGTATCCTTACTGACCATTGTATTAGCAGAACCCATGTATCCTTACTGAATATTGTATTATCAGCATCCATGTAACAATACTGACCATTGTATTATCAGTCCCCATGTATCCTTACTGACCATTGAATTATCAGCACCCATTTATCCTTACAAACATTGTATTATCAGTCCCCATGTAACCTTTTTGATTATTGCATTAACAGTCCGCATTTATCCTTGCTGTCCATTGCATTATCAATCCCCATGTATCATTACTGACCATTGTATATCAGCCATCATGTATCCATACTGACCATTGTATAATCAGTCCCCATGTATCTTTACTGACCATTGTATTATCAGTCCCCATGCATCCTTGCTGACCATTGTATTATCTGTCCCAATGCATCCATACTGACGATTGTAATATCAGTCCCCATGTATCTCTACTGAGCAATGAATTATCAGCCCCATGTATCCTTACTTATTATTGCATTATCAGTCCCCATGTATCATTACTGACCATTGTAATATCATTCCCCATGTATCCTTACTGACCATTGTATTATCAGCCCTCATGTATCCTTACTGACAATTGAATTATCAGTCCCCATGTATCCTTACTGATTATTTCATTATCAGCCCCATGTATACTAATTGACCAGTGCATTAGCAGTCCCAATGTATTCTTACTGACCATTGTAATATCAGTCACTATGTATCATTACTGACCATTGTAATATCAGTCCCCATGTACCATTAATGACTATTGTATTATCAGTCCCCATGCATCCTTGCTGACCATTGCATTATCAGTCCCCATTTATCCTTACTGACCATTGAGTTATGAGTCACCATGGATCATTACTGACCATTGTATTATCAGTTCTCATGTATCCTTACTGACCATTGCATTATCAGAAACTATGTATCCTTACTGACCATTGTAATATCAGTCCACATGTATAGTTACTGACTATTGTATTATCAGCCCCATGTATCCATACTGACCATTGCATTATCAGTCCCATTGTATCCTTATTGACCATTGTAGTATCAGGCCCCATTTATCCTTACAAACCATTGTATTATCAGTCCCCATGTATCCTTACTGACCATTGTATTTTCAGTCCCCATGTATCCTTACTGACCATTGTATAATCAGCCCCATGTATCCTTACTGATTATTGCTTTATCAGACCCCTTGGATCCTTACTCACCATTGGATTATCAGTCCCCATGTATCCTGACTGACCATTGTAATATCAGTCTCCATGTATCGTTACTGACCACTGTATTATCAGTCCCCATGCATGCTTACTGACCAATGCGTTATCTGTCCCCATGTATCCTTACTGACCATTGCATTATCAGTCCCCATGTATCCTTACTGACCATGTAATATCAATCATCTTGTATCCCTTCAGGCCGTTCTATTATCAGTAACAATATAACTTTACTTGCCATTGTAGTATCAGTACCAATATAACCTTAATTGCCATTGTGTTATCCATCTTCATGTATCCTTACTGGCCATTCTATTATCAGTCCTCATGTATCATCATTGACCACTGTATTATCAGTTTCCATGTCACTTTACTGACCACGTTATTATCAGCCACCATGCCTCGTTAATGACAATTGCATTATCAGCCCCTTTTATCATTATGAACCACTTTAATATCCGCCGCCAGGTACCCATACTGACCATTGTATTATCAGTACCCATGTATCATCATTGACCATTGTTTTATCAGTCTTCATGTATTCTTACTGTCCATTGTATTACCAGTCCCCATGTATCCTTACTGTCCATTGTATTATGAGCCCCCACGTTTCCTTACTGACCATTGTATTATCAGCCGCCATGTATCGTTACTGACCATTGTATTATCAGTCCCCATGTCTCCTTACCGCCCATTGTAATATCAGTCCCGATGTATCATTACTGACCAATGTATTATCAGTCCCCATGTATAGTTACAGAGCATTTAATTATCAGTCCCCATGTATCCTTACTGACCATTGTATTATCAGTCCCGATGTATCCATACTGACCATTGTATTATCATTCCCCTTCTTTCCTTACTGACCACTGTATTACCAGCCCCCATGTATCCTTACAGACCGTTGTATTATTAGTCCCCATGCTCCCATACTGATTATGGCATTATCAGTCTCCTTGTATCCTTTCTGACCATTGCATTATCAGTGCCCGTGTGTCCATACTGTTCATTGTATTATCAGTCCCCATGTATCCTTACTGACTATTGTATTATCTGTCCCAATGCATCCATACTGACGATTGTAATACCAGTCCCCATGTATCCTTACCGATTATTGCATTATCAGTCCCCATATATCCTTACTGACCATTGCATTATCAGTCCCCATGTATCCTTACTGACCATTGTAATATCAGTCTCCATGTATCATTATTGACCATTGTAATATCAGTGCCCATGTATCTTAACTGACCATTGTAATATCAGTCTCCATTTATCATTGCTGACCATTGCATTATCAGTCCCCATGTATCCTTACTGACCATTGTAGTATCAGTCCCCATGTATCCTTGCTGACCATTGCATTATCAGTCCCCATGTATCTTAACTGACCATTGTAATATCAGTCCCCATGTATCCTTACTGACCATTGCAATATCAGAAACTATGTATCCTTACTGACCATTGTAATATCAGTCCACATGTATAGTTACTGACTATTGTATTATCAGCCCCATGTATCCATACTGACCATTGCAGTATCTGTCCCCATGTATCCATATTGACCTTTGTATTATCAGTCCCCATGTATCCTTACTGTCCATTGCATTATCAGTCCCCTTGTATCCTTATTGACCATTGTAGTATCAGGCCCCATTTATCCTTACAAACCATTGTATTATCAGTCACCATGTATCCTTTCTGACCATTGCATTATCAGTCCCCATGTATCCTTACTGACCATAGTATTTTCAGTCCACATGTATCCTTACTGACCATTGTATAATCAGCCCCATGTATCCTTACTGATTATTGCTTTATCAGACCCCTTGGATCCTTACTCACCATTGGATTATCAGTCCCCATGTATCCTGACTGACCATTGTAATATCAGTCTCCATGTATCGTTACTGACCACTGTATTATCAGTCCCCATGCATGCTTACTGACCAATGCATTATCTGTCCCCATGTATCCTTACTGACCATTGCATTATCAGTCCCCATGTATCCTTACTGACCATGTAATATCAATCATCTTGTATCCCTTCAGGCCGTTCTATTATGAGTAACAATATAACTTTACTTGCCATTGTAGTATCAGTACCAATATAACCTTAATTGCCATTGTATTATCCATCTCCAGGCACCCTTACTGACCATTCTAATTTCAGTCCTCATGTATCATCATTGACCACTGTATTATCAGTTTCCATGTCACTTTACTGACCACTTTATTATCAGCCCCCATGCCTCATTAATGACAATTGCATTATCAGCCCCTTTTATCATTGTGGACCACTTTAATATCCGCAGCCATGTATCCGTACAGACCATTGTATTATCAGTACCCATTTATCATCATTGACCATTGTTTTATCAGTCTTCATGTATTCTTACTGTCCATTGTATTATCAGTCCCCATGTAGCCTTACTTTCCATTGTATTATGAGCCCCCACGTTTCCTTACTGACCATTGTATTATCAGCCCCCATGTATCGTTACTGACCATTGTAATATTAGTCCCCATGTCTCCTTACTGCCCATTGTAATATCAGTCCCGATGTATCATTACTGACCATTGTATTATCAGTCCCCATGTATAGTTACAGAACATTTAATTATCAGTCCCCATGTATTCTTACTGACCATTGTATTATCAGTCCCGACGTATCACAGAAATCACAGAATCACAGAAACCCCACAGTGCAGATAGAGGCCATTTCGGCCCATCGAGCCTGCACCGACACATATCCCACCCTATCCCCGTAACCCCACGTATTTAATCCACCTAACACTAAGGGTCAATTTATCATAGCCAATCAACCTTACCCGCACATCTTTGGACTGCGGGAGCAAACCGGAGCACCCGGAGGGAAACCAAGCAAACATGGGGAGAATGTGCAAACTCCACACAGAAAGTCACCCGAGGTCGGATTCGAAGCCGGGTCCCTGGCGCTTTGAGGCAACAGTGCTAACCACTATGCCACCGTGCTATATCCCATTGTATCCTTACTGACCATTGCATTATCAGTCCCCATGTATCATTACTGACCATGTAATATCAATCCTCTTGTATCCCTACAGACAATCGTATTATGAGACCCATCTATCCACACTGACCATTGCATTATCAGTCTCCAAGTATCATTACTGTCCATTGTAATATCAGTCGCCATGGCTCCTTAAAGACTATTGTATTATCTGTTCCAATGCATCCTTACTGACCATTGTAACATCAGTCCCCATGTATCCGTACTGACCATTGTATTATCATTCCCCTTCTTTCCTCACTGACCACTGTATTACCAGCCCCCATGTATCCGTACAGACCGTTGCATTATTAGTCCCCATGCACCCATACTGATTATGGCATTTTCAGTCCCCTTGTATACTTTCTGACCATTGCATGATCAGTGCCCGTGTGTCCATACTGTCCATTGTATTATCAGTCCCCATGTATCCTTACTGACTATTGTATTATCTGTCCCAATGCATCCATACTGACGATTGTATTATCAGTCCCCATGTATCCTTACCGATTATTGCATTATCAGTCCCCATATATCCTTACTGACCATTGCATTATCAGTCCCCATGTATCCTTACTGACCATTGTAATATCAGTCTCCATGTATCATTACTGACCATTGTAATATCAGTGCCCATGTATCCTGACTGAGCATTGTAATATCAGTCTCCATTTATCATTGCGGACCATTGCATTATCAGTCCCCATGTATCCTTACTGACCATTGTAGTATCAGTCACCATGTATCCTTGCTGACCATTGCATTATCAGTCCCCATGTATCTTAACTGACCATTGTAATATCAGTCCCCATGTATCCTTACTGACCATTGCATTATCAGGAACCATGTATCCTTACTGACCATTGTAATAACAGTCCCCATGTATAGTTACTGACAATAGTATTATCAGCCCCATGTATCCTTACTGACCAGTGCAGTATCTGTCCCCATGTATCCATATTGACCTTTGCATTATCAGTCCCCATGTATCCTTACTGTCCATTGCATTATTAATCCCCTTGTATCCTTATTGACCATTGTATTATCAGGCCCCATTTATCCTTACAAACCATTGTATTATCAGTCCCCATGTATCCTTTCTGACCATTGTATGATCAGTCCCCATGTATCCTTACTGTCCATTGCATTATCAGTCCCCTTGTATCCTTACTGACCATCGCATTATCAGTCCCCATGTATCCTTACTGACCATTGTATTTTCAGTCCCCGTGTATCCTTACTGACCATTGTATAATCAGCCCCATGCATCCTTACTGATTATTGGTTTCTCAGACCCCTTGGATCCTTACTGACCATTGGATTATCAGGCCCCAGTTATCCTTACTGACCATTGTAATATCAGTCTCCATGTATCGTTACTGACCATTGTATTATCAGGCCCCATGTATGCTTACTGACCAATGCATTATCTGTCCCCATGTATCCTTACTGACCATTACATTATCAGTCCTCATATATCTTTACTGACCATGTAATATCAATCATCTTGTATCTCTACAGGCCGTTGTATTATCAGTACCAATATAACCTTAATTGCCATTGTATTATCCATCTCCATGTATCCTTACTGCCAATTCTGTTATCAGTCCTCATGTATCATCACTGACTATTGTATTATCAGTTTCCATGTAACTTTACTGACCACTTTATTATCAGCCCCCATGCATCTTTAATGACAATTGCATTATCAGCCCCTTTTATCATTATGGACCACTTTAATATCCGCCGCCATGTATCCGTACTGACCTTTGTATTATCAGTCCCCATGTATCCATATTGACCATTTTGTTACCAGTACCCATGTATCATCATTGACCATTGTTTTATCAGTCTTCATGTATTATTACTGTCCATTGTATTATCAGTCCCCATGTATCCATACTGTCCATTGTATTATGAGCCCCCACGTTTCCTTACTGACCATTGTATAATCAGCCCCCATGTATCGTTACTGACCATTGTAATATCAGTCCCTATGTATCCTTTCTGACCATTGCATTATCCCTCCCCATGTATCCTTACAGACCATTGTAATATCAGTCCCCATGTATCCTTAGTGACCATTGCAATATCAGTCCCCATGTCTCCTTACTCCCCATTGTAATATCAGTCCCCATGTATCATTACTGACCATTGTATTATCAGTCCCCATGTATAGTTACTGAGCATTTCATTATCAGTCCCCATATATCCTTTCTGAACATTGTAATATCAGTCCACATGAATTCTTACTGACGATTGTATTATCAGCCCCCATGTATCCATATTGTGCATTGCATTATCAGTCCCCATGTATCCTTACTGACCATTGCATTATCCGTCTCCATGTGTCCTTACTGACCATTTTATTATCAGTCCGACATATCCTTACTGACCATTGTATTGTCATTCCCCTTGTGTCCTTACTGACCATTGTATCACCAGCCCCATGTATACTTACTAACCATTGTATTATCTGCCCCAATGCATCCTTACTGACCATTGCAATGTCAGTCCCCATGTATCCTTACTGACCATTGTATTACCAGCCCCCATGTATCCTTACAGACCATTGTATTATTAGTCCCCATGCACCCATACTGATAATGGCATTATCACTCACCATATGTCCTTCCTGACCATTGCATTATCAGATTCCATGTATCCTTACTGACAATTGCATTATGGTGTAGAGATGCCGGTGTTGGACAGGGGTGGACAAATGTCAGAAGTCACACAACACCAGGTTATAGCCCAACTGTTTTATTTATTATCTTGTGATTTCAAATAAAACTGTTAGACTATAACCTGGTGTTGTGTGACATTGTATTATGAGTCGCCATTTATCATTACTGACCATTGTACTGTCATTTATCCTGCATTCTTACTGACCATTGCATTATCAGAAACCACGTATCTTTACTGACCATTGTAATGTCAGTCCCCATGTATTCTTATTGACCATTGTATTATTAGCCCCATGTATCCATACTGACCATTGCATTATCTTTCCCAATGTATCCATATTGACCATTGTATTATCAGTCCCCATATATCCTTACTTACCATAGTATTATCAGTCCACATGTATCATTACTGGCCATTGTAATATCAGTCCCCATGCATCCTTACTGACCATTGCATTATCAGTCCCCATTTATCCTTACTGACCATTGTATTATGAGTCACCATGGGTCATTACTGACAATTGTATTATCAGTTCTCATGTATCCTTACTGACCATTGCATTATCAGAAACTATGTATCCTTACTGACCATTGTAATATCAACTGTAGGAAGTCACACAACACCAGGTTATAGTCCAACAGCTTTATTTGAAATCACAAGCTTTCGGAGCGCTGCTCCTTCTTCAGGTGAAGTGGAGAAATGCATAAAGACACAGCTTATATAGTCAAAGAATCATGTCAGATGTTTACAGGTAACCTTTCCAACTGCCATTTATCGCACCTCGGCAGAGAGATAATCACAGCAGTCACAGGTGTGAATGGTGTCCAAACAGGTCAGTCAGGGAAACATTACATCAAAGAACAATGAGGTGGGGTCACAAGGGGTCAAATATTGCAGATGCTGGGATCTGTATGAAAAACAAAAAAACAGACAAAAAACATTTTTTTTTTTTGGCTGGAAATCACAGCAGGTCCGGCCGCATCTGTGTAGAGAGAACAAGCCAATGTCGACTCGGGTCTGGATGACCCTGCATCAGGTGGGGTTACATGTAGCGTGACATGAACCCAAGATCTCGGTTGAGGCCGTCCTCATGAGTGCGGAACTTGGCTATCAGTTTCTGCTCGACGATTTTGCATTGTCGTGTGTCTCGAAGGCCACCTTGGAGAATGCTTACCCGAAGATCGGAGGCTGAATGTCCTTGACTGCTGAAGTGTTCCCCGACTGGGAGGGAACACTCCTGCCTGGTGATTGTTGCACGGTGTCCGTTCATCCGTTGTCGCAGTGTCTGCATGGTCTCGCCGATGTACCATGCTCCGGGGCATCCTTTCCTGCAACGTATGAGGTAGACAACGTTGGCCGAGTCACATGAGTATGTACCATATACCTGGTGGGTGGTGTCCTCACGACATTTTCTTCCTATGGACCCACGGCGAAGAATCACTGAAAAGACTACACGATAACATCAACAAGTTCCATCCCACCATCAAACTCACCATGGACTACTCCTCAGAATCAGTCTCATTCCTGGACACACGAATCTCCATCAAAGACGGACACCTCAGCACTTCACTCTACCGCAAGCCCACGGACAACCTCACGATTCTTCACTTCTCCAGCTTCCACCCGAACCACGTTAAAGAAGCCATCCCCTATGGACAAGCCCTGCGAATACACAGGGTCTGCTCAGACGAGGAGGAACGCGATGGACACCTACAGACACTGAAAGACGCCCTTGTAAGAATGGGATATGATGCTCGACTCGTCGATCGACAGTTCCGACGGGCCACAGCGAAAAATCGCATAGACCTCCTCAGAAGACAAACACGGGACACAACCAACAGAGTACCCTTCGTCGCCCAGGACTTCCCCGGAGTGGAGAAACTACGCCATGTTCTTCGCAGCCTTCAACATGTCATCGATGACGACGAAAACCTCGCTAAGGCCATCCCCACGCCTCCACTACTCGCTTTCAAACAGCCGCCTAACCTCAAACAGACCATCGTTCGCAGCAAATTACCCAGCTTTCAGGAGAACAGCGACCACGACACCACACAACCCTGCCACAGCAACCTCTGCAAGACATGCCAGATCATCAACACAGATACCATCATCACACGTGAGGACACCACCCACCAGGTACATGGTACATACTCATGTGACTCGGCCAACGTTGCCTATCTCATAAGTTGCAGGAAAGGATGCCCCGGAGCATGGTACCTCGGCGAGACCATGCAGACACTGCGACAATGGATGAACGGACACCGCACAACAATCACCAGGCAGGAGTGTTCCCTCGCTGTCGGGGAATACTTCAGCAGTCAAGGACATTCAGCCTCCGATCTTCGGGTAAGCATTCTGCAAGGTGGCCTTCGAGACACACGACAACGCAAAATCGTCGAGCAGAAACTGATAGCCAAGTTCCGCACTCATGAGGACGGCCTCAACCGAGATCTTTGGTTCATGACACGCTACATGTAACCCCACCTGATGCAGGGTCACCCAGACTCGAGTCGACATTGGCTTGTTCTCTCTGCACAGATGCGGCCGGACCTGCTGTGATTTCCAGCCAAAAAAAAAAAAAAAAAAAAAAAAATGTTTTTTGTCTGTTTTTTTGTTTTTCATACAGACCCCAGCATCTGCAATATTTGACCCCTTGTGACCCCACCTCATTGTTCTTTGATGTAATGTTTCCCTGACTGACCTGTTTGGACACCATTCACACCTTTGACTGCTGTGATTATCTCTCTGCCGAGGTGCGATAAATGGCAGTTGGAAAGGTTACCTGTAAACATCTGACATGATTCTCTGACTATATAAGCTGTGTCTTTATGCATTTCTCCACTTCACCTGAAGAAGGAGCAGCGCTCCGAAAGCTTGTGATTTCAAATAAAGCTGTTGGACTATAACCTGGTGTTGTGTGACTTCTTACATTTGTCCACCCCAGTCCAACTCCGGCATCTCCACACCATTGTAATATCAGTCCACATGTATTGTTACTGACTATTGTATTATCAGCCCCATGTATCCATACTGACCATTATTATATCAGTCCACCTGTGTCCTTACTGACCATTGTATTATCAGCCCCCATCTATCCATACTGAACATTGCATTATCAGTCCCCATGTATCCTTACTGACCATTGCATTATCCGTCTCCATATGTCCTTACTGACTATTGTATTATGAGTCCACATGCAACCTTACTGACCAGTGTAGTATCAGTCCTCATGTAACCTTATTGGCTACAGTATATTCAGTCCCCAGGTAACTTTACTGACCATTGTATTACCATTCCCCATATATCCTTACTTGCCATTGAATTATCAGCCCCCATGTATCCTTACTGACAATTGCATTATCTCTCCTCATGTATCCTTAGTGTCCAGTGTTTTATCAGCCCCATGTATCCTTGCTGTCAAATGCATTTTCTGTCCCCATTTATCCTTACTGGTCATTGTCTTATCTATCCCCATGTATCCATATTGACCATTGTATTATCAGTCCCCTTGTATTCTTACTGACCATTGGAGTATCAGCCCCCATATATACTTACTGACCATTGTATTTTCTGTCCCAATGCAACCTGACTAACAATTGTAACATCAGTCCCCATTTAACCTTACTGACCATTGTATTATTAGCTGCCATATATACTTACTGACCATTGTATTATCAGTCCCCATTTCTCCTGACTGACCATTGGATTATCAGTCCCCATGTATCCTTAGTGACCATTTTATTAGCGCACCCCATGTATCCTTACCGAATAATGTATTATCAGCATCCATGTATCCATATGGACCATTGTAATGTCAGTCACCATGTATCCTTACTGACCAGTGTACTATCAGCCCCCATGTATCCGTCCTGACCATTGTATTATCAGTCTCCATGTATCCTTACTGACCATTTTATTTTCATCCCCATGTATCCTTACTCACCCTTGTAATATCAGTCCCCATGTATCCATAATGACCATTTTATTGTCAGCACCCATGTATCCTAATAGACCATTTTATTACCAGCCCCCATATATCCTTACTAACCATTTTAATATCAAACCCCTTGTGTCCTTACCGACATTTGCATTATCAGCCCCAATGTAGCCTTGCTGACCATTGTATTATC
The DNA here is from genome assembly GCF_052327205.1 of Somniosus microcephalus. Lineage (NCBI taxonomy): Eukaryota > Metazoa > Chordata > Chondrichthyes > Squaliformes > Somniosidae > Somniosus > Somniosus microcephalus. Next base: position 127,175,003 of record NC_140990.1, read on the forward strand.
AGCCCCCATGAATCCTTACTGACCATTGTAATATCAGTCACCATGTATCATTACTGACCATTGTAATATCAGTCCCCATGTACCATTACTGACGATTGTATTATCAGTCCGATGCATCCTTACTGACCATTGCATTATCAGTCCCCATTTATCCTTACTGACCATTGTATTATGAGTCACCATGGATCATTACTGACCATTGTATTATCAGTTCTCATGTTTCCTTACTGACCATTGCATTATCAGAAACTATGTATCCTTACTGACCATTGTAATATCAGTCCACATGTATAGTTACTGACTATTGTATTATCAGCCCCATGTATCCATACTGACCATTGCAGTATCTGTCCCCATGTATCCATATTGACCTTTGTATTATCAGTCCCCATATATCCTTACTGTCCATTGCATTATCAGTCCCCTTGAATCCTTATTGACCATTGTATTATCTTGCCCCATATATCCTTACAAACCATTGTATTATCAGTCACCATGTATCCATTCTGACTATTGTATTATCAGTCCCCATGTATCCTTACTGTCCATTGCATTATCAGTCCCCATGTATCCTTACTGACCATTGTATTTTCAGTCCCCATGTATCCTTACTGACCATTGTATAATCAGCCCCATGTATCCTTAATGATTATTGCTTTATCAGACCCCTTGGATCCTTACTCACCATTGGATTATCAGTCCCCATGTATCCTGACTGACCATTGTAATATCAGTCTCCATGTATCGTTACTGACCACTGTATTATCAGTCCCCATGGATGCTAACTGACCAATGCGTTATCTGTCCCCATGTATCCTTACTGACCATGTAATATCAATCATCTTGTATCCCTTCAGGCCGTTCTATTGTCAGTAACAATATAACTTTACTTGCCATTGTAGTATCAGTACCAATATAACCTTAATTGCCATTGTATTATCCATCTCCATGTATCCTTACTGACCATTCTATTATCAGTCCTCATGTATCATCATTGACCACTGTATTATCAGTTTCCATGTCACTTTACTGACCACTTTAAAATCAGCCCCCATGCCTCGTTAATGACAATTGCATTATCAGCCCCTTTTATCATTATGGACCACTTTAATATCCGCCGCCCTGTATCCGTACTGACCATTGTATTATCAGTGCCCATGTATCATCATTGACCATTGTTTTATCAGTCTTCATGTATTCTTACTGTCCATTGTATTATCAGTCCCCATTTATCCTTACTGTCCATTGTATTATGAGCCCCCACGTTTCCTTACTGACCATTGTATTATCAGCCCCCATGTATCGTTACTGACCATTGTAATATCAGTCCCCATGTCTCCTTACTGCCCATTGTAATATCAGTCCCGATGTATCATTACTGACCATTGTAATATCAGTCTCCATGTATCGTTACTGACCACTGTATTATCAGTCCCCATGGATGCTAACTGACCAATGCGTTATCTGTCCCCATGTATCCTTACTGACCATGTAATATCAATCATCTTGTATCCCTTCAGGCCGTTCTATTGTCAGTAACAATATAACTTTACTTGCCATTGTAGTATCAGTACCAATATAACCTTAATTGCCATTGTATTATCCATCTCCATGTATCCTTACTGACCATTCTATTATCAGTGCCCATGTATCATCATTGACCATTGTTTTATCAGTCTTCATGTATTCTTACTGTCCATTGTATTATCAGTCCCCATTTATCCTTACTGTCCATTGTATTATGAGCCCCCACGTTTCCTTACTGACCATTGTATTATCAGCCCCCATGTATCGTTACTGACCATTGTAATATCAGTCCCCATGTCTCCTTACTGCCCATTGTAATATCAGTCCCGATGTATCATTACTGACGATTGTATTATCAGTCCCCATGTATAGTTACAGAGCATTTAATTATCAGTCCCCATGTATCCTTACTGACCAATGTATTATCAGTCCCGACGTATCTGTACTGACCATTGTATTATCATTCCCCTTCTTTCCTTACTGACCACTCTATTAGTAGCCCCCATGTATCCTTACAGACTGTTGTATTATTAGTCCCCATGCATCCATACTGATTATGGCATTGTCAGTCCCCTTGTGTCCTTTCTGTCCATTGCATTATCAGTGCCCGTGTGTCCATACTGTCCCTTGTATTATCAATCCCCATGTATCCTTGCTGACTATTGTATTATCTGTCCCAATGCATCCATACTGACGATTGTAATATCAGTCCCTATGTATCCTTAACGATTATTGCATTATCAGTCCCCATATATCCTTACTGACCATTGCATTATCAGTCCCCATGTATCCTTACTGACCATTGGAATATCAGTCTCCATGTATCATTACTGACCATTGCATTATCAGTCCCCATGTATCCTTACTGACCATTGCTATATCAGTCCCCATGTATCCTTGCTGACCATTGCATTATCAGTCCCCATGTATCATAACTGACCATTGTAATATCAGTCCCCATGTATCCTTACTGACCATTGCTTTATCAGGAACCATGTATCCTTACTGACCATTGTAATATCATTCCCCATGTATAGTTACTGACAATTGTATTATCAGCCCCATGTATCCTTACTGACCATTGCAGTATCTGTCCCCATGTATCCATATTGACCTTTGCATTATCAGTCCCCATGTATCCTTACTGTCCATTGCATTATTAATCCCCTTGTATCCTTATTGACCATTGTATTATCAGGCCCCATTTATCCTTACAAACCATTGTATTATCAGTCCCCATGTATCCTTACTGACCATTGGATTATCAGTCCCCAGGTATCCTTACTGACCATTGTAATATCAGTCTCCATGTATCGTTACTGACCATTGTATTATCAGGCCCCATTTATGCTTACTGACCAATGCGTTATCTGTCCCCATGTATCCTTACTGACCATTGTATTTTCAGTCCCCATGTATCCTTACTGACCATTGTATAATCAGCCCCATGTATCCTTAATGATTATTGCTTTATCAGACCCCTTGGATCCTTACTCACCATTGGATTATCAGTCCCCATGTATCCTGACTGACCATTGTAATATCAGTCTCCATGTATCGTTACTGACCACTGTATTATCAGTCCCCATGGATGCTAACTGACCAATGCGTTATCTGTCCCCATGTATCCTTACTGACCATGTAATATCAATCATCTTGTATCCCTTCAGGCCGTTCTATTGTCAGTAACAATATAACTTTACTTGCCATTGTAGTATCAGTACCAATATAACCTTAATTGCCATTGTATTATCCATCTCCATGTATCCTTACTGACCATTCTATTATCAGTCCTCATGTATCATCATTGACCACTGTATTATCAGTTTCCATGTCACTTTACTGACCACTTTAAAATCAGCCCCCATGCCTCGTTAATGACAATTGCATTATCAGCCCCTTTTATCATTATGGACCACTTTAATATCCGCCGCCATGTATCTGTACTGACCATTGTATTATCAGTGCCCATGTATCATCATTGACCATTGTTTTATCAGTCTTCATGTATTCTTACTGTCCATTGTATTATCAGTCCCCATTTATCCTTACTGTCCATTGTATTATGAGCCCCCACGTTTCCTTACTGACCATTGTATTATCAGCCCCCATGTATCGTTACTGACCATTGTAATATCAGTCCCCATGTCTCCTTACTGCCCATTGTAATATCAGTCCCGATGTATCATTACTGACGATTGTATTATCAGTCCCCATGTATAGTTACAGAGCATTTAATTATCAGTCCCCATGTATCCTTACTGACCAATGTATTATCAGTCCTGACGTATCTGTACTGACCATTGTATTATCATTCCCCTTCTTTCCTTACTGACCACTCTATTACTAGCCCCCATGTATCCTTACAGACTGTTGTATTATTAGTCCCCATGCACCCATACTGATTATGGCATTGTCAGTCCCCTTGTGTCCTTTCTGTCCATTGCATTATCAGTGCCCGTGTGTCCATACTGTCCCTTGTATTATCAATCCCCATGTATCCTTGCTGACTATTGTATTATCTGTCCCAATGCATCCATACTGACGATTGTAATATCAGTCCCTATGTATCCTTAACGATTATTGCATTATCAGTCCCCATATATCCTTACTGACCATTGCATTATCAGTCCCCATGTATCCTTACTGACCATTGGAATATCAGTCTCCATGTATCATTACTGACCATTGCATTATCAGTCCCCATGTATCCTTACTGACCATTGTTATATCAGTCCCCATGTATCCTTGCTGACCATTGCATTATCAGTCCCCATGTATCATAACTGACCATTGTAATATCAGTCCCCATGTATCCTTACTGACCATTGCTTTATCAGGAACCATGTATCCTTACTGACCATTGTAATATCATTCCCCATGTATAGTTACTGACAATTGTATTATCAGCCCCATGTATCCTTACTGACCATTGCAGTATCTGTCCCCATGTATCCATATTGACCTTTGCATTATCAGTCCCCATGTATCCTTACTGTCCATTGCATTATTAATCCCCTTGTATCCTTATTGACCATTGTATTATCAGGCCCCATTTATCCTTACAAACCATTGTATTATCAGACCCCTTGGATCCTTACTGACCATTGGATTATCAGTCCCCAGGTATCCTTACTGACCATTGTAATATCAGTCTCCATGTATCGTTACTGACCATTGTATTATCAGGCCCCATGTATGCTTACTGACCAATGCGTTATCTGTCCCCATGTATCCTTACTGACCATTACATTATCATTCCTCATTTATCCTTACTGACCATGTAATATCAATCATCTTGTATCTCTACAGGCCGTTGTATTATCAGTACCAATATAACCTTAATTGACATTGTATTATCCATCTCCATGTATCCTTACTGACCATTCTATTATCAGTCCTCATGTATCATCATTGACCATTGTATTATCAGTTTCCATGTAACTTTACTGACCACTTTATTATCAGCCCCCATGCATCTTTAATGACAATTGCATTATCAGCCCCTTTTATCATTATGGACCACTTTAATATCCGCTGCCATGTATCCGTACTGACCTTTGTATTATCAGTCCCCATGTATCCATATTGACCATTTTATTACCAGTAGCCATGTATCATCATTGACCATTGTTTTATCAGTCTTCATGTATTATTATTGTCCATTGTATTATCAGTCCCCATGTATCCATACTGTCCATTGTATTATGAGCCCCCACGTTTCCTTACTGACCATTGTATAATCAGTCCCCATGTATCTTAACTGACCATTGTAATATCAGTCCCCATATCTGATTACTGACAATTGCATTATCTCTCCCCATGTATCCTTAGTGTCCAGTGAATTATCAGCCCCCATGTATACTTACTGACAAATGCATTATGTCTCCCCATATATCCTTACTGATCATTGACTTATCTACCCCATGTATCCATATTAACCATTGTATTATCAGTCACCTTGTATTTTTACTGACCATTGTAATATCAGCCCCATGGATAGTTACTGACCATTGTATTATCTGTCCCAATGCATCATGACTGAACAATGTAATAGCAGTCCCCATGTATCCTTGCTGACCATTGTATTATTAGCCTCCATGTATCCTTACTGACCACTGCATTAGCAGACCCCATGTATCCTTACTGAATATTGTATTATCAGCATCCATGTATCCTTACAGACCATTGTAATATCAGTCCCCATATATCCTTACTGTCCATTATAATATCAGCCCCCATGCATCCGTACTGACCAATGTATTATCAGTCCCCATTTATCCTTACAAACAGTGTATTATCAGTCCCCATGTAACCTTATTGATTATTGCATTAACAGTCTCCATGTATCCTTACTGACCATTGCATTAACAGTCCCCATGTATCCTTACTGACCATTGTATTATCAGCCATCATGTGTCTATACTGACCATTGTATTATCAGTTCCCATGAATCCATAGGGGATTCGATTGTAAGGGGAATAGATAGGGGTTTCTGTGGTCGCGACCGAGACTCCAGGATGGTATGTTGCCTCCCTGGTGCAAGGGTCAAGGATGTCTCGGCGCGGGTGCAGAACATTCTGGAGGGGGAGGGGGAACAGCCAGTTGTCGTGATACATGTTGGTACCAACGACGTAGCTAAAAAAAGGGAAGAGGTCCTACAAGTAGAATTTAGGGAGTTAGGAGCCAAACTAAAAAGTAGGACCTCGAAGGTAGTAATCTCTGGATTACTACCAGTGCCACGTGCTAGTAAGAGTACAGAGAACAGGATAGTTAGGCTAAATACGTGGCTTGAGCAGTGGTGTAAGAGGGAGGGTTTTAAATTTTTGAGGCATTGGAACCAGTTTTGTGGTAGGTGTGACCTATACAAAAGGGACGGTCTACACCTGTGCAGAGATGGAACTGATGTTCTCGGGGTAATTTTTGATAAAGCAGTTCGGGAGCATTTAAACTAGTATGGCAGGGGGCTAGAAACCTATGTAGTGAAATAGAGGAAAGTGAAAGGCAGACAGAAATAAATGATAAAATGGTGAGGAACAAAAAACAAAGGGCCAAACTAATTCATAAAAAATGTGAGCATAAAAAAAGCCTGAGGGTTTTATACCTTAATGCGAGAAGCATCAGGAACATGGTAGATGAATTAGCTGTGGAAATAGAGGTTAATAATTATGATCTAATTGGGATTACGGAAACATGGTTGCAGGGTGAGCAGGGCTGGGAGCTTAACATACAGGGGTATTCAGTATTTAGGAAGGATCGACAAAAAAGAAAGGGAGGAGGGGTAGCATTGCTAGTAAAAGAGGGGATAAATGCAATTGAAAGGAAGGATATTAACTCAGTTAATACAGAATCTATATGGGTGGAGCTAAGAAATAGCGAGGGGCGAAAAACATTAATAGGAGTGGTATATAGGCCTCCAAATAGTAAAATAGAGGTTAGGGAGGGCATCACGAGGGAAATTAGAGAAGCGTGCAATAAGAGCACAGCTGTCATCATAGGTGACTTTAACTTACATATAGATTGGACTAGCCTAATCAGTAAAAATAATGAGGAGGAGGAATTCCTTGAGTGTTTGAGGGATGGTTATCTGGATCAATATGTCGAGGAACCAACTCGGGAACAGGCTATATTGGACTGGGTACTGTGCAATGAGAAGGGACTAATCAGTAATCTTGTTGTACGGGGACCCTTGGGTCAGAGCGATCATAACATGATCGATTTCTCACTCGAAATGGAGAGCGAAGAAATTGACTCAGAGACTAAGGTCCTGAATTTAAACAAGGGGAATTATGATGCCATGAGACGGGAACTGAGTAGGTCTGAGTGGACAACGTTCCTGGGAGGACTGGAGGTAGATAAACAATGGCAAACATTTAAAGATAGAATGACAAAATTGCAAAAATTGTTTATACCAATCTGGCATAAAAGGAAATCTAAAAAGGTGACTCAACCGTGGATAACAGGGGAAATTAGAGACAGCATAAAATCCAAAGATAGGGCGTATAAAATAGCCAAAAAAAGCGCCAGAGCGGAAGATTGGGAACAGTTTAAGATAGAGCAAAGGAGGGCAAAGGGCATAATCAAGAGGGGCAAAATAGCTTACGAAAACAAGCTGGCGGAAAATATAAAAACTAACTCCAAAAGCTTTTATAAGTATATCAAAAGGAAAAGACTGGTGAAAACCAAAGTTGGTCCATTGCAGTCAGATACGGGGGAATATATAATGGGAAATAAGGAAATGGCAGATCAACTAAATGCATACTTTGGGTCAGTCTTTACGAAGGAAGACACAAAAAACCTCCCTGGGATATCGGGAAAAATAGGGACATTGGCAAAGGAGGAACTGACGCAAATCAATATCTCTAAGGATATGGTGTTAAGGAAGCTAAAGGGATTGAAGGTGGACAAATCCCCAGGGCCTGATAACATGCATCCTAGGGTACTGAAGGAGGTGGCCCTAGAGATAGCGGATGCACTAAGGATGATTTTTCAGAATTCATTAGACTCGGGAACAGTGCCGATGGATTGGAGGGTAGCTAACGTTACCCCACTATTCAAAAAGGGGGGTAGGGAAAAAGCAGGTAATTACAGACCTGTAAGCCTTACATCAGTTGTGGGCAAAATGCTGGAGTCCATCATTAAGGATGAAATAGCGGAGCACTTAGCAAATGGGGACAGGATAGGACAGAGTCAACATGGATTTACAAAGGGTAAATCGTGCTTGACTAATCTATTGGAATTTTTTGAGGGAGTAACTGGTAGAATAGATGGGGGAGAGCCAGTAGATGTGGTGTACCTGGACTTCCAAAAGGCCTTCGATAAGGTCCCACATAAAAGATTAGCATGGAAAATTGAGGCTCATGGGATAAAGGGGAAAGTTTTGGCGTGGATAGGGAACTGGCTGTCAGATAGAAAACAGAGAGTTGGAATAAACGGCTCATTTTCTGAATGGCAGGCAGTAACAAGTGGGGTACCACAGGGATCTGTCCTGGGCCCCCAGCTGTTCACAATTTACATTAATGACCTGGATCAGGGAGTCGGATGCAGCATTTCCAAATTTGCAGACGACACTAAACTAGGAGGGGGGGTGGGCTCAGAGGAAGAGACCAGGAAGCTCCAGAGCGATTTGGACAGACTGGGCGATTGGGCGGATAAATGGCAGATGCACTATAATGTGGACAAGTGCGAAGTTATCCACCTTGGGTGCAGGAACGGGAGGGCAAATTATTATTTAAATGGCAATAGATTGGGAGAGGGGGAAGTACAGAGAGACCTGGGTGTTCTTGTACACCAGTCACTGAAGGCGAGCATGCAGGTGCAACAGGCGGTCAAGAAGGCAAACGGTATGCTGGCCTTCATAGCAAAAGGGTTAGAATACAGGAACAGGGATACCTTGCTGCAGCTGTACAGGGCACTGGTGAGACCACACCTCGAGTACTGTGTACAGTTTTGGTCGCCTCATCTGAGGAAGGATGTTCTTGCCATGGAGGGGGTGCAGCGGCGATTCACCAGGCTGATACCAGGAATGGCGGGAATGACCTATGAGGAGAGACTATGTAGTTTAGGGATGTACACACTGGAGTTTAGAAGATTGAGAGGGGACCTCATTGAAGTGTATAAAATTCTGACAGGTCTAGACAGACTGGATGCAGAAGGAATGTTTCCCTTGGCGGGTGAGAACAGAACTAGAGGACATAATTTAAGGATAAGGGCTAAACCATTTAGGACAGAGATGAGGGGGAATTTCTTCACTCAGAGAGTGGTGAACCTGTGGAACTCATTGCCACAGAGGGCAGTGTACGCCAGCTCATTAAATATATTTAAGAGGGAATTAGATATATTTCTACGGGCAAAAGGGGTTAAGGGTTACGGAGAGAAGGCGGGGACGGGATACTGAATTAAAGGATCAGCCATGATCTCATCGAATGGCGGAGCAGGCACGAAGGGCCGAATGGCCTACTCCTGCTCCTATCTTCTATGTATCTATGTATCTATGTATCCTTACTGACCATTGTATTATCAGTCCCCATGTATCCATACTGACCATTTTATTATCAGCACCTATGTTTGCTTACTGATAATTGAATAATCTGTCCCAATGCATCCCTACTGACCATTGTAATATCAGTTTGAATGTATCATTACCGACCCTTGCATTATCAGTCCCCAAGTTACCCTACTGACCATTGTATTATCAGTCCCTATGTATCCATATTGACCTTTGTATTATCAGTCCCCATGTATCCTTAGTGTCCATAGCATTATCAGTCCCCATGTATCCATATTGACCATTGTATTATCAGGCCCCATTTATCCTTGCAGACCATTGTATTATCAGTCCCCATTAAACCTTTCTGACCATTGTATTATCAGTCCCCATGTATCCTTACTGTCCATTGCATCATCAGTCCCCTTGTATCTTTACTGACCATTGCATTATCAGTCCCCGTGTTTCCTTACTGACCATTGTATTATCAGTCCCCGTGTTTCCTTACTGACCATTGCATTATCAGTCCCCATGTATCCTCACTGAGCAATGAATTGTCAGGCCCCATGTATCCTTACAGATTATTGCATTATCAGGCCCCATATATCCTTACTGACCATTGCATTATCAGTCCCCATGTAACGTTACTGACCATTGTAATATTAGTCTCCATGTATCATTACTGTCCATTGTAATATCAGTCCCCATGTATTATTACTGAGCATTGTAATATCATACCCCATGTATCCTTACTGACCATTGTAATGTCAGTCTCCATGTATCATTACTGATCATTGTAATATCAGTGCCCATGTATCCTGACTGAGCATTGTAATATCAGTCTCCATGTAACATTACTGAGCATTGCATTATCAGTCCCCATGTATACTTACTGACCAATGTAATATCAGTCCCCATGTATGATTACTGACCATTGTATTGTCATTCCCCATGTATACCTACTGACACTTGCATTATCAGTCCCCATGTATCCTTAATGACCACTATTATATCAGTCCACCTGTGTCTTAAGTGACCATTTTATTATCAGCGCCCATGTATCCATACAGAACGTTGTATTATCAGTCCCCATGTATCCTTACTGACCATTGCATTATCCGTCTCCATGTGTCCTTACTGACCATTGTGTTATGAGTCCACATGCAACCTTACTGTCCAATTTATTATCATTCCCCATATATCCTTACTGTCCATTGAATTATCAGCACCCATGTATCCTTACTGACAATGGCATTATCTCTCCCCATGTATCCTTAGTGTCCAGTTAATTATCAGCCCCCATGTACCCTTACTGACAAATGCTTCATGTTTCCCCATGTATCCTTACTGATCATTGACTTATCTATACCCATGTATCCATATTAACCATTTTATTATCAGTCCCCTTGTATTCTTACTTACCATTGTAGTATCAGCCCCCATGTATCCTTACTGACAAATGCATTGTGTCCCCATGTATCCTTACTGATCATTGACATATCTATCCCCATGTATCCATATTAACCATTGTATTTCCAGTCCCCTTTTATTCTTACTGAGCTTTGTAGTATCAGCACCCATGTAAACTTACTGACCATTGTATTTTCTGTCCCAATGCATCCTGACTGAACATTGCAATATCAGTCCATATGTATCCTTTCTGATCATTGTCTTATTAGCCGTCATGAATACTTATTGACCATTGTATTATCAATCCCCATGTATGCTTACTGACCATTGCATTATCAGTCCCCATGTATCCTTAATGACCACTGTATTAGCAGACCCCTTGTATCCTTACTGAATATTGTATTATCAGCATCCATGTATCCTTACAGAACATTGTAATATCAGTCCCCATTTATCCTTACTGTCCAGTAAATTATCAGCCCCCATGTATCCGTACTGACCAATGTATTATCAGTCCCCATTTATCCTTACTGACCATTTTATTTTCATCGCCCATGTATCCTTACTGATCATTGAATTATCAGCACCCATTTATCCTTACAAACAGTGCATTATCAGTCCCCATGTAACCTTATTGATTATTGCTTTAACAGTCCCCATGTATACTTACTGACCATTGCATTATCAGTCCCCATGTATGCTTACTGACCATTATATTATCAGCCATCATGTGTCCATACTGACCATTGTATTATCAGATCCCATGTATCCTTACTGACCATTGTATTATCAGTCCCCATGTATCCATACTGACCATTTTATTATCAGCCCCCATGTTTGCTTACTGACCATTGAAAAATCTGTCCCAATGCATCCCTACTGACCATTGTAATATCAGTCTCAATGTATCATTACTGACCCTTGCATTATCAGTCCCCATGTATCCTTACTGACCATTGTATTATCAGTCCCCATGTATCCTTACTGACCATTGGAGTATCAGTCCCCATGCGTCCTTACTGCTCATTGTAATATCATCCCCATGTATCATTTCTGACCATTGTGTTAACAGTCACCATGTATAGTTACTGAACATTTCATTATCAGTCCCCATATATCCGTTCTGAGCATTGTAATATCAGTCCACATGAATCCTTATTGACAATTGTATAATCAGCCCCATGTATCCATACTGAGCATTGCATTATCGATCACCATGTATCCTTACTGACCATTGCATTTCCTCCCCATGTGTCCTTACTGACCATTGTATTATCAGTCCCGAAGTATCCTTACTGACCATTGTATTATCAGACCGCATGTATCCTTACTGATCACTCTATTTTCAGTCACCATGTATCCTTACTGACCATTGCATTTTCAGTTCCCATGTATGCTTACCGACCATTGTAATATCAGTCGACATTTATCATCATTGACCATTGTATTATCAGTTCTCATGTATCCTTATTGACTATTGCATTATCAGAAACCATGTAGCCTTACTGACCATTGTATTATCAGTTCCCATGTACCCTTACTGTCTATTGCATAATCACTCCCCGTGTATCCTTACTGACCATTGTATTATCAGTCCCCATGTTTCCTTACGGGACATTGTAATAACAGTCCCCATGTATCCTTACGGAACATTTTATTATTAGTCCCCATGTATCCTTACTGGCCAATATATTTTCAGTACACATGTATCCTAACTGACCATTTAATATCAGTCTCCATGTATCCTTACTGACCATTGTATTATCATTCCCCATATATCCTTATTGGCCATTTTATTATCTGTCCCAATGAATCCATAATGATTATGGCATTATCAGTCCCCATGTATCCTTACTCACACTTGTAATATCAGTTTCCATGTATCCATAATGACCATTTTATTATCAGCACCCATGTATCCTAACAGACCATTGTATTATCAGCCCCCATATATCCTTACTAACCATTTTAATATCAATCCCCATGTGTCCTTACCGACATTTGTATTATCAGCCCCAATGTAGCCTTGCTGACCATTGTATTATCAGCCCCCATGAATCCTTACTGACCATTGTATTATCAGCCCTCATGTATCCTTACTGACAATTGAATTATCAGTCCCCATGTATCCTTACTGATTATTTCATTATCAGCCCCATGGATACTAATTGACCAGTGCATTAGCAGTCCCAATGTATTCTTACTGACCATTGTAATATCAGTCACTATGTATCATTACTGACCATTGTAATATCAGTCCCCATGTACCATTACTGACTATTGTATTATCAGTCCCCATGCATCCTTGCTGACCATTGCATTATCAGTCCCCATTTATCCTTACTGACCATTGTATTATGAGTCACCATGGATCATTACTGACCATTGCATTATCAGTTCTCATGTATCCTTACTGACCATTGCATTATCAGAAACGATGTATCCTTACTGACCATTGTAATGTCAGTCCACATGTATAGTTACTGACTATTGTATTATCAGCCCCATGTATCCATACTGACCATTGCAGTATCTGTCCCCATGTATCCATATTGACCTTTGTATTATAAGTCCCCATGTATCCTTACTGTCCATTGCATTATCAGTCCCATTGTATCCTTATTGACCATTGTAGTATCAGGCCCCATTTATCCTTACAAACCAGTGTATAATCAGCCCCATGTATCCTTACTGATTATTGCTTTATCAGACCCCTTGGATCCTTACTCACCATTGGATTATCAGTCCCCATGTATCCTGACTAACCATTGTAATATCAGTCTCCATGTATCGTTGCTGACCACTGTATTATCAGTCCCCATGCATGCTTACTGACCAATGCGTTATCTGTCCCCATGTATCCTTACTGACCATTGCATTATCAGTCCCCATGTATCCTTACTGACCATGTAATATCAATCATCTTGTATCCCTTCAGGCCGTTCTATTATCAGTAACAATATAACTTTACTTGCCATTGTAGTATCAGTACGAATATAACCTTAATTGCCATTGTATTATCCATCTCCATGTATCTTTACTGGCCATTCTATTATCAGTCCTCATGTATCATCATTGACCACTGTATTATCAGTCCCCATGGATGCTAACTGACCAATGCGTTATCTGTCCCCATGTATCCTTACTGACCATGTAATATCAATCATCTTGTATCCCTTCAGGCCGTTCTATTATCAGTAACAATATAACTTTACTTGCCATTGTAGTATCAGTACCAATATAACCTTAATTGCCATTGTGTTATCCATCTTCATGTATCCTTACTGGCCATTCTATTATCAGTCCTCATGTATCATCATTGACCACTGTATTATCAGTTTCCATGTCACTTTACTGACCACGTTATTACCAGCCCCCATGCCTCGTTAATGACAATTGCATTATCAGCCCCTTTTATCATTATGGACCACGTTAATATCCGCCACCATGTACCCATACTGACCATTGTATTATCAGTACCCATGTATCATCATTGACCATTGTTTTATCAGTCTTCATGTATTCTTACTGTCCATTGTATTATCAATCCCCATGTATCCTTACTGTCCATTGTATTATGAGCCCCCACGTTTCCTTACTGACCATTGTATTATCAGCCGCCATGTATCGTTACTGACCATTGTAATATCAGTCCCCATATCTCCTTACTGCCCATTGTAATATCAGTCCCGATGTATCATTACTGACCATAGTATTATCAGTCCCCATGTATAGTTACAGAGCATTTAATTATCAGTCCCCATGTATCCTTACTGACCATTGTATTATCAGTCCCGACGTATCCATACTGACCATAGTATTATCATTCCCCTTCTTTCCTTACTGACCACTGTACTACCAGCCCCCATGTATCCTTACAGACCGTTGTATTATTAGTCCCCATGCACCCATACTGATTATGGCATTATCAGTCTCCTTGTATCCTTTCTGAACATTGCATTATCAGTGCCCGTGTGTCCATACTGCCCATTGTATTATCAGTCCCCATGTATCCTTACTGACTATTGTATTATCTGTCCCAATGCATCCATACTGACGATTGTAATACCAGTCCCCATGTATCCTTACCGATTATTGCATTATCAGTCCCCATATATCCTTACTGACCATTGCATTATCAGTCCCCATGTATCCTAACTGACCATTGTAATATCAGTCTCCATGTATCATTATTGACCATTGTAATATCAGTGCCCATGTATCCTGACTGACCATTGTAATATCAGTCTCCGTTTATCATTGCTGACCATTGCATTATCAGTCCCCATGTATCCTTACTGACCATTGTAGTATCAGTCCCCATGTATCCTTGCTGACCATTGCATTATCAGTCCCCATGTATCTTAACTGACCATTGTAATATCAGTCCCCATGTATCCTTACTGACCATTGCATTATCAGAAACTATGTATCCTTACTGACCATTGTAATATCAGTCCACATGTATAGTTACTGACTATTGTATTATCAGCCCCATGTATCCATACTGTCCATTGCATTATCAGTCCCCTTGCATCCTTATTGACCATTGTAGTATCAGGCCCCATTTATCCTTACAAACCATTGTATTATCAGTCACCTTGTATCCTTTCTGACCATTGCATTATCAGTCCCCATGTATCCTTACTGACCATAGTATTCTCAGTCCACATGTATCCTTACTGACCATTGTATAATCAGCCCCATGTATCCTTACTGATTATTGCTTTATCAGACCCCTTGGATCCTTACTCGCCATTGGATTATCAGTCCCCATGTATCCTGACTGACTATTGTAATATCAGTCTCCATGTATCGTTACTGACCACTGTATTATCAGTCCCCATGCATGTTTACTGATCAAAGCATTATCTGTCCCCATGTATCCTTACTGACCATTGCATTATCAGTCCCCATGTATCCTTACTGACCATGTAATATCAATCATCTTGTATCCCTTCAGGCCGTTCTATTATGAGTAACAATATAACTTTACTTGCCATTGTAGTATCAGTATCAATATAACCTTAATTGCCTTGTATTATCCATCTCCAGGCATCCTTACTGACCATTCTAATTTCAGTCCTCATGTATCATCATTGACCACTGTATTATCAGTTTCCATGTCACTTTACTGACCACTTTATTATCAGCCCCCATGCCTCATTAATGACAATTGCATTATCAGCCCCTTTTATCATTGTGGACCACTTTAATAACTGCCACCATGTATCCGTACTGACCATTGTATTATCAGTACCCATTTATCATCATTGACCATTGTTTTATCAGTCTTCATGTATTCTTACTGTCCATTGTATTATCAGTCCCCATGTAGCCTTACTGTCCATTGCATCATGAGCCCCCACGTTTCCTTAGTGACCATTGTATTATCAGCCCCCATGTATCGTTACTGACCATTGTAATATCAGTCCCCATGTCTCCTTACTGCCCATTTTAATATCAGTCCCGATGTATCATTACTGACCATTGTATTATCAGTCCCCATGTATAGTTACAGAACATTTAATTATCAGTCCCCATGTATCCTTACTGACCATTGTATTATCAGTCCCGACCTATCACAGAAATCACAGAATCACAGAAACCCCACAGTGCAGGTAGAGGCCATTTCGGCCCATCGAACCTGCACCGCCACATATCCCACCCTATCCCCGTAACCCCACGTATTTAATCCCCCTAACACTAAGGGTCAATTTATCATAGCCAATCAACCTTACCCGCACATCTTTGGACTGTGGGAGCAAACCGGAGCACCCGGAGGGAACCCAAGCAAACACGGGGAGAATGTGCAAACTCCACACAGACAGTCACCCGAGGTCGGATTCGAAGCCGGGTCCCTGGCGCTGTGAGGCAACAGTGCTAACCACTATGCCACCGTGCTATATCCCATTGTATCCTTACTGACCAATGCATTATCAGTCCCCATGTATCATTACTGACCATGTAATATCAATCCTCTTGTATCCCTACAGATCATTGTATTATGAGACCCATCTATCCACACTGACCATTGCATTATCAGTCTCCATGTATCATTACTGTCCATTTTAATATCAGTCGCCATGGCTCCTTAAAGACTATTGTATTATCTGTTCCAATGCACCCTTACTGACCATTGTAACATCAGTCCCCATGTATCCGTACTGACCATTGTATTATCATTCCCCTTCTTTCCTTACTGACCACTGTATTACCAGTCCCCATGTATCCGTACAGACCGTTGCATTATTAGTCCCCATGCACCCATACTGATTATGGCATTATCAGTCCCCTTGTATACTTTCTGACCATTGCATGATCAGTGCCCGTGTGTCCATACTGTCCATTGTATTATCAGTCCCCATGTATCCTTACTGACTATTGTATTAACTGTCCCAATGCATCCATACTGACCATTGCATTATCAGTCCCCATGTATCCTTACTGACCATTGTAATATCAGTCTCCATGTATCATTACTGACCATTGTAATATCAGTGCCCATGTATCCTGACTGAGCATTGTAATATCAGTCTCCATTTATCATTGCTGACCATTGCATTATCAGTCCCCATGTATCCTTACTGACCATTGTAGTATCAGTCACCATGTATCCTTGCTGACCATTGCATTATCAGTCCCCATGTATCTTAACTGACCATTGTAATATCAGTCCCCATGTATCCTTACTGACCATTGCATTATCAGGAACCATGTATCCTTACTGACCATTGTAATATCAGTCCCCATGTATAGTTACTGACAATAGTATTATCAGCCCCATGTATCCTTACTGACCAGTGCAGTATCTGTCCCCATGTATCCATATTGACCTTTGCATTATCAGTCCCCATGTATCCTTACTGTCCATTGCATTATTAATCCCCTTGTATCCTTATTGACCATTGTATTATCAGGCCCCATTTATCCTTACAAACCATTGTATTATCAGTCCCCATGTATCCTTTCTGACCATTGTATGATCAGTCCCCATGTATCCTTATTGTACATTGCATTATCAGTCCCCTTGTATCCTTACTGACCATTGCATTATCAGTCCCCATGTATCCTTACTGACCATTGTATTTTCAGTCCCCGTGTATCCTTACTGACCATTGTATAATCAGCCCCATGCATCCTTACTGATTATTGGTTTCTCAGACCCCTTGGAACTTACTGACCATTGGATTATCAGTCCCCAGTTATCCTTACTGACCATTGTAATATCAGTCTTGATGTATCGTTACTGACCATTGTATTATCAGGCCCCATGTAAGCTTACTGACTAATGCGTTATCTGTCCCCATGTATCCTTACTGACCATTACATTATCAGTCCTCATGTATCTTTACTGACCATGTAATATCAATCATCTTGTATCTCTACAGGCAGTTGTATTATCAGTACCAATTTAACCTTAATTGCCATTGTATTATCCATCTCCATGTATCCTTACTGCCAATTCTGTTATCAGTCCTCATGTATCATCACTGACCATTGTATTATCAGTGTCCATGTTACTTTACTGACCACTTTATTATCAGCCCCCATGCATCTTTAATGACAATTGCATTATCAGCCCCTTTTATCATTATGGACCACATTAATATCTGCCGCCATGTATACGTACTGACCTTTGTATTATCAGTCCCCATGTATCCATATTGACCATTTTGTTACCAGTACCCATGTATCATCATTGACCATTGGTTTATCAGTCTTCATGTATTATTACTGTCCATTGTATTATCAGTCCACATGTATCCATACTGTCCATTGTATTATGAGCCCCCACGTTTCCTTACTGACCATTGTATAATCAGCCCCCATGTATCGTTACTGACCATTGTAATATCAGTCCCCATGTATCCTTTCTGACCATTGCATTATCCCTCCCCATGTATCCTTACAGACCATTGTAATATCAGTCCCCATGTATCCTTAGTGACCATTGCAATATCAGTCCCCATGTCTCCTTACTCCCCATTGTAATATCAGTCCCCATGTATCATTACTGACCATTGTATTATCAGTCCCCATGTATAGTTACTGAGCATTTCATTATCAGTCCCCATATATCCTTACTGAACATTGTAATATCAGTCCACATGAATTCTTACTGACGATTGTATTATCAGCCCCCATGTATCCATATTGTGCATTGCATTATCAGTCCCCATGTATCCTTACTGACCATTGCATTATCCGTCTCCATGTGTCCTTACTGACCATTTTATTATCAGTCCGACATATCCTTACTGACCATTGTATTGTCATTCCCCTTGTGTCCTTACTGACCATTGTATCACCAGCCCCATGTATACTTACTAACCATTGTATTATTAGTCCCCATGCACCCATACTGATAATGGCATTATCACTCACCATGTGTCCTTCCTGACCATTGCATTATCAGATTCCATGTATCCTTACTGACAATTGTATTATGGTGTGGAGATGCCGGTGTTGGACAGGGGTGGAGAAATGTCAGAAGTCACACAACACCAGGTTATAGTCCAACTGTTTTATTTATTATCTTGTGCTTTCAAATAAAACTGTTAGACTATAACTTGGTGTTGTGTGACATTGTATTATGAGTCACCATTTATCATTACTGACCATTGTACTGTCATTTATCCTGCATTCTTACTGACCATTGCATTATCAGAAACCACGTATCCTTACTGACCATTGTAATGTCAGTCCCCATATATTCTTATTGACCATTGTATTATTAGCCCCATGTATCCATACTGACCATTGCATTATCTTTCCCAATGTATCCATATTGACCATTGTATTATCAGTCCCCATATATCCTTACTTACCATAGTATTATCAGTCCACATGTATCATTACTGGCCATTGTAATATCAGTCCCCATGCATCTTTACTGACCATTTTATTATCATTCCACATGTATCCTTACTGGCCATTGCAATATCAGTCCCCGTGTATCCTTACAGACCATTGTATTATCAGTCCCCATGTATCCTTTCTGACCATTGTATTATCGGTCCCCATGTATAATTGCTGCCCATTGCTTTATCAGGCCCCATATATCCTTACAGACCATTGTATTATCAGGCCCCATATATCCTTACTGACCATTGTATTATCAGTCCCCATGTATCCTTTCTGACCATTGTATTATCAGTCCCCATGTATGCTTACTGTCCATTGCATTATCAGTCCCCTTGTATCCTCACTGACCATTGCATTATCAGTCCCCATGTAGCCTTACTGACCATTGTATTTTCAGTCCCGATGTATCCTTACTGACCATTGTATAATCAGCCCCATGTATCCTTACTGATTATTGGTTTCTCAGACCCCTTGGATCCTTACTGACCATTGTATTATCAGGCCCCGTATATCCTTACTGACCATTGTATTATCAGGCCCGATATATCCTTACTGGCCAATGTATTTTCAGTCCACATGTATCTTAACTGACCATTTAATATCAGTCCCCATGTATCCTTACTGACCATTGTATTATCAGTCCCAATGTATCCTTACTGACCATTGTATAATCGGCCCCATGAATCGTTATTGACCATTGTAATATCAGTCTCCATGTATTGTTACTGACCATTGGATTATCAGTCCCCATGCATGCTTACTGACATTACGTTATCTCTCCCCTTGTATCCTTACTGACCATTGCATTATCAGTCCCCATGTATCATTACTGACCATGTAATATCAATCCTCTTGTATCCCTACAGACCATTGTATTATGAGACCCATCTATCCACACTGACCATTGCATTATCAGTCTCCACGTATCATTACTGTCCTTTGTAATATCAGTCTCCATGTATCATTTGTGAGCATTGTAATATCAGTGCCCATGTATCCTGACTGATCATTGTAGTAACAGTCCCCATGTATCCCTACTGACCATTTCATTATCAGTCCCCATGTATCTTAACTGACCATTATTATATCAGTCCACCTGTGTCCTTACTGACCATTGTATTATCAGCCCCCATCTATCCATACTGAACATTGCATTATCAGTCCCCATGTATCCTTACTGACCATTGCATTATCCGTCTCCATGTGTCCTTACTGACCATTGTATTATGAGTCCACATGCAGCCTTACTGACCAGTGTAGCATCAGTCCTCATGTAACCTTATTGGCTACAGTATATTCTGTCCCCAGGTAACTTTACTGACCATTGTATTACCATTCCCCATATATCCTTACTTGCCATTGAATTATCAGCCCCCATGTATCCTTACTGACAATTGCATTATCTCTCCTCATGTATCCTTAGTGTCCAGTGTTTTATCAGCCCCATGTATCCTTGCTGTCAAATGCATTATCTGTCCCCATTTATCCTTACTGATCATTGTCTTATCTATCCCCATGTATCCATATTGACCATTGTATTATCAGTCCCCTTGTATTCTTACTGACCATTGGAGTATCAGCCCCCATATATAATTCCTGACCATTGTATTATCTGTCCCAATGCAACCTGACTAACAATTGTAACATCAGTCCCCATTTAACCTTACTGACCATTGTATTATTAGCTGCCATATATATTTACTGACCATTGTATTATCAGTCCCCATGTCTCCTGACTGACCATTGGATTATCAGTCCCCAATGTCCTTATTGACCATTTTATTAGCACACCCCATGTATCCTTACTGAATAATGTATTATCAGCATCCATGTATCCATATGGACCATTGTAATATCAGTCACCATGTATCCTTACTGACCAGTGTACTATCAGCCCCCATGTATCCGTCCTGACCATTGTATTATCAGTCTCCATCTATCCTTACTGACCATTTTATTTTCATCCCCATGTATCCTTACTGACCATTGAATTATCAGCCCCCATTAATCCTTACAAACATAGTATTATCAGTCCCCATGTATCCTTACTCACCCTTGTAATATCAGTCCCCATGTATGCATAATGACCATTTTATTGTCAGCACCCATGTATCCTAACAGACCATTTTATTATCAGCCCCCATATATCCTTACTAACCATTTTAATATCAAACCCCATGTGTCCTTAACAACATTTGTATTATCAGCACCAATGTAGCCTTGCTGACCATTGTATTATCAGCCCCCATGAATCCTTACTGACCATTGTATTATCAGCCCTCATGTATCCTTACTGACACTTGAATTATCAGTCCCCATGTATCGTTACTGATTATTTCATTATCAGCCCCATGTATACTTATTGACCAGTGCATTAGCAGTCCCAATGTATCCTTACTGACCATTGTAATATCAGTCACCATGTATCATTACTGACCATTGTAATATCAGTCCCCATGTACCATTACTGACGATTGTATTATCAGTCCCCATGCATCCTTACTGACCATTGCATTATTAGTCCCCATTTATCCTTACTGACCATTGTATTATGAGTCACCATGGATCATTACTGACCATTGTATTATCAGTTCTCATGTATCCTTACTGACCATTGCATTATCAGAAACTATGTATCCTTACTGACCATTGTAATATCAGTCCACATGTATAGTTCCTGACTATTGTATTATCAGCCCCATGTATCCATACTGACCATTATTATATCAGTCCACCTGTGTCCTTACTGACCATTGCATTATCAGCCCCCATCTATCCATACTGAACATTGCATTATCAGTCCCCATGTATCCTTACTGACCATTGCATTATCCGTCTCCATGTGTCCTTACTGACCATTGTATTCTGAGTCCACAAGCAACCTTACTGACCAGTGTAGTATCAGTCCTCATGTAACCTTATTGGCTACAGTATATTCAGTCCCCAGGTAACTTTACTGACCATTGTATTACCATTCCCCATATATCCTTACTTGCCATTGAATTATCAGCCCCCATGTATCCTTACTGACAACTGCATTATCTCTCCTCATGTATCCTTAGTGTCCAGTGTTTTATCAGCCCCATGTATCCTTGCTGTCAAATGCATTATCTGTCCCCATTCATCCTTACTGATCATTGTCTTATCTATCCCCATGTATCCATATTGATCATTGTATTATCAGTCCCCTTGTATTCTTACTGACCATTGGAGTATCAGCCCCCATATATACTTACTGACCATTGTATTTTCTGTCACAATGCAACCTGACTAACAATTGTAACATCAGTCCCCATTTAACCTTACTGACCATTGTATTATTAGCTGCCATATATACTTACTGACCATTGTATTATCAGTCCCCATTTCTCCTGACTGACCATTGGATTATCAGTCCCCATGTATCCTTAGTGACCATTTTATTAGCACACCCCATGTATCCTTACCGAATAATGTATTATCAGCATCCATGTATCCATATGGACCATTGTAATGTCAGTCACCATGTATCCTTACTGACCAGTGTACTATCAGACCCCATGTATCCGTCCTGACCATTGTATTATCAGTCTCCATGTATCCTTACTGACCATTTTATTTTCATCCCCATGTATCCTTACTCACCCTTGTAATATCAGTCTCCATGTATCCATAATGACCACTTGATTGTCAGCACCCATGTATCCTAACAGACCATTTTATTATCAGCCCCCATATATCCTTACTAACCATTTTAATATCAAACCCCATGTGTCCTTACCGACATTTGTATTATCAGCCCCAATGTAGCCTTGCTGACCATTGTATTATCAGGCCCCATGAATCCTTACTGACCATTGTATTATCAGCCCTCATGTATCCTTACTGACAATTGAATTATCAGTCCCCATGTATCCTTACTGATTATTTCATTCTCAGCCCCATGTATACTTATTGACCAGTGCATTAGCAGTCCCAATGTATCCTTACTGACCATTGTAATATCAGTCACCATGTATCATTACTGACCATTGTAATATCAGTCCCCATGTACCATTACTGACGATTGTATTATCAGTCCCCATGCATCCTTACTGACCATTGCATTATCAGTCCCCATTTATCCTTACTGACCATTGTATTATGAGTCACCATGGATCATTACTGACTATTGTATTATCAGTTCTCATGTATCCTTACTGACCATTGCATTATCAGAAACTATGTATCCTTACTGACCATTGTAATATCAGTCCACATGTATAGTTACTGACTATTGTATTATCAGCCCCATGTATCCATACTGACCATTGCAGTATCTGTCCCCATGTATCCATATTGACCTTTGTATTATCAGTCCCCATGTATCCTTACTGTCCATTGCATTATCAGTCCCCTTGAATCCTTATTGACCATTGTATTATCATGCCCCATTTATCCTTACAAACCATTGTATTATCAGTCACCATGTATCCATTCTGACTATTGTATTATCAGTCCCCATGTATCCTTACTGTCCATTGCATTATCAGTCCCCATGTATCCTTACTGACCATTGTATTTTCAGTCCCCATGTATCCTTACTGACCATTGTATAAGCAGCCCCATGTATCCTTAATGATTATTGCTTTATCAGACCCCTTGGATCCTTACTCACCATTGGATTATCAGTCCCCATTTGTCCTGACTGACCATTGTGATATCAGTCTCCATGTATCGTTACTGACCACTGTATTATCAGTCCCCATGGATGCTTACTGACCAATGCGTTATCTGTCCCCATGTATCCTTACTGACCATTGCATTATCAGTCCCCATTTATCCTTACTGACCATGTAATATCAATCATCTTGTATCCCTTCAGGCCGTTCTGTTATCAGTAACAATATAACTTTACTTCCCATTGTAGTATCAGTACCAATATAACCTTAATTGCCATTGTATTATCCATCTCCATGTATCCTTACTGACCATTCTATTATCAGTCCTCATGTATCATCATTGACCACTTTATTATCAGTTTCCATGTCACTTTACTGACCACTTTATTATCAGCCCCCATGCCTCGTTAATGACAATGGCATTATCAGCCCCTTTTATCATTATGGACCACTTCAATATCCGCCGCCATGTATCCGTACTGACCATTGTATTATCAGTACCCATGTATCATCATTGACCATTGTTTTATCAGTCTTCATGTATTCTTACTGTCCATTATATTATCAGTCCCCATTTATCCTTACTGTCCATTGTATTATGAGCCCCCACGTTTCCTTACTGACCATTGTATTATCAGCCCCCATGTATTGTTACTGACCATTGTAATATCAGTCCCCATGTCTCCTTACTGCCCATTGTAATATCAGTCCCGATGTATCATTACTGACCATTGTATTATCAGTCCCCATGTATAGTTACAGAGCATTTAATTATCAGTCCCCATGTATCCTTACTGACCATTGTATTATCAGTCCCGACGTATCTGTACTGACCATTGTATTATCATTCCCCTTCTTTCCTTACTGACCACTCTATTACCAGCCCCCATGTATCCTTACAGACTGTTGTATTATTAGTCCCCATGCACCCATACTGATTATGGCATTGTCAGTCCCCTTGTGTCCTTTCTGACCATTGCATTATCAGTGCCCGTGTGTCCATACTGTCCATTGTATTATCAATCCCCATGTATCCTTGCTGACTATTGTATTATCTTTCCCAATGCATCCATACTGACGATTGTAATATCAGTCCCTATGTATCCTTAACGATTACTGCATTATCAGTCCCCATATATCCTTACTGACCAAAGCATTATCAGTCCCCATGTATCCTTACTGACCATTGTAATATCAGTCTCCATGTATCATTACTGACCATTGCATTATCAGTCCCCATGTATCCTTACTGACCATTGTTATATCAGTCCCCATGTATCTTTGCTGACCATTGCATTATCAGTCCCCATTTATCATAACTGACCATTGTAATATCATTCCCCATGTATAGTTACTGACAATTGTATTATCAGCCCCATGTATCCTTACTGACCATTGCAGTATCTGTCCCCATGTATCCATATTGACCTTTGCATTATCAGTCCCCATGTATCCTTACTGTCCATTGCATTATTAATCCCCTTGTATCCTTATTGACCATTGTATTATCAGGCCCCATTTATCCTTACAAACCATTGTATTATCAGTCCCCATGTATCCTTTCTGACCATTGTATTATCAGTCCCCATGTATCCTTACTGTCCATTGCATTATCAGTCCCCATGTATCCTTACTGACCATTGTATTTTCAGTCCCCGTGTATCCTTACTGATCATTGTATAATCAGCCCCATGTATCCTTACTGATTATTGGTTACTCAGACCCCTTGGATCCTTATTGACCATTGGATTATCAGTCCCCAGGTATCCTTACTGACCATTGTAATATCAGTCTCCATGTATCGTTACTGACCATTGTATTATCAGGCCCCATGTATGCTTACTGTCCAATGCGTTATCTGTCCCCATGTATCCTTACTGACCATTACATTATCAGTCCTCATGTATCCTTACTGACCATGTAATATCAATCATCTTGTATCTCTACAGGCCGTTGTATTATCAGTACCAATATAACGTTAATTGCCATTGTATTATCCATCTCCATGTATCCTTACTGACCATTCTATCATCAGTCCTCATGTATCATCATTGACCATTGTATTATCAGTTTCCATGTAACTTTACTGACCACTTTATTATCAGCCCCCATGCATCTTTAATGACAATTGCATTATCAGCCCCTTTTATCATTATGGACCACTTTAATATCCGCTGCCATGCATCCGTACTGACCTTTGTATTATCAGTCCCCATGTATCCATATTGACCATTTTATTACCAGTAGCCATGTATCATCATTGACCATTGTTTTATCAGTCTTCATGTATTATTATTGTCCATTGTATTATCAGTCCCCATGTATCCATAATGTCCATTTTATTATGAGCCCCCACGCTTCCTTACTGACCATTGTATAATCAGCCCCCATGTATCGTTACTGACCATTGTAATATCAGTCCCCATGTATCCTTTCTGACAATTGCATTATCCCTCCCCATGTATCCTTACAGACAATTGTAATATCCGTCCCCATGTATCCTTAGTGACCATTGCAATATCAGTCCCCATGTCTCTTTACTGCCCATTGTAATATCAGTCCCCATGTATCATTACTGACCATTGTATTATCAGTCCCCATGTATAGTTACTGAGCATTTCATTATCAGTCCCCATGTATCCTTTCTGACCATTGTAATATCAGTCCACATGAATTCTTACTGACGATTGTATTATCAGCCCCCATGTATCCATATTGTGCATTGCATTATCAGTCCCCATGTATCCTTACTGACCATTGCATTATCCGTCTCCATGGGTCCTTACTGACCATTTTATTATCAGTCCGACATATCCTTACTGACCAATGTATTATCATTCCCCTTGTGTCCTTACTGACCATTGTATCACCAGCCCCATGTATACTTACTAAGCATTGTATTATCTGTCGCAATGCATCCTTACTGACCATTGCAATATCAGTCCCCATGTATCCTTACTGACCATTGTATTACCAGCCCCCATGTATCCTTACAGACCATTGTATTAATAGTCCCCATGCACCCATACTGATAATGGCATTATCACTCCCCATGTGTCCTTCCTGACCATTGCATTATCAATACCCATGTATCCTTACTGACAATTGTATTATTGTGTGCAGATGCCGGTGTTGGACAGTGGTGGACAAATGGCAGAAGTCACACAACACCAAGTTATAGTCCAAATGTTTTATTTATAACCTTGTGATTTCAAATAAAACTGTTAGAATATAACCTGGTGTTGTGTGACATTGTATTATGAGTCACCATTTATCACTACTGACCATTGTACTATCAATAATCCTGCATTCTTACTGACCATTGCATTATCAGAAACCATGTATCTTTACTGACCATTGTAATGTCAGTCCCCATGTATTCTTATTGACCATTGTATTATTAACCCCATGTATCCATACTGACCATTGCATTATCTTTCCCAATGTATCCATATTGACCATTGTATTATCAGTCCCCATTTATCCTTACTTACCAGAGTATCCTTACTTACCACATGTATCTTAACTGACCATTTAATATCAGTCCCCATGTATCCTTACTGACCATTGTATTATCAGTCCCAATGTATCCTTACTGACCATTGCATAATCAGCCCCATGTATCGTTACTGACCATTGTAATATCAGTCTCCATGTATCGTTAATGACCATTGTATTATCAGTCCCCATGCATGCTTACTGACATTACGTTATCTCTCCCACACAGAATCACACAGAAACCCCACAGTGCAGATAGAGGCCATTTTGGCCCATCGAGCCTGCACCCACACACATCCCACACGATCCCCGCAACTCCCACACCAACACACATCCCACCCTATCCCTGTAACCCCACGTATTTAATCCCCCTAACACTAAGGGTCAATTTATCATAGCCAATCAACCTAACCCGCACATCTTTGGACTGTGGGAGGAAACCGGAGCACCCGGAGAAAACCCACGCAAACACGGGGAGAATGTGCAAACTCCACACAGACAGTAGCCCAAGGCCGGATTCGAACCCGGGTCTCTGGCGCTGTGAGGCAACAGTGCTGACCCACTATGCCACCGTGCTATATCCCCATATATCCTTACTGACCATTGTATTATCAGTCCCCTTGTATCCTTACTGACCATTGCATTATCAGTCCCCATGTATCCTTACTGACCATTGTATATTCAGCCCCATATATCCTTACTGATTATTGGTTTCTCAGACCCCTTGGATCCTTACTGACCATTGTATTATCAGGCCTCATATAGCCTTACTGACCATTGTATTATCAGGTCCGATGTATCCTTACTGGCCAATGTATTTCCATTCCACATGTATCTTAAATGACCATTTAATATCAGTCCCCATGTATCCTTACTGACCATTGTATTATCAGTCCCCATGTATCCTTACTGACCATTGTATTATCAGGCCCCATATATCCTTACTGACCATTGTATTATCAGTCCCCTTGTATCTTTACTGACCATTGCATTATCAGTCCCCATGTATCCTTACAGACCATTGTATTTTCAGTCCCCATGTATCCTTACTGACCATTGTATATTCAGCCCCATATATCCTTACTGATTATTGGTTTCTCAGACCCCTTGGATCCTTACTGACCATTGTATTATCAGGCCTCATATAGCCTTACTGACCATTGTATTATCAGGCCCGATGTATCCTTAATGGCCAATGTATTTCCATTCCACATGTATCTGAACTGACCATTTAATATCAGTCCCCATGTATCCTAACTGACCATTGTATTATCAGTCCCAATGTATCCTTACTGACCATTGCATAATCAGCCCCATGTATCGTTACTGACCATTGTCATATCAGTCTCCATGTATCGTTAATGACCATTGTATTATCAGTCCCCATGCATGCTTACTGACATTACGTTATCTCTCCCACACAGAATCACACAGAAACCCCACAGTGCAGATAGAGGCCATTTTGGCCCATCGAGCCTGCACCCACACACATCCCACCCGATCCCTGCAACCCCCACACCAACACACATCCCACCCTATCCCTGTAACCCCACGTATTTAATCCCCCTAACACTAAGGGTCAATTTATCATAGCCAATCAACCTAACCCGCACATCTTTGGACTGTGTGAGGAAACCGGAACACCCGGAGAAAACCCATGCAAACACGGGGAGAATGTGCAAACTCCACACAGACAGTAGCCCAAGGCCGGATTCGAACCCGGGTCTCTGGCGCTGTGAGGCAACAGTGCTAACCACTATGCCACCGTGCTATATCCCCATATATCCATACTGACCATTGTATTATCAGTCCCCTTGTATCCTTACTGACCATTGCATTATCAGTCCCCATGTATCCTTACTGACCATTGTATATTCAGCCCCATATATCCTTACTGATTATTGGTTTCTCAGACCCCTTGGATCCTTACTGACCATTGTATTATCAGGCCTCATATAGCCTTACTGACCATTGTATAATCAGTCCCCATGTATCCTTACTGACCATTGTATTATCATGCCCGATATATCCTTACTGACCATTGTATTATCAGTCCCCTTGTATCCTTACTGAACATTGCATTATCAGTCCCCATGTATCCTTACTGACCATTGTATTTTCAGTCTCCATGTATCCTTACTGACCATTGTATATTCAGCCGCATATATCCTTACTGATTATTGGTTTCTCAGACCCCTTGGATCCTTACTGACCATTGTATTATCAGGCCTCATATAGCCTTACTGACCATTGTATTATCAGGCCCGATGTATCCTTACTGGCCAATGTATTTCCATTCCACATGTATCTTAACTGACCATTTAATATCAGTCCCCATGTATCCTTACTGACCATTGTATTATCAGTCCCAATGTATCCTTACTGACCATTGCATAATCAGCCCCATGTATCGTTACTGACCATTGTAATATCAGTCTCCATGTATCGTTAATGACCATTGTATTATCAGTCCCCATGCATGCTTACTGACATTACGTTATCTCTCCCACACAGAATCACACAGAAACCCCACAGTGCAGATAGAGGCCATTTTGGCCCATCGAGCCTGCACCCACACACATCCCACCCGATCCCCGCAACCCCCACACCAACACACATCCCACCCTATCCCTGTAACCCCACGTATTTAATCCCCCTAACACTAAGGGTCAATTTATCATAGCCAATCAACCTAACCCGCACATCTTTGGACTGTGTGAGGAAACCGGAACACCCGGAGAAAACCCACGCAAACACGGGGAGAATGTGCAAACTCCACACAGACAGTAGCCCAAGGCCGGATTCGAACCCGGGTCTCTGGCGCTGTGAGGCAACAGTGCTAACCACTATGCCACCGTGCTATATCCCCATACATCCTTACTGACCATTGTATTATCAGTCCCCTTGTATCCTTACTGACCATTGCATTATCAGTCCCCATGTATCCTTACTGACCATTGTATTTTCAGTCCCCATGTATCCTTACTGACCATTGTATATTCAGCCCCATATATCCTTACTGATTATTGGTTTCTCAGACCCCTTGGATCCTTACTGACCATTGTATTATCAGACCTCATATAGCCTTACTGACCATTGTATTATCAGGCCCGATGTATCCTTTCTGGCCAATGTATTTCCATTCCACATGTATCTTAACTGACCATTTAATATCAGTCCCATTGTATCCTTACTGACCATTGTATTATCAGTCCCAATGTATCCTTACTGACCATTGCATAATCAGCCCCATGTATCGTTACTGACCATTGTAATATCAGTCTCCATGTATCGTTAATGACCATTGTATTATCAGTCCCCATGCATGCTTACTGACATTACGTTATCTCTCCCACACAGAATCACACAGAAACCCCACAGTGCAGATAGAGGCCATTTTGGCCCATCGAGCCTGCACCCACACACATCCCACCCGATCCCCGCAACCCCCACACCAACACACATCCCAACCTATCCCTGTAACCCCACGTATTTAATCCCCCTAACACTAAGGGTCAATTTATCATAGCCAATCAACCTAACCCGCACATCTTTGGACTGTGGGAGGAAACCGGAGCACCCGGAGAAAACCCACGCAAACACGGGGAGAATGTGCAAACTCCACACAGACAGTAGCCCAAGGCCGGATTCGTACCCGGGTCTCTGGCGCTGTGAGGCAACAGTGCTAACCCACTATGCCACCGTGCTATATCCCCATATATCCTTACTGACCATTGTATTATCAGTCCCCTTGTATCCTTACTGACCATTGCATTATCAGCCCCCATGTACCCTTACTGACAATTGTATTTTCAGTCCCCATGTATCCTTACTGACCATTGTATATTCAGCCCCATATATCCTTACTGATTATTGGTTTCTCAGACCCCTTGGATCCTTACTGACCATTGTATTATCAGGCCTCATATAGCCTTACTGACCATTGTATTATCAGGCCCGATGTATCCTTACTGGCCAATGTATTTCCATTCCACATGTATCTTAACTGATCATTTAATATCAGTCCCCATGTATCCTTACTGACCATTGTATTATCAGTCCCCATGTATCCTTACTGACCATTGTATTATCAGGCCCCATATATCCTTACTGACCATTGTATTATCAGTCCCCTTGTATCCTTACTGACTATTGCATTATCAGTCCCCATGTATCCTTACTGACCATTGTATTTTCAGTCCCCATGTATCCTTACTGACCATTGTATATTCAGCCCCATATATCCTTACTGATTATTGGTTTCTCAGACCCCTTGGATCCTTACTGACCATTGTATTATCAGGCCTCATATAGCCTTACTGACCATTGTATTATCAGGCCCGATGTATCCTTACTGGCCAATGTATTTCCATTCCACATGTATCTTAACTGACCATTTAATATCAGTCCCCATGTATCCTTACTGACCATTGTATTATCAGTCCCAATGTATCCTTACTGACCATTGCATAATCAGCCCCATGTATCGTTACTGACCATTGTAATATCAGTCTCCATGTATCGTTAATGACCATTGTATTATCAGTCCCCATGCATGCTTACTGACATTACGTTATCTCTCCCACACAGAATCACACAGAAACTCCACAGTGCAGATAGAGGCCATTTTGGCCCATCGAGCCTGCACCCACACACATCCCACCCGATCCCCGCAACCCCCACACCAACACACATCCCACCCTATCCCTGTAACCCCACGTATTTAATCCCCCTAACACTCAGGGTCAATTTATCATAGCCAATCAACCTAACCCGCACATCTTTGGACTGTGGGAGGAAACCGGAGCACCCGGAGAAAACCCACGCATACACGGGGAGAATGTGCAAACTCCACACAGACAGTAGCCCAAGGCCGGATTCGAACCCGAGTCTCTGGCGCTGTGAGGCAACAGTGCTAACCACTATGCCACCGTGCTATATCCCCTTGTATCCTTACTGACCATTGCATTATCAGTCCCCATGTATCATTACTGGCCATGTAATATCAATCCTCTTGTATCCCTACAGACCATTGTATTATGAGACCCATCTGTCCACACTGACCATTGCATTATCAGTCTCCACGTATCATTACTGTCCATTGTAATATCAGTCTCCATGTATCATTACTGACCATTGTAATATCAGTGCCCATGTATCCTGAATGAGCATTGTAGTATCAGTCCCCATGTATCCTTACTGACCATTGCATTATCAGTCCCCATGTATCTTAACTGACCATTGTAATATCAGTCCTCATGTATGATTACTGACCATTGTATTATCATTCCCCATGCATATTTACTGACCATTGCCTTATCAGTACCCATGTATCCTTACTGACCATTATTATATCAGTCCACCTGTTCCTTACTGACCATTGTATTATCAGCCCCCATCTATCCATAATGAACATTGCATTATCAGTCCCCATGTATCCTTACTGACCATTGTATTATGAGTCCACATGCAACCTTACTGACCAGTGTAGTATCAGTCCTCAGGTAGCCTTATTGGCTACAGTATATTCAGTCCCCAGGTAACTTTACTGACCATTGTATTACCATTCCCCATATATCCTTACTGTCCATTGAATTATCAGCCCCCATGTATCCTTACTGACAATTGCATTATCTCTCCCCATGTGTCCTTAGTGTCCAGTGTTTTATCAGCCCCATGTATCCTTGCTGTCAAATGCATTATCTGTCCCCATTTATCCTTACTGATCATTGTGTATCTATCCCCATGTATCCATATTGACCATTGTATTATCAGTCCCCTTATATACTTACTGACCATTGGAGTATCAGCTCCCATGTATACTTACTGACGATTGTATTATCTGTCCCAATGCAACCTGACTAACAATTGTAACATCAGTCCCCATTTAACCTTCCTGACCATTGTATTATTAGCTGCCATATATACTTACTGACCATTGTATTATCAGTCCCCATTTCTCCTGACTGACCATTGGATCATCAGTCCCCATGTATCATTACTGGCCATGTAATATCAATCCTCTTGTATCCCTACAGACCATTGTATTATGAGACCCATCTGTCCACACTGACCATTGCATTATCAGTCTCCACGTATCATTACTGTCCATTGTAATATCAGTCTCCATGTATCATTACTGACCATTGTAATATCAGTGCCCATGTATCCTGAATGAGCATTGTAGTATCAGTCCCCATGTATCCTTACTGACCATTGCATTATCAGTCCCCATGTATCTTAACTGACCATTGTAATATCAGTCCTCATGTATGATTACTGACCATTGTATTATCATTCCCCATGCATATTTACTGACCATTGCCTTATCAGTACCCATGTATCCTTACTGACCATTATTATATCAGTCCACCTGTTCCTTACTGACCATTGTATTATCAGCCCCCATCTATCCATAATGAACATTGCATTATCAGTCCCCATGTATCCTTACTGACCATTGTATTATGAGTCCACATGCAACCTTACTGACCAGTGTAGTATCAGTCCTCAGGTAGCCTTATTGGCTACAGTATATTCAGTCCCCAGGTAACTTTACTGACCATTGTATTACCATTCCCCATATATCCTTACTGTCCATTGAATTATCAGCCCCCATGTATCCTTACTGACAATTGCATTATCTCTCCCCATGTGTCCTTAGTGTCCAGTGTTTTATCAGCCCCATGTATCCTTGCTGTCAAATGCATTATCTGTCCCCATTTATCCTTACTGATCATTGTGTATCTATCCCCATGTATCCATATTGACCATTGTATTATCAGTCCCCTTATATACTTACTGACCATTGGAGTATCAGCTCCCATGTATACTTACTGACGATTGTATTATCTGTCCCAATGCAACCTGACTAACAATTGTAACATCAGTCCCCATTTAACCTTCCTGACCATTGTATTATTAGCTGCCAAATATACTTACTGACCATTGTATTATCAGTCCCCATTTCTCCTGACTGACCATTGGATCATCAGTCCCCATGTATCCTTATTGACCATTTTATTAGCACACCCCATGTATCCTTACTGAATATTGTATTATCAGCATCCATGCATCCATATGGACCATTGTAATATCAGTCACCATGTATCCTTACTGACCAGTGTACTATCAGCCCCCATGTATCCGTCCTGACCATTGTATTATCAGTCTCCATGTATCCTTACTGACCATTTTATTTTCATCCCCATGTATCCTTACTGACCATTGAATTATCAGCCCCCATTTATCCTTACAAACATAGTATTATCAGTCCCCATGTAACCTTACTGATTATTGCATGAACATTCCCCATGTATCCTTACTGACCATTGCATTATCAGTCCCCATGTATCCTTACTGACCATTGTATTTTCAGCCATCATGTATCCATACTGACCATTGTATTATCAGTCCCCATGTATCCTTCCTGACCATTGTATTATCAGTCTCTATGTATCCATACTGACCATTTTATTATCAGCCCCCACATATACTAACTGAACATTGAATAATCTGTCCCAATGCATCCTTACTGACCATTGTAATATCAGTCCCCTTGTATCTTTACTGACCATTGTATTATCAGCCCGCATGTATCCTTACTGATCACTGTGTTATCAGTCAAAATGTATCCTTACTGACCATTGCATTTTCAGTCCCCATGTACCCTTACTGAACATTTTATTATCAGTCCCCATGTATCCTTACTGGCCATTTAAATATCAGTCCCCATGTATCCTTACAGACCACTGCAATATCAGGCCCCATGTATTCTTACTGACCATTGCATTTTCAGTCCCCATGTTTCCTTTCTGGCCATTGTAATATATGTCCCCATGTATCATTACTGTCCTTTGCATTATCAGACCCCATGTATCCTTACTGGCCAATGTATTTTCAGTGCACATATATCTTAACTGACCATTCAATATCAGTCTCCATGTATCCTTACTGACCATTGTATTATCATTCCCCATATATCCTTACTGGCCATTTTATAATCTGTCCCAATGCAACCGTAATGATTATGGAATTATCAGTCCCCATGTATCCTTACAGACCGTTGTATTTTCTGTCCCAATGCAACCTTACTGACCCATGTAATATCAGTCCCCATGTATCCATAAAGACCATTTTATTGTCAGCACCCATGTATCCTTACAGACCATTGTATTATCAGATCCCATATATCATCACTGACCATTTTAATATCAATCCCCATTTGTCCTTACTGACATTTGTATTAGCAGCCCCAATGTATCCTTGCTGACCATTGTATTATCAGCCATCATGTATCCATACTGATCATTGTATTATCTGTTCTAATGCAACCTTACTGACTGAAATAAAGAGTAGCTTGCCTTTCAAAAGCTAGGCTTTATTTACCTTAAAAAACCAGCAGTACATGTTAAGCACCCAGTCTCAACCAAGCTGTAGAGAACTGAATTTAAGATGGCCACCACAGGTCACATGGAATCAACTAACCAATAAGTTTACAGCATATATCTCAAGGCAGGAAAACAGGCAACCAATTACAATGCTACTTATAAAAGAAGAATAATCACCACATTCACCCCTCCTTTTAAAATATACTTGAACCTAGGTACCCTTTACAGTTTACAATTAGTTATTTATGACTAGAGCAATACATGTATAATGCCTTCAACAATTTTAAAATTTTACTATTAAATTATTAATTATTTTAAAAGTCCATTTTTAATCGGTCGACCGGATATCTTGTTCGTGTCGACCTTCTTAGCCTTGGTGGAGTTCCTTGCCCTCCCACACCAGGAGACACAGAAATATCTTCTGCAGGGAGGCTATCAATATCCCGATTATCAACGGTTTCCGGATTGGAAGTCCCATTAGAGGGTAGACTGGGAGGGTCATTAACATCCATCGGGGGCAGACTGAGAGAATTGTAAGCGTCTGCAATAGGATTGGAAATGTTTGTAGTATCTGTGACGACATCAACATTATCTGAATTATGGCTATTGTTAATGTCCTCAGGAGAGGGCTGGCCACCACAAGGAGCTAAGTCTTTAACTGAAACCGTACTTTCTTTCCCATCTTGAAATCGAATATGAGCATATTGGGAATTTGCCTCCAATAGCTCCACCTCCTCCACTAAAGGATCATACTTTGACAGTCTAACATGGCGTCGGAGCAGCACAGGTCCCTGCATAGTAAGCCATGAAGGTACTGAATATCCCGTAGAGGATCTCCGCAGATAGTTGAAGAGCCTTTCTTGGGGGGTCACATTAGAAGCCGTTGAAAGCAATGATCTAATGGAATGCAGGGCATCAGGCAGTACCATTTCCCACTGTGTATTCTTAAGGTTCCGGGATGTCAAAGCCAACATAACTGCCTTCCAGATCACCCCATTGTATCGTTCGCACTGTCCATTACCCTGGGGATTATACGGGGTAGTTCTGCTAGTAGAAATTCCCCGACTCTGGAGGTATTCCTTCAACTGGGAAGACATAAAAGAACTTCCCTGATCCGACTGGATATACGCAGGCATCCCAAAGATGACAAAAAGTTGAGTCAGACATTTAATAACAGTAGCAGCTGATACATCTGCACAAGGAAAAGCAAAAGGGAACCTTGAAAACTCATCCACAACAGTAAATATATATCGGTTCTGAGTCGTTGAAGGAAGAGTCCCCTTAAAATCAACGCTCAGGCGTTCAAAGGGAGGAGTAGCCTTTATAAGACGAGCTCATTGAGGCTTAAAGTTATTCGGTTTACACCGGGCGCAGACAGAGCATGATGAAGTCATCCGCTTGACGCCTTCAACTGAAAAGGGCAAATTCTTACTGCGTACGAAGTGTATCATCCTCGTAACACCAGGATGGCACAAAGCATTATGAAGATTAATAAGCGTATCTCCGTGAAGCACAGAACAATAAGCTCTCGAAAGCGCATCAGCGGCAACATTACCCTTCCCCGGACGATAGACTATATCAAAATCATAGCATGCCAACTCGATCCTCCACCTCATTATTTTATCATTCTTAATCTTTCCGAAATGTTTGACATCAAACATGAAGGACACAGATTTTTGGTCGGTTACTAACTTAAAATGTCGCCCAGATAAATAATGTCTCCATTTACGCAGTGCTTCTACTATTGCGTACGCCTCTTTCTCTATTGATGAATGTCTCTGCTCACTATTGTTCAGAGTACGTGAGAAAATGGCCACAGGTCTTCCATTTTGGTTCAGGGTAGCCCCAATTGCAAAATCGGAAGCGTCCGTCTCAATCACAAAGGGAACCTGCTCATCAATAGAATGCACAACTGCTCCAAGGATATCCTTTTTAAGATTATCAAAACACATCCTGGCCTCCCATGATAGAGGATATGTCGTAACCCGAATAAGGGGCCGGATCTTCTGCGAGAAGTTTGCAATCCAATTAGAATAATAAGAAAACAGTCCAACAACTCGTTGCAAGGCCTTAGAATTAGTAGGGCAAGGTAACTCAATCATTGGTCGCAGCCGTTCTGGATCTGGTTTAATCTTGTTTCCCGAGATAATATACCCCAGTAAATTTACCTCGGTGGTCGAAAAGATACACTTCTCTTTATTGAAAGTTAAGCCAACTTTTTCCGCAACTTGAAGGAATCTTTCTAGATTAAAATCGTGCTCCACCCTTGATTTGCCACACACCATGATGTCATCTAAATATGAGAAGATGTCAGAGAGAGAGTTATCACTTCTAAAAGCATCCATTGCCCGTTGAAAACAAGCGACACCGTTAGTAACACCGAATGGTACTCGGCAAAACTGGTACAGCTTTCCGCCAGCTTCAAAGGCCGTATATGGTTTGTCCCTCTTAGCGATAGGAATCTGATGATAAGCACTCTTTAGGTCAATAGTGCTAAAAACCTTATATTGAGATACTTTATTGATAAGCTCATCAATCTTAGGCAGGGGGTACGCATCTAATTGAGTATACCTGTTAATAGTTTGAGAGTAGTCTATCACCATTCGCTTCTTATGCCTCTCATTAGTGGTGACAACTACCTGTGCCCGCCAGGGCGAAAAACTAGGTTCAATGATTCCTTCCGATAAAAGACGTTGAACTTCAGAATTAATAAATTCTTTGTCCGGACTGCTATACCTTCTTGACTTGGTAGCAATTGGCTTACAGTCCGGCATCAAATTGGAAAAAAGTGATAATGGAGAAATGAATAAAGAAGTTAATCCACAAATAGACAAAGGTGGCTTAGTTCCTCCGAAAGAAAGACTGAGGGACTCATGCAATTGAAGCACATCATGACCAATCAAAATGTCCGCACAGAGATTAGGCAGAATGGATAGACGTATATCAGTATACGTATTACCTAGGAGAATTAATTTCACAAGGCAACAACCAGCTACTTGTGAGGTGAGAGTCATCTGAGCCATACACACCTGATAGGAAGCAGGCGAAATTTTCAAACGCTTCTCCCTCACAAACTGAAGACTTATAAAGCTCTCAGTACTGCCCGTATCTATAAGGGCCTTCACTTCTAACCCATTAACTTGGGCCATAACTATAGCTTTGTTTTGGCCATGGGAAAAGGCGGCAGAAACTGATGCAATAAACGCCCTATCTAAAGGCTGAATGGTCGCAGAGGAGGCAACCGATTTGCAAACACGTGCATAATGACCTCCCTTGCCACATTTACTATACACAGCCTCCCGGGCAGGGCACTTCAGACGGGGCTGCCGGGCGTTCCCGCAAAAATAACACTTCTGAATCCTAGAGGCAACAGATGCCGAAGTAGGAACTGTTTTGGAATCTGGTAAACCACTCCTATTAAATCCACGTAACTCCCCTTCATCTGGAACTGCTGAAACCACGGTCGCAGGCCGATCAAAAAGAGCATAAGAATCCGAACTTCTCTGAGCCAAATCCAATGTAAAGGCTTGCTCAAAAGCACTCTTAAGATCCAAGGTCTTATTTTCTAATATCCGCTGACGCATTGATCTAGACAGTAATCCATTAATAAATGCAT
Source organism: Somniosus microcephalus (assembly GCF_052327205.1). Taxonomy (NCBI): domain Eukaryota; kingdom Metazoa; phylum Chordata; class Chondrichthyes; order Squaliformes; family Somniosidae; genus Somniosus; species Somniosus microcephalus. Next base: position 127,214,939 of record NC_140990.1, read on the forward strand.
CCCGTACCGACTCTTCCTTATGTTCTTCTGCAGACACGGCATTATAATTACAGTTAACACCAAGGCGCCGGAGTGCTTGTAAATAAGCATCCAAGGATTCTCCCGCCTGCTGCCTACGGGCAGATAAATGGTGACGTGCAAATACCTCATTTTTGGGTTCAACAAAATTTTTTTCCAACGTAGCAATAGCCAATTCATAAGTTTCACAGTCCAAAATATACTTATACACATCCGAAGCAATGTAATTGATTAGTATATCCAACTTATTCAGAGATTGCTGATCCAGCACGCCCAAAAAGATTTTAAATGTACGATACCAATGTTTCCATTGATCATCCACTCCTGCAGAATGAGGATCAGCATTAAATCGTTCCGGTCGAAGATATCGTTCCATTATAGCAAAAAGTTAATAAATTGAAATAAAGAGTAGCTTGCCTTTCAAAAGCTAGGCTTTATAACCTTAAAAAACCAGCAGTACTTGTTAAGCACCCAGTCTCAACCAAGCTGTAGAGAACTGAATTTAAGATGGCCACCACAGGTCACATGGAACCAACTAACCAATAAGTTTACAGCATATATCTCAAGGCAGGAAAACAGGCAACCAATTACAATGCTTCTTATAAAACAAGAATAATCACCACACTGACCATTGTAACATCAGTCCCCATGTATCCTTACTGACAATTGTATTATCAGCCCCCATGAATCCTTACTGACCATTGTATTATCAGCGCCCATATATATTTACTGACCATTGAATTATCAGTCCCCATGTATCCTTACTGATTATTGCATTATCAGCCCCCATATATATTTACTGACCAGTGCATTATTAGTCCCCATGTATGCTTACTGACCATTGTAATATCAATCACCTGTATCATTACTGTCCATTGTAATATCTGTCCCCATGTATCATTACTGACTATGGTTTTATCGGTCCCCATGTATCCTTACAGCCCATTGCATTATCAGTCCCCATGTATCCTTACCGACCATTGTATTATGAGTCCCCTTGAATCCTTATTGACCATTGTATTATCAGGCCCCATTTATCCTTACTGTCCATTGCATTATCAGACCCCTTGTATCCTTACTGACCATTGCATTATCAGTCCCCGTGTGTCCTTACTGACAATTGTATTATCAGTCCCCATGTATCCTTACTGACCATTGTATTATCTGTCCCAATGCATCCATACCGACCATTGTAATATCAGTCTCATGTATCCTTACTGAGCATTGAATTATCAGCCCCCATGTATCCTTACTGATTATTGCTTTATCAGACCCCATGTATCCTTACTGACCATTGGCATATCAGTCCCCATGTATCCTTACTGACCATTGGAATATCAGTCTCCATGTTTCGTTACTGACCATTGTATTATCAGTCCCCATGTATGCTTAATGACCATTGCGTTATCTGTCCCCATTTATCCTTACTGACCATTGCATTATCAGTCCCCATGTATCCTTACTGACCATGTAATATCAATCATCTTGTATCCCTACAGACCATTGTATTATCAGTAACAATATAACTTGACTTGCCATTGCAGTATCAGTACCAATATAACCTTTATTGCTATTGTATTATCCATCTCCATGTATCCTTACTGACCATTCTATTTTCAGTCCCCATGTATCATCATTGACCATTTTATTATCAGTTTCCTGTAACTTTTCTGACCACTTTATTATCAGCCCCATGCTTCTTTAATGACAATTGCATTAACAGCCCCTTTTATCATTATGGACCACTTTAATATCCGCCCCCATGTATTCTTACTGACCATTGTATTATCAGTCCATATTGACCATTCTATTAACAGTCCCCATGTATCATCATTGACAATTATTTTATCAGTCTTCATATATTCTTACTGACCATTGTATTATCAGTCCCTACGTTTCTTTACTGAACATTGTATTATCAGCCCCCATGTATCGTTACTGACCATTGTAATATGAGTCCCCATGTATCCATTCTGACCATTGCACTATCCCTCCCCATGTAATATCAGTCCCCATGTATCCATACTGACCATTGCAATATCAGCCTCAATGTATCATTACTGACCTTTGCATTATCAGTCCCCATGTATCCTAACTGACCATTGTATTATCAATCCCCATGTATCCTTACTGACCATTGCATTATCAGTCCCCATGTATCCTTACTGCCCAATGTAATATCAGCCCCCATGTATCATTACTGACCATTGTGTTATCAGTCCCCATGTATAGTTACTGAACATTTCATTATCAGTCCCCATATATCCTTTCTGACCATTGTAATATCAGTCCACATGAAACTTTTCTGACGATTGTATTATCAGCCCCCATGTATCCATACTGAGACTTGCATTATCGGTCCTCATGTATCCTTCTTGACCATTGCATTATCCGTCCCCATGTGTCCTTACTGACCATTGTATTATCAGTCCCGACGTATCCTTACTGACCATTGTATTATCATTCCCCTTGTGTCCTTACTGACCATTGTATTATCAGCCCCATGCATACTTACTAACCATTGTATTATCTGTCGCAATGCATCCTTACTGACCGTTGTATATCAGTCGCCATGTATCCTTACTGAACATTGTATTACCAGCCCCCATGTATCCTTACAGACCATTGTATTATTATTCCCCATGCACCCAAACTGATTATGGCATTCTCGGTCCCCAAATGTCCTTACTGACCATTGTATTATTATACCCCATGTATACTTACTGACCATTGTATTATCTGTCCCAATGCCTCCTTACTGACCATTGTATTATCAGCCCCCCTGTATCCTCGCTGACCATTTAATATCAGTCCCCATGTATCCTTCCTGAGCATTGTATTATCTGTTCCAATGCATCCTTACTGACCATTGTAAGATCAGTCCCCATGTATCCTTACTGACCATTGTATTATCAGGCCCAATGTATCCTTACTGGCCAATGTATTTTCAGTCCACATGTATCTTAACTGACCATTTAATATCAGTCCCCATGTATCCTTACTGACCATTGTATTATCAGTCGCCATGTAGCCTTACTGACCATTGTAATATCAGTCTCCATGTATCGTTACTGACCATTGTATTATCAGTCCCCAGGCATGCTTGCTGACCACTGAATTATCTCTCCCCATGTATCCTTACTGACCATTGCATTATCAGTCCGCATGTATCATTACTGACCATGTAATATCAATCGTCTTGTATCCCTACAGACCATTGTATTATGAGACCCATCTATTCACACTGACCATTGCATTATCAGTCCCGATGTATCCTTACTGACCATTGCATTATCAGTCCCGAGGTTTCCTTACTGACCATTGTATCATCAGTCCCCATAGAGCCTTACAGACCATTTTATTATCAGTAGCAATATAACATTACTTGACATTGCATTATCCTTCTCAATGTATCCTTACTGACCATTCTATTATCAATCCCCATTTATCATCATTGTCTATTGTATTATCATTTTCCATGTAAGCTTACTCACCACTTTATTATCAGCCCCCATGTATCTTTAATGACAATTGCATTATCAGCCCCTTGTATCATTATGGACCACTGTAATATCCATCCCCATATATCCTTACTCACCAGTGTATTATCAGCCCCCATGTATTCTTACTGACCATTGTATTATCAGTCCCAATGTATCCATATTGACCATTCTATTACCAGTCCCCATGTATCACCATTGACCATTGTTTTATCACTCTTCATGTAAACTTACTGACCACTGTGTTATGAGCCCCCACGTTTTTTACTGACAATTGTTTTATAAGCCCCCATGTATCATTACTGATCATTGTAAAATCTGTCCCCATGTATCCTTTCTGACCATTGCATTATCCCTCCCTATGTATCCTTACAGACCACTGTAATATCAGCCCCCATGTATCCTTACTGATCATTGTAATATCATTCTCAATGTATCATTACAGACAATTGCATTATCAGTCCCCATGTCTCCTTACTGACCATTGTATTATCAGTCACAATGTGTCCCTACTCACCACTGCATTATCAGTTCCCGTGTAGCCTTACTGCCCATTGTAATATCAGTCCCCATTTTACATTACTGACCACATGAATCCTTACTGATCATTGTATAATCAGCCCCCATGTATCCATACTGAGCATTGCATTATCAGTCCCCATGTTTCCTTACTGACCATTGCATTATCCGTCCCCATGTGTGCTTACTGACCATTGTATTATCAGTCCCGACGTGTCCATACTGACCATTGCATTATCAGTCCCCATATGTCCTTACTGACCATTGTATTATCAGCCCCAATGTATACGTACTGACCATTGTATTATCTGTCCCAATGCATCCGTACTGAACATTGTATTATCAGCCACACATACCCTCACTGACCTTGTAATATCAGCCCCAAGTATCCTTACTGACCAGTGTACTATCAGTCCCCATATACCCTTTCTGACCATTGTATTATCACTCCATGTATACTTACTGAACATATTATTATCAGTCCCCATGTATCCTTACTGACCATTGTATTACCAGCCCCAATTTATCCTCTCTGAGCATTTTAATAGCAGTCCCCATGTTTCCTTAATGCCCATAGTATTATCAGCCCTCATATATCCTTACTGATTATTGCATTATCAGTGCCCATGTATCCTCACTAACAGTTTTAATATCAATCCCCATGTATCCTTACTGACCTTTGTCTTATCAGCCCCAATGTACCCTTGCTGACCGTTGTATATTCAGCCCTTATGTATCCTTACTAACCATTGTATTATCACTCCATGTATACTTACTAACCATTGTATTACCAGCCCCAATTTATCCTCTCTGACCATTTTAATATCAGTCCCCATGTTTCTTTACTGACCGTTGTATTATCAGTCCCCATGTCTCCTTTCTGACCATTGTGTTATCTGTCCCAATGCATCCATACTGACGAGTGTAATATCAGTCCCCATGTATCCTTACTGACCATTGTATTATCAGCACCAATGTATCCTTACTGACCATTGAATTATCACTCCCCATGTATCCTTACTGATTATTGCATTATCAGTCCCCATATATCCTTACTGACCATTGCATTATCAGTCCCCATGTTTCCTTACAGACCATTGTAATATCAGTCTCCATGTATCACTAATGACCATTGTAATATCAGTCCCCATGTATCATGACTGACCATTGTATTATCAGTCCCCATTTATCCTGACTGACCATTGTAATATCAGTCTCCATGTATCATTACTGACCATTGCAGTATGAATCCCCATATATCCTGACTGAGCATTTTAATATCAGTCTCCATGTCTCATTACTTATCATTGCATTGTCAGTCCCCATATATCCTTACTGACCATTGTATGATCAGTCCCCATGTATCCTTACTGACCATTGCATTATCAGTCCCCATATATTTTAACTGAGCATTGTAATATCAGTCCCCATGTATCATTACTGACCATTGTATTATCATTCCCCATGTGTACTTACTGAAAATTGTATCCTTACTCTCCAGTGAATCATCAGCCCCCATGTATCCTTACTGACAATTGCCTTATCTGTCTCCATGTATCCTTACTGATCATTGCCTTATCTAAATACATGTATCCATATTGACCATTGTATTATCAGTCCCCTTGTATTCTTACTGACCATTGTAGTATCAGCCCCCATGTATACTTACTGACCATTATATTATCTGTCCCAATGCATTCTGACTGACCATTGTAATATCAGTTCCGATGTATCCTTACTGACCATTGTATTATTCGCTGCCATCTATGCATACTGACCATTGTATTATCATCCCCATGCATCCTTACTGACCATTGCATTATCATTCCCCATGTATCCTTACTGACAATTGTATTATCAGTCCCCATATAACCATACCGGCCATTTTATTATCAGGCACCATGCATTCTTACTCTCGATTCTATTATCAGTCCCGATGTATCACCGTTGACCATTGTACTATCAGTCTTCAAGTAAACTTACCGGCCTCTTTATTATCAGCCCCCATGTATCCTTACTGAGCATTGTAATATCAGTCTCCTTATATTCTTACTGACCATTGTATTAGCAGACCCCAAGCATCCTTACTGAATATTGTATTATCAGCATCCATGTATCCTTATGGGCCATTGTAATATCAGTCCGCATGTATACTTACTGACCATTGTTTTATCTGCCGCAATGCATCCTTACTGACCATTGTGTTATTAGTCCCCATGCACCCATAGTGATTATGGCATTATCAGTCTCATTATGTCCTTAATGACCATTGTATTATAAGCCCCCATATATACTTACTGACCATTGAATTATCTGTCCCAATGCATCCTTACTGACCATAGTGTTATCAGTCCCCATGTATCCTTATCGACCATTTAATTTCCAGCCCCAATATATCCTCTCTGAACATTTTAATATCAATCATCATGTCTACTTACTGACCATTGAATTATCTGTCCCAATGCATCCTTACTGACAATGGTAATATCAGTCCCCATGTATCCTTACTGACCATTGAATTATCAGCCCTCTTGTATCATTACTGACCCTTGTATTATCAGCCCCCAATATCCTTACTGACCATTGAATTATCAGTCCCCATTTATCCATACTGATTATTGCATTATCAGTCCCCATGTATCCTTACTGACCATTGCATTATCAGACCCCATGTATCCTTACTGACCATTGTAATATCAGTCTCCATGTATCATTATTGATCATTGTAATATCAGTCCACATATATCAATACTGACCATTGTAACATCAGTCCCCATGTATCCTTACAGACAAATGTAATATCAGTCTCCATGTATCATTACTGACCATTATAATATCAGTCCCTATGTATCCTGACTGAGCATTGTAATATCAGCCTCCATGTAGCATTACTGACCATTGCATTATCAGTCCCATGCATCCGTACTGACCATTGTATTATCAGTCCCCATGTATCATTACTGACCATTGTATTATCATTCCCCATTTATATTACTGACCATTGCATTATCAGTCCCCATGTATCCTTACTGACCATTGTTGTATCAGTCCACGTGTATCCTTGCTGACCATTGTATTATCAGCCGCCATGTATCCATACTGAACATTGCATTATCAGTCCCCATGTATCCTTATTGTTCATTGAAATATCAGCCCCCATGTATCCTTACTGACAATCGCATTATCTCTCCCCATGTATCCTTAGTGTCCAGTGAATTATCAGCCCCGATGTATCCTTACTGACAATTGCATTATCGGCCCCCATGTATCCATATTAACCATTGTATTATTAGTCCCCTTGTATTCTAACTGACCATTGTAGTATCAGCCCCCATGTATACTTACTGACCATCGTATTATCTGCCCCAATGCATCCTGACTGACCATTTGAATATCAGTCCCCATGTATCCTTACTGACGATTGTATTATTTGCCACCATGTATGCTTACTGACCACTGTATTATCAGTCCCCATATATCCTTACTGCTCATTGTATTATCAGTCCCCATGTATCCTTACTGACAATTGCATTATCTGTCCCCATGTATCCTTACTGATTATTGCATTTTCATTACACATGTATGCTTACTGACCATTGCAATATCAGTCCGCATGTATCCTTATTGACCATTGGAATATCAGTCTCAGTGTATCATTCCTGACCATTGTATTATTTGTCCCCATGTTTCCTTACGGTCCATTGCATTATCAGCCCCATTTATCATTACTGACCATTGCAATATTAGTCTCGATGTATCCTTACTGACCATAGCATTATCAGCCACCATCAATCCATACTGCCCATTGCATTATTAGTCCCCATGTACCCTTACTGACAATTGTATTATCAGTCCCCATGTATCCTTCCTGACATTTGTATTATCAGTCCCCATGCAACCTTACTGGCCATTGTATTATCAGTCACCTTGCATCCTTGCTCACGATTATATTATCAGTCCCCATGTATCACCATTGACCATTGTACTATCAGTCTCCATGTAACCTTACTGACCACTGTATTATCAGCCCCCATGTATCCTTACTGACTATTGTAATATCAATCACCATATAACCTAACTGACGTTTGTATTAGCAGTCCCCATGCATCCTTACTGTCCATTGCATGGACAGTCCTCATGTCTTCTTACTGACCATTGTTTAATCACCCCCATGTATCCTTACTGATTATTGCATCATCAGACCCCATGGATCCTTACCGGCCTTTGCATTATAAGTCCCCATGTATCATTATTGACCATTGTAATAACAGTCTCCATGTATCATTACTGACCATTGCGTTATCAGTCTCAATGTGTCCTTTCTGGCCATTCCATTATCAGTCCCCCTGTAGCCTTACAGAACATTGTATTATGAGACCCCTGTATCCATATTGATAATTGCATTATCAATCCCCATGTATCCTTACTGACCATTGCATTATCAGTCCCGAGGTGTCCTTACGGACCATTGTTCTATCAGTCCCCATGTAAACTTACTGACCATTCTATTATCAGACCCCATGTGTCATCATTGAACATTGTATTACCAGTTTCCATGTCACCTTAGTGACCATGGTATTATCTGTCACAATTAATCCTTACTGACCATTGTAATATCAGTCGCCATGTGTCTTAACTGACCATTGTATTACCAGCCCCCATGTATCCTTGCAGGTAACTCTATTATCAGTCCCCATGGAACCATAATGATTGTTGCAATATCTGTCCCCATGTATCCTTACTGACCATTGCATTGTCAGCCCCCATGTATACTTAGGGACCATTGTATTATCTGTCCCAATGCAAACTTACTGAAAATTGAAACATCAGTCCCCATGTATCCATACTGACCATTGTATTATCAGCACCCATGTACCCTTACTGACCATTGTATTATCAGGCCCCACGTATCCTTACCGACCATTAAATTATCCGTCCTCATGTATCCTTACTGACTATTGCATTATCAGTCCCCATGTATCCTCATTGACCATTTTAATATCAATCCCCATGTATCCTTAGTGACCTTTGTATTATCAGCCCCAATGTATCTTGGATGACCATTGTATTTTCAGCCCTCATGTATCCTTACGGAAAATTGTATTATCAGCCATCATGTATCCATACTGACCATTGTATTGTCAGTCGCCATGTATCCTTACTGACCATTGTGTTATCAGTCCCCAAGTCTCCTTACTGACCATTGTATTATCTGTCCCAATTCACCCTTACTGACAATTGTAATATCAGTCCCCATGTATCAATATTGATCATTGCATTATCTGTCCCCATGTATCCATATTGACCATTGTATTATCAGTCCCCATGTATCCTTACTGGCCATTGTATTATCAGTCCCCTTGTATCCTTACTGGCCATTGTAATATCGGTCCCCATGTATCCTTACAGACCATTGTAATATCAGTCCCCATGTATCCTTACAGACCATTGTATTATCTGTCCCCATGTATCGTTACTGACCATTGTTTTATCAGTCCCCACGTCTCCTTACTGACCATTGTATTATTTGTCCCAATGCACCCTTACTGACAATTGTAATATCAGTCCCCATGTATCCTTACTGACCATTTTATTTTCAGTCCCCATGTATCCTTACTGACCATTGTATTCTGAGTCCACATGAATCCTTACTGGCTATTGTAATATCAATCCCCATGTATCCTTACTGACCATTGCATTATCAGTCCCCTTGTACCCTTACTGACAATTGTATTATCAGGCCCCATGTATCCTTACAGGCCATTGTATTATCAGTCCCCATGTATCCTTACAGAACATTTTATTATCAGTCCCCATGCATTCTTAGTGAATATTGTATTATCAGTCCCCATGTATCCTTTCTGGCCATTGCAATATCAGTCCCCATGTATCCTTACTGTCCATTGTCTTATCAGTCCATATATATCCTTACGGCCAATGTATTTTCAGTCCACATATATCTTAACTGACCATTTAATATCAGTCCCCATATATGCTTACTGACCAATGTATTATCAGTCCCCATGTGTCCTTACTGAACATTGTATAATCAGCCCCATGTCTCCTTACTGATTATTGTATTAACAATCCCCATATATCATTACTGACTATTGCATTATCAGTTCACATGAATCCTCACTGAACATTTTAATATCACTTCCCATGTATCCTTAGCGACTTTTCTATTATCAGCCCCAATGTATCCTTGCTGCCCATTGTATTTTCAGCCCTCATGTATCCTTAATGAACATTGTATTATCAGCCATCATGTATCCATACTGACCATTGCATTATCAGTTGCCATGTATCCGTACTGGCCATTGTGTTATCAGTCCCCATGTTTCCTTACTGACCATTGTATTTTCAGCCCCCATGTATTCTTACTGAACATTGTATTATCAGCCCCCATGCATCCTTACTGACCATTGAATTATCAGTCCCCATGTATCTTTACTGATTATTGCATTATTAGCCCAATATAGCCTTACTGACCATTGCATTATCAGTCCCTAAGTATTTATACTGACCATTGTAATATCAGTCTCCATGTATCATTACTGACCATTGTAATATCAGTCCCCATGTATTATTACTGACCATTGTATTATCAGTCCCCATGTATCCTTACTGACCATTGCCTTATAAGTCCCCATGTATCCTTACTGACCATTGTATTATCAGTCGCCATGTATCATTACTGACCATTGTAATATCAGTCCACATGTATCAATACTGACCATTGAAAATCAGTCCCCATGTATCCTTACTGACCATTGTAATATCAGTCTCCATGTATCATTACTGACCATTATAATATCAGTGCCCATGTATCCTGACTGAGCATTGTACGATCAGTCTCCATGTATCATTACTGAACATTGCATTGTCATTCCCATGTATCCTTACTGACCATTGTATTATATGTCACCATGTATCCTTACTGACCATTTTATTATCAGTCCCCATGTATCCTTACTGACCATTGCATTATCAGACGCCATGTATCCTTACTGACCATTGTAATATCAGTCCACATGTATCAATACTGACCATTGTAAAATCAGTACCCATTTATCCTTACTGACCATTGTAATATCAGTCTCCATGTATCATTACTGACCATTATAATATCAGTCCCCATGTATCCTGACTGAGCATTGTATGATCAGTCTCCATGTATCATTACTGAACATTGCATTATCATTCCCATTGTAATATCAGTCCCCATGTATACTTACTGACCAATGTATTATAAGTCCCCATGTATCCTTACTGACCATTGTATAATCAGCCCCATGTGTCCTTACTGATTATTGTATGAACAGTCCTCATGTATCATTACTGTTTATTGCATTGTCTGTCCCCATGCATCCTCACTGACCATTTTATTGTCAATACCCATGTATCCTTAGTGACCTTTCTTTTATCAGCCCCAATGTATCCTTGCTGACCATTGTATTTTCAGCCCTCATGTATCCTTATTGAACATTGTTGTAGTGTACGTGCCTTTAAGAGCCCCATGTGTGCTGTAATGCCGGTAATGGCCACTCGGGCAAAATAAGCCTGTATATTGTGTTATATCCGTTAGTACCCCTCCAGACTTTGCTTAGTAAACACCTATGAACCAACTCTTGTCTTCAGTGTCTCTATCAACACACAGACACAACAGTGGCGATGAAGTGGAAACGGACTTACCTGCAATTCAGCAGCACCTCAAGGACATTGATTCCTCTGGCGTCCAGAAGAATCAAGAAAGTGAAAAAAGCTGTGGTTTCACCAGCTGGCCATGCTGGTGGCAGGTACTGCGCTAATCCTTCCTGGGCGTCAGGCTGGGGCTCCAGCAGCTGGTTTTACAGCTGGGCCAAGCAGCGAAAGCGGAGGCAAGCAGTAACAGACGGGGAGGGAGCACTCGGGAGACAGCTGGCGCTGCAATAAGGTAGGCGTTCAGACCTAGAGTGAAAGTTCGGCGGGAACGAGTCTCCAACAGCAAATAAATAAATAAAAAAAGAACGGAAACCGCGGGAAACAGCGTTGTCATTGGCAGCAGCGGCGGGAAAGCATGGGAAGCGCCATATCTTTTCTGCAGAAAAGAAAGAAAAGTGCGGGAAGCGCCATATCTTTTCTAAGATACCTAAGTCTGGCAATATTGATGCTTTTGATAGCGAGATAGAGGATTGGACCACATATGTGGAAAGAGTGGAGCTATATTGCACTGCAAATGGAATAGAAGATGAAAAAAAAGATTCAGTACTGCTGAATCTAATGAGCGCAAAGACATACGGGCAGTTACGAAATGTAAACACTCCAGCCAAATGAAAGGACAAGGATTTGAAAGAAATTGTTGATACTCTACAGGAGCACTTAAACCCAACACCGCTGCTGATAGCAGAACGATTCAAATTCTTCAAGAGAAATCAACACAAGAATGAAAGTAACGCTGATTACCTCACTGAATTAAGAAAGCTATCAAAACACTGCCAATTCGGGGCAGGACTAGCAGATTATCTTCGAGACAAATTCGTCTGCGATCTCTTAAGTGAAGGAACACAGAAAAGGCTGCTTTCTGAAAAAGATTTAACACTGGACAAGGCTTTCAGTATGGCTGTATCATACGAAGCAGCCACAAGAGGAGCTGCAGAAATACAACTTAAAACACAGGACTTCGGCACCCATGAAATGACACAGGGTTTCGAGAGATGTTATCGCTGCGGCAGATCCACCCATGACCAGAGGGACTGCTGGTTCAAGGTCAAAGCATGCCGGCAATGCGGAAAGATTGGACACATTGCACAGGTATGCCGATCTGGACAAAATAAATCCACAGACAGGAAAAAAAAAATCAATAAAAAAAGTACAGAAAGGTACAAATGATGACGGACAGTAGCTCCGAAGACCAGAAAAGCGATAGCGACTCCGAAAGTATACCCCAAAGGAAAAATAAGGGTGCCTGTTGTATACAACGGCAAGGAAATACAAAAGTTGTATTTATACATTCTACAAGATGGTGGCCCACTGCTGTTAGGACGTGAATGGATCAGGAAAATACGTTTAGACTGGCACTCCATACAGGCACTGACGGTGACCAGTAAGAAAAAAACGATGATGATGTCTTACCTGAACGATTAAAAGACATCTTGGCCAACGCCAAAGAAGTGTTTCAAGAGAAACTAGGAACCTTGAAAGGCATCACCACCTCAATAAAAGTGGAAGATGCAGCAATTCCCAAGTTTTTTAAAGCAAGAGCAGTGCCATACGCAATTCGTCCAGCAGTCGAGGCAGAGCTGGAGAATTTGGAAAATGCAGGCGTATTATCCAAAATAGATTGGAGCGAGTGGGCAAAACCCATCGTTCCAGTCATGAAGAAAGCATTGAATAATAATAAATCTGAAGAACAGAGAAAAATTCGCATCTGTGGAGACTTCAAGGTGACGGTAAACGCGGTCCTTCACATGGTACAGTATCCTCTTCCGAGGATAGAAGATATTTTCGCCTCACTATCCGGAGGGAAACGTTTCACCAAAATTGACTTGGCACAGGCATATCTACAGATGGAGGTTGAAGAGGCCTCTAAAAAATATCTCACGATATATACACACAAAGGTATGTACCAGTACAATCGACTGGTTTTCGGAGTAGCATCCACTCCAGCTATCTGGCAAAGAGCTATGGAGCAAGTCCTCCAAGGAATTCCGGGTACTCAATGCTACCTAGACGACATCCTTGTAACAGGAGAAAACGACAATGAGCACCTTGCCAATTTGGAGCAGGTGCTCACTAGGCTGAGAGAACGGGGCCTATGAGCAAATCGCCCCAAGTGTGAATTTTTCCGAAATCAAATATCATATTGTGGCCACATAATAAATAAGGAAGGGTTGCATAAATCACCTGCAAAAATTGATGCGGTCATAAAAGCCCCAGCACCTGAAAATGTTTCACAATTAAGGTCGTTCCTGGGATTAATAAATTACTATCATAAATGTTTACCGATCTTATCAACTCTTCTACACCCTCTTAATGAACTGCTACAAACAGGAGCAATTTGGAAATGGGGCGAAGACTGTAAACGTGCATTCCATAAATGCAAAGACTTAATCACATCCAAAGAAGTTTTGGCTCATTACAACCCATCACTGCCAATCAAACTGGCGTGCGATGCATCCCCTTATGGCATGGGAGCAGTATTATCGCATAAATTCCCTGATGGCTCGGAACGGCCGATAGCTTTTGCTTCACGCTCATTGAACTCAGCTGAGCGTAACTATGCCCAAATCGACAGGAAGCACTCAGCCTGGTATGGGGAGTGAAGAAATTCAACCGTTACCTACACGGACAAAAATTTACCTTGTTGACTGACCATCAACCCCTCATCTCCATATTCAACCCTAAAAAGGGTGTTCCCATTATGACAGCGCAAAGGCTTCAGAGGTGGTCCATTTTTCTAGGGGCACTCCAATACAACATAGAATACAAAGGTTCAAAACAGCATGGGAATGCTGACAATTTATCATGCCTGCCATTGCCAACGGTAGAAGAGACACCTACAGCAGACCCAGTGGAGATGTTCCACTCAACCATAGTGGAATGTCTACCAGTAACAAATTCTGCCATTGAAAAGGAAACGAGAAATGACCCGACTCTCTCACGAGTCTACGACTTAATGGTGAAGGGATGGCCAGCACATGGCGAGCCACTGTTGCCAGCATTCTCGCAAAGAAGAGAACAGCTGTCAGTATGCTGAGGAACCTTGATGTGTGGATCCCTAGTGGTGATTCCACCCAAGCTCCAGGATAAAGTGCTAAAGGAGCTTCACGAGGGGCAGCTGGGTGGAGTGAAAATGAAGAACCTAGCCAGAGCGTTTGTATGGTGGCCAGGTATCGATGGAGACATAGAAGAAATGATCAAGAGCTTCCTAGGATGCCAGAAGGTCCAAAACGCTCCACCCCAAGCCCCTCTACATTCATGGGAGTGGCCCTCATCTCCCTGGCAAAGGGTACACATCGACTTTGCTGGTCTATTTATGGACTCAATGTTCTTAACCGCGGTTGATGCACACTCCAAGTCGCCGGAGGTAATAAAGATGTCCTCCACCACCACGGAAAAAACCATCACAGTATGAAGGACCATATTTGCCAGGAATGGGCTGCCGGAACAGATCTGTTCTGATAATGGACCGCAATTTGTGTCCGAAGAATTCAGAAAGTTTTTAAAAAACAATGGCGTTAAGCACTACACGTCCGCCCCATACCATCCAGCCACCAATGGATTGGCTGAAAGGTTTGTCCAGACCTTCAAGAAGGCCATAAAGGCCATGGGTAATGAAGACATAAAACTTCAGCACAAGGTGGATAACTTCTTGTTCGCATACAGGAATGCAACACATATGGTTACCAACCAAACTCCCGCCATGATGTTCTTCAATAGAAACCTAAGATGCCAGCTGGATTTGATCAAGCACAACATCAGAAGGGACGTGGAGAACCGGCAATTGCAAGGCATGAATGAAAGGCCAACTAGAACCTTCCAGTTAGGTCAACAAGTTTTGGCCCAGGACTACCGTACCGAGAAATGGCAGTCTGGAACTATCTGCACATGACTAGGACCACTGATGTATACCGTGGACATCGGAGAAAGCATAATAAGGCGCCATGCTGACCAAATCATAGAGTCATCTGAAAAGGGACAACCTACACCACAACTCTATACGCCTAAAGATGAAGTAGAGATACCCATATCTACCTCCGATCTGGTGATGCTGGAACCCGATGAACACGACACTGGCATTCAAACCGAATCAGCCTTGCCAAAAGAACCTACTACACCACCAGAAACTACTACACCACCGAGGCATTATCCGGACCGAGTCAGGAAGCCTCCAGAGAGACTGACTTATAATTAATTAACTGCAGCAATGTGTATATTATTTTACTTATAACATGTAATTAATAATTACTTAAAATATTGGCCCAGTAATTCCGTTCCAAATGCGTGAGTACGGTCGGGGTACTCATGCGTCGGGCCGGAGGAAATGCCAGTTTTCAGCATGCACAGCACATGCGGAGAAAACCCGCATTTACTATCCTCTGAACGAAGTGGTTCAGAGGCACAGCGCGTGCGACTGCACAGGCAGTGCGTGCGCAGTGAACTTCGTCGATTTCATTCATGGATTCAGTGAGGTTAAGTCCTTACAACTTACACATGATAAAAGCATGTGTAAAGTTGCTCCAGAGGCTGCGGAGGAAGATATATATTATCGTGGAGCTTCTGAAAGGCAATATTTTTGTTTGGGAAAGGGAGGAAAGTTATTTTAAGAAATGATGAGGTAAGTTTTAAAGTTTAATTTTTTTTTTTTAAACGGGTTTTCAGTACTGTAATTAGAAGGAGCAATTGTGGCTGTGTGAATTGAATTTGCTGTGTTAATTAAATGTGAAAATGACTGTTCTAAAATGAGTAATGTAACATTTCCAACATTTTTAAGAAAGAAACTGTTCATCAGTAATATATTCTTTTAAGTAATTATGTATGTATGTCTGTATGTATTCCTTTACGTATATGTATATATTCCTTTACTTATGTGTATGAATGTACGTATTTAATTATGATTTTCCAATAAGTTACTTTCTCTGAAAGTCATAATTAAATACATACATTCATACACATAAGTAAAGGAATATATACATACATATACGCAAAGGAATATATACAGACATACATACATAATTACTTAAAAGAATATATTACTGATGAAAAGTTTCTTTCTTAAAAATGTTGGAGTCATTTTCACATTTAATAAACACAGCAAATTCAATTCACATAGCCACAATTGCTCCTTCTACCTACAGTACTGAAAACCCGTTTTAAAAAACAAAAATAAACTTTAAAACTTATCTCAGCATTTCTTAAAATAACTTTCCTCTCTTTCCCAAACAAAAATATTGCCTTTCAGAAGCTCCACGATAAAATATATCTTCCTCCGCAGCCTCTGGAGCAACTGTACTCATGCTTTTTTCATGTGTAAGTTGTAAGGACTTAACCTCACTGAAAGCATGAATGTAACCGGCGAATTTTGCTGCGCACGTGCTGCCTCTGCAGTCGCACGTGCTCTGCCTCTGAACCCCTTCGTTCAGAGGACAGGAAATGCCGGTTTTCCCCGCATGCGCTGTGCATGCTGAAAACCGGCATTTCCTCCGGCCAGACGCGTGAGTACCCTGACCGTACTCACGCGTTTGGAACGGAATTACTGGGCCAACATTTTACATGTCAATAAAATGAAAAATTTAACAACTGCACGATTTGCCCCCTTGCATCTGTGACTGAGGGTCCAAGGACGTGCATTGCACAAGAGGTCATCATCGTACGTATCCTCACACTGTTCCCTTTCGGGAACTGTATGAAGTGGTGGAAGGATTTCTGGCCACTTTAACACTCCTTCCGTGACCATAACCATCTTCACACCAGCCATTAGGGTGGTTAGTCCTATGGCATGAGGGTTTTACGGGCTCCCACAACCCATCTGAGGTGGGGGGCACCCACACCCGCGGACGCAAGTATCCCGCTGGATGTCCGCCCAGAATTTATAGTTGGAGCTCCGACTCCACTTGCCGGGACTCTCTGGAGCAGGGTTCAAAACCCTACTCCTTCTGGCCCAGCGGTGGGGATGCTTACCGCTACGCAAATGGCCCACTCCGCACAAAAGGTGACACCCATACGTTTCCTGCGCCTTTTCCCTCCCCGTGACTGGAGCCCTATGCTGCCACTTGAAAGACCAAGCTATCATCTGTCCATTTTGTGGAGCCTTTGACTTCTCATTACCAATGATGAGCAGGCGCTGCGCCTCCACCTCATTGAGGAGATTGCTGAGGTCATCATCAGTTCAATTGTGAGTTCTTTTAATGCCGTGAATTGTGCTCATTCCAGCCATTTCACGTTGCTAATCTGAGTGGGCCTTTGGCGCAGCGGTAGCATCCCCGCCGCTGGGCCACACGGCGTAGGGTTTCTAACCCCGCTCCAGACAGTCCCGGCAAGTGGAGTCGGAGCTCCAGCTCTAAATTCTGTGTCGACATCCAGTGGGATATTTGCGTCCATGGGTGTGGGTGGCCCCCCCCTCGTATAGGTTGTGGGAGCCCGTAAAACCCTCCCGCCATAGGACTAACCACCCTAATGGCTGGTACAAAGATGGTTACGGTCACGGAAGGAGCGTTAATCACAGCCACAAATCCTTCCACCACTTCATACAGTTCCCCAATGGGAACAGTGTGAAGACACGTACGACGACGATGTTGCTAATTAAATAAATGGAATGAAAAAAATGCTTTCAGGGATTTTAAAAGTCTTTAAATCACTTTAATTCTGTTTAAAACTACTTCAGATTCTTCAAAATAATGTAAACGTTTATAAAGTTTATAAAAGTTACAAAAAGCTTCTTAAAAATACCAAAAAACTATTTAAAATGCTACTCTACATGTAAAAATGCTTTGCAGCTTGTGAGAAACATTGGGGGCGTGTACTTTTAAAATGAGACCTCAAAGGGCGTGTCTCACTTGCACTGGCTTCGCACTGGCTGCACTCCTGGGTGGCGTGACGTCAGACGCTGCCCGGGAGTCAACATTTTAAAATAGGAATTCCAGGCGTCCCTGAAGCTCAACGGCCGGCGCGTCGGGTAAGTGCAGATCGGGTGCTTGCACGCGCGGCAAGCCCCCGAACCGAATTTCTGCCGCATCATGTACTGGTTGGCTAAAAGGGGAGAAATTGTAGCGTATGTGACTTTAAGAGCCCCATGTGTGCTGTAAAGCCGGTAATGGCCACTCGGGCTATATAAGCCTGTATAAAATGTTATATCCATTAGTACCCCTCCAGACTTTGCTTCGTAAACACCTATGAACCAACTCTTGTCTTCAGTGTCTCTAACAACACACAGACACAAAAATTATATTATCAGCCATCATGTAGCCACACTGACCATTGCATTATCAGTCCCCATGTATCCTTAATGATCATTGTATTATCAGCCCCCATTTATTCTTACGGACCATTGTAGTATCAGCCCCCATGCATCCTTACTGACCATTGAATTATCTGTCCCCATGTATCCTTACTGATTATTGCATTATCAGCCCCATGTATCCTTACTGACGATTGTATTATCAGTCCCCATGTATCCTTACTGACGATTGTATTATCAGTCCCCATTTATCCTTACTGACCATTGTATTATGAGTCACCATGTATCATTACTGACCATTGTATTATCATTTGTCATGTACCTGTTCTGACCATTGCATTATCAGAAACCATGCATCCTTACTGATCTTTTCAACATCAGTCCCCATGTATAATTGCTGACCATTTTATTAACAGCCCCATATATCCATACTGATAATTGCATTATTTGTCGCCATGTATCCTTATTGACCATTGTATTATCAGTCACCATGAATCCTTAATGGCCATTGTATTATCGGTCCCCATGTATCCTTACTGTCCATTGTATTATCAGTCCCCATGTATCCTTACTGGCCATTGTAATATCAGTCCCCATGTATCCTTACAGACCATTGTATTATCAGTCACCATGTATCCTTACTGGCCATTGTATTATCAGTCCCCATGTATCATTACTGATCATGAAATTAGCAGTCGCCATGTATCCTTACTGAACATTTTATTATCAGTCCCGATGTATTCTTAGTGAATATTGTTTTGTCAGTCCCCATATATCATTTCTGACTATTGTAATATCAGTCCACATTTATCCTTACTGTCCAGTGCATTATCAGTCCCCATGTATCCTTACGGCCAATGTATTTTCTGTCCACATGTATCTTAACTGACCATTTAATATCAGTCCCCATGTATCCTTACTGTCCATTGTATAATCAGCCCCATATGTCCGTTCTGATTATTGTATTAACAGTCCTCATTTTTCATTTCTGACTATAGCATTATCAGTCCCCATGTATCCTCACTGACCATTTTAATATCAATTTCCCATGTATCCTTGGTGACCTTTCTATTATCAGCCGCAATGTATCCTTGCTGACCATTTTATTTTCAGCCCTCATGTATCCTTAATGTACATTGTATTAGCAGCCATCATCTATCCATACTGACGATTGTATAATCAGGCCCCATGCTGCCTTACTGACCATTGTGTTATCAGGCCCCATGCTTCCTTACTGACCATTGTAACATCAGACCCCATGTATCCTTACTGACCATTGTATTATCAGCCCCCATGTATTCTTACTGACCATTGTATTATCAGCCACCATGCATCCTTACTGACCATTGAATAAGCAGTCCCCATGTATCCTTACTGACCATTGTGTTATCAGGCCCCATGCTTCCTTACTGACCATTGTAATATCAGACCCCATGTATCCTTAGTGATCATTGCAATATCAGTCTCCATGTATCATTACTGACCATTGTAAAATCAGTCCCCATTTAGCATTACTGACCATTGTGTTATCAGTCCCAATGTATCCTTACTGACCATTGTATTATCAGCCCCAATGTATTCTATTTGGCCTTTGTAGCATCAGACCACATGTATCCTTACTGACCATTGCATTATCAGTCCCCAACTATCGTTACTGGACATTGTATTTTCAGTACCCATGTATCGTTACTGACTATTGCATTATCAGCCCCCATGTATCCTTACTGACCATTGTATTGTCATTCCCCATGTATCGTTACTGACCATTTTAATATAAGTCCC
The DNA here is from genome assembly GCF_052327205.1 of Somniosus microcephalus. Lineage (NCBI taxonomy): Eukaryota > Metazoa > Chordata > Chondrichthyes > Squaliformes > Somniosidae > Somniosus > Somniosus microcephalus. The sequence continues at coordinate 127,235,696 of NC_140990.1, forward strand.
CATGTGTCCTTACTGACCATTGTAATATCAGTCCCCATGTATCCTTACTGACAATTGTACTATCAGCCCCATGTATCCATTCTGAACAATGCATTTTCTGCCCCCATGTATCCTTACTGATCATTGAATTTTCAGCCCCCATGAATCCTTACTGACCATTGTATTATCAGTGTCATGTATCCTTACTGACCATTGCAATATCAGTCCACATCCGTCCTTTCGGACAATTATATTACAGTGTCCATGTATCCTTGCTGTCCATTGCATTATCAGTCCCCATGTATCCTTACTGACCATTGTATTATCAGTGTCCATGTATACTTACTGGCCATTGTATTATCAGCCATCATTTCTCCATACTGACCACTTTAATATCAGGCCCCATGTATCCTTACTGAAGATGGTATTATCAGTCCCCATGTATCCTTACTGACCATTGTGTTATCACCCCACATGATTACTTACTGAGCTTTGCATTATCTGTGTCCATGTATCCTAACTGACCATTGTATTATCTGTCCCCATGTATCCTTACTAACCATTGTATTTTCTTTCCCCATGTACACATTTGATTATGGCATTATCAGCCCCCAATGTATCCTTACTGACCATTGCATTATCAGCCCTCATGTAACTTTACTGACCATTGTATTATCAGTGGCGATTGAAACTTACTGGCCATTGTAATATCAGTCCCCAAGTATCCTGACTGACCATTCCTTTATCAGTCCACATGTATCATCATTGACCATTGTATTATCTGTCTCCTTGTAACCATACGGACCACTGTATTATCAGTTCCCATGTATCCTTACTGACCATTGAATTATCAGCCCCCAAGTATCCTTATTGAGGATTGGAATTTCAGTCCCCACATATCTTTACGGACCATTGTATTATCAGGCCCAATGTATCCTTGCTGACCATTAAATTTTCAGCCCCATGAATCCTTATGGAACAATGTAATATCAGTCCCCAAGTATACTTACTGACCATTCTATTATGAGCCCCCATATATCCTTACTGACCATTGTAGTATCAGCCCCCATGTATCCTTGCTGACCATTGCATTATTAATACCCATGTATCCTTACTGAAAATTGTAATATCAGTTTCCATGTATTATTACGGACCATTGCATTATCAGTCCTCATGTATCCTTACTGACCGTTGTATTATCAGTCCACATGTATCCTTACTGACCATTGCTTTAACAGTCCCCATGTATCCTTATTGACCATTGCATTATCAGTCCCCATGTATTCTTACTGACAATTGTAATATCAGTATCCATGTATCATTACTAACAATTATATTATCAGTCCCCATGTATCCTTACTGACCATTGTATTATCAGTCCCCAAGTATCCTTACTGACCATTGTATTATCAGTCCTTATGTACCATCATTGACCATTTTATTATCAGTCTCCATGTAACCCTACTGACCATTGTGTTATCAGCCCCCAAGTATCTTTACTGAAAATTGTAATATCTGTCACCATATAGCCTGACTGACCATTGTAAAATCAGCCCCCACGTAACCTTACTGACCATTGTAATATCAGCACCCATGTATCCTTTCGGACCAGTGTAACATCAGTCCCCATGTATCATTACAAACCATTGTATTATCAGCCGTCATGTATTGTTACTGACCATTGCATTATCAGTCCCCATGTATTATTACTGACCATTGCATTATAATACCCCATGTATCCTTACTGAACATTATATTATCAGCACTCATGTATCCTTACGGACAATTGTATTATCAGCCCCCATATAGATTTACTCCATGCTATTATCAGTCCTCATGTATCGTTACTGAGCATTTTTATATCTGTCCCCATGTATCCTTACTGACCATTGTATTAGCAGACCCCATATATCCTTACTGACCATTTTATTACCACAGCCCATGTATACTTACTGACCATTGCATTATCAGTGTCCATGTACCCTTACTGACTAGTATATTATCAGTACCCATGTATCCTTACTGACCATTGTATTATCAGCCACCATGTATCCTTACAGACCACTGTATTATGAGTCCCATGTATACATACGGACCATAGTATTAACAGACCCCTTGTATCCTCACTGACCATTGTATTTTCAGCCCCCATCTATCCTCACTGATCATTTAATTTTAGCCCCATTTATCCTTACTGACCGTTGCATTATCAGTCCCCATGCATCAATACTGACCATTGTATTGTCAGCCCTCATGTATCCATACTGACCATTATATTAACAGCCCCATGTAGCCTTACTGACCACTGTATTATCAGAACCCATGTATCCTTACTGACCATTGCATTATCAGTCCCCATGTAACCTTACTGACCATTATATTAACAGTTCCCATGTGTCCTTACTGACCATTGCATTATCAGCCCCCATGTAAACTTACTTACCATAGTATTATCAGTCCCCATATATCTTTACTGACCGTTATATTATCAGCCCCATGTATCGTCACTGACCATTAATATCAGTCCCCATGTATCCTTAGTGAGCATTGCATTATCAGTCCCCATGCATCCTTTCTGACCATTTTATTATCTCACCCCATGTATACTTACTGTCCATTGCATTATCAGTCCCCATGTATCCTTACTGACCATTGTATGGTCAGTGTCCATGTACCCTTACTGAATATTGTAATATCAGTCCCCAGGTATCCTTACTGACCAGTGTATTATCAGTCCCCATGTATCGTTACTGACCATTTTAATATCAGTCCCCATGTATCCTTACTGACAATTGTACTATCAGCCCCATGTATCCATTCTGAACAATGCATTTTCTGCCCCATGTATCCTTACTGATAATTGAATTTTCAGCCCCCATGTATCCTTACTGACCATTGTATTATCAGTGTCATGTATCCTTACTGACCATTGTAATATCAGTCCACATCCATCCTTTCTGACAATTATATTACAGTGTCCATGTATCCTTGCTGTCCATTGCATTATCAGTCCCCATGTATCCTTATTGACCATTGTATTATCAGTGTCCATGTATACTTACTGACCATTGTATTATCAGCCATCATTTCTCCATACTGACCACTTTAATATCAGGCCCCATGTATCCTTACTGAAGATGGTATTATCAGTCCCCATGTATCCTTACTGACCATTGTGTTATCACCCCACATGATTACTTACTGAGCTTTGCATTATCTGTGTCCATGTATCCTAACTGACCATTGTATTATCTGTCCCCATGTATCCTTACTAACCATTGTATTTTCTTTCCCCATGTACACATACTGATTATGGCATTATCAGCCCCCAATGTATCCTTACTGACCATTGCATTATCAGCCCTCATGTAACTTTACTGACCATTGTATTACCAGTGGCGATTGAAACTTACTGGCCATTGTAATATCAGTCCCCATGTATCCTGACTGACCATTCCGTTATCAGTCCACATGTATCATCATTGACCATTGTATTATCTGTCTCCTTGTAACCATACGGACCACTGTATTATCAGTTCCCATGTATCCTTACTGACCATTGAATTATCAGCCCCCAAGTATCCTTATTGAGGATTGGAATTTCAGTCCCCACATATCTTTACGGACCATTGTATTATCAGGCCCAATGTATCCTTGCTGACCATTAAATTTTCAGCCCCATGAATCCTTATGGACCAATGTAATATCAGTCCCCAAGTATACTTACTGACCATTCAATTATGAGCCCCCATATATCCTTACTGACCATTGTAGTATCAGCCCCCAAATATCCTTGCTGACCATTGCATTATTAATACCCATGTGTCCTTACTGAAAATTGTAATATCAGTTTCCATGTATTATTACGGACCATTGCATTATCAGTCCTCATGTATCCTTACTGACCATTGTATTATCAGTCCACATGTGTCATTACTGACCATTGCATTAACAGTCCCCATGTATCCTTATTGACCATTGCATTATCAGTCCCCATGTATTCTTAATGACAATTGTAATATCAGTATCCATGTATCATTACTAACAATTATATTATCAGTCCCCAAGTATCCTTACTGACCATTGTATTATCAGTCCTTATGTACCATCATTGACCATTTTATTATCAGTCTCCATGTAACCCTACTGACCATTGTGTTATCAGCCCCCAAGTATCTTTACTGAAAATTGTAATATCTGTCACCATATATCCTGACTGACCATTGTAAAATCAGCCCCCACGTAACCTTACTGACCATTGTAATATCAGCACCCATGTATCCTTTCGGACCAGTGTAACATCAGTCCCCATGTATCATTACAAACCATTGTATTATCAGCCGTCATGTATTGTTACTGACCATTGCATTATCAGTCCCCATGTATTATTACTGACCATTGCATTATAATACCCCATGTATCCTTACTGAACATTATATTATCAGCACTCATGTATCCTTACGGACAATTGTATTATCAGCCCCCATATAGATTTACTCCATGCTATTATCAGTCCTCATGTATCGTTACAGAGCATTTTTATATCTGTCCCCATGTATCCTTACTGACCATTGTATTAGCAGACCCCATATATCCTTACTGACCATTTTATTACCACAGCCCATGTATACTTACTGACCATTGCATTATCAGTGTCCATGTACCCTTACTGACTAGTATATTATCAGTACCCATGTATCCTTACTGACCATTGTATTTTCAGCCACCATGTATCCTTACAGACCACTGTATTATGAGCCCCATGTATACATACGGACCATAGTATTAACAATCCCCTTGTATCCTCACTGACCATTGTATTTTCAGCCCCCATCTATCCTCACTGACCATTTAATATTAGCCCCATTTATCCTTACTGACCGTTGCATTATCAGTCCCCATGCATCAATACTGACCATTGTATTGTCAGCCCTCATGTATCCATACTGACCATTGTATTAACAGCCCCATGTAGCCTTAGTGACCACTGTATTATCAGAACCCATGTATCCTTACTGACCATTGCATTATCAGTCCCCATGTAACCTTACTGACCATTATATTAACAGTTCCCATGTGTCCTTACTGACCATTGCATTATCAGCCCCCATGTAAACTTACTTACCATAGTATTATCAGTCCCCATATATCTTTACTGACCGTTATATTATCAGCCCCCATGTATCGTCACTTACCATTAATATCAATCCCCATGTATCCTTAGTGAGCATTGCATTATCAGTCCCCATGCATCCTTTCTGACCATTTTATTATCTCACCCCATGTATACTTACTGTCCATTGAATTATCAGTCCCCATGTATCCTTACTGACCATTGTATGATGAGTGTCCATGTACCCTTACTGAATATTGTAATATCAGTCCCCAGGTATCCTTACTGACCAGTGTGTTATCAGTCCCCATGTATCCTTACTGACCATTGTATTATCACCCACCATGTATTCTTACAGACCATTCTATTATCAGACCCCATGTATCCTTACTGACCATTGCATTATCAGTCCCCATGTATCCTTACTGGCCATCGTATTATCAGCCCCCATGTACCATCATTGACCATTGTATTATCAGTCCCCATGTATCTTTCCTGATAATTGGATTATCAGTCCCCATATATCCTTACTGACCATTGCATTATCAGTCCCCATGTTTCCTTACTGTACATTTTATTATCAGCCCCCATTTGTCTTTACTGACAATTGTATGATCAGCCCCCAAATCTACTTACTCCATGGTATAAACAGTCCACATGTATCCTTACTGAACATTTTGATAGCAGTCCCCATGAATCCTTACTGACCATTGTATTAGCAGTCCCCATGTCTCCTTACTTACCATTGCATTATCAGCCCTCATGTATGCTGACTGTCCATTGTATATTCAGTCCGAATATATCTTCACTGACCATTGTATTATCAGCCCCCATGTATCCTCACTGACCATTTAATATCAGTCCCCATGCATCCTTTCTGATTATTTTATCATTACACCCCTTGTATACTTACTGCCCATTGTATTATCAGTGTCCATGTACCCTTACAGAGCAATGAAATATCAGTCCCCATGTATCCTTACTGACCAGTGTTTTATCTGTCCCCATGTATCCTTACTGACCATTGTATTATCACACCCCATGTATACTTATGGACCAAAGAATTATCAGTCACCTTGTATCCTTACTGACCAGTGTATTATCAGCCCTTATGTATCCTCAATAAACATTTTAATATCAGTCCCCATGTACGATTACTGACCATTGTATTATCAGTGTCCATTTATACTTACTGACCATTGTATTATCAGCCCCCATGTATCCTTACTGACCATTGAATTATCAGCCATCATGTATCCTAACTGACCATTGCATTATCAGCAATCACGTAACCATACTGAACATTGAATTACCCGTTCCCATGTATTCTTACTGACCATTGTATTATCAGTGTCCATGTATCCTTACTGACCATTGTAATATCTCTGTCCATGTATCCTTACTGACCAATGCTTTATCAGCCCCCATGTATCCTTATTCACCATTGTATTTTCAGCCCCCATGTATCCATATTGGCCACTGTAATGTCAGTCCACATGCATCCGTACTGACCATTGTATTATCTGCCCCATGTATCCTTACTGACCATTGTATTATCAGTGTCCATGTATCCTTACTGACCATTGTAATATCTGTGTCCATGTATTCTATCTGACCAATGTTTTATCAGCCCCCATGTATCCTTACTGACCATTGTATTATCAGCCCCCATGTATCCTTATTGGCCGCTGTAATATCAGTCCACATGTATCCTTACTGATCATTGTATTAACTGCCCCATGTATCCTTACTGACCACTGTAGTATCAGACCCATGTACCCTTTCTGACCATTGTATTATCAGCCATCATGTATCCTAACTGACCATTGTATTATCAGCAATCATGTATTCTTACTGACCATTGAATTATCCTTCCCCATGTATACTTACTGACCATTGTAATATCAGTCCCCATTTGTCCTTATTGACAAGTGCATTTTCAGCCCCATTTATGCTTTCTGACAATTGTATTATCAGTGTCCATGTACCCTTACAGAACAATGAAATATCAGTCCCCATGTATCATTACTGACCAGTGTTTAATCAGCCCCCATTTATCCTTACTGTCCATTAGATTAACTGCCACTATGTATCCTTACTGACCTGTGTAGAATCAGTCCCCATGTATACTTACTGACCATTTTATTATCAGTCCCCATCTATCCTTATTGACTATTGTATTATCAGTCCCATGTATCCATCCTGGCCATTGTAATTTCAGTCCCCATGTATCCTTACGGACTATTGCATTATCAGTCCCATGTATCCTTACTGGCCATTGTAATATCAGTCCCCATGTATCGTTACTGACCATTGTATTATCAGTCCCCATGTATCATTACTGACCATTGTATTATCAGCTCCATGTATATGTACATTTTATTATCAGTGTCCATGTATGCTTAGTGACCATTGTGTTATCAGTCCAAATGTATCCTTACTGACCATTGTATTATCAGACATCATGTTTCTTTATTGACCATTGTATTAGCAGCCATCATATATCCATACTGATCATTTTAATATCAGGTCCCATGTATCCTTACTGACGATGGTATTATCAGTCCCCATATATCCTTACTGACAATTGTGATTATCACCCCCATGCTTACTTACTGAGCATTGCATTATCAGTGTCCATGTATCCTTACAGTCCATTGTATTATCAGTCCCCATGCATCCTTACTGACCATTGTATTATCAGCCCTCATGTATCAATACTGACCATTGTATTATCAGTCCTCATGTATCCTTACTGACCATTGTATTATCAAAACCCATGTATCCTTACTGAGCATTACATTATCAGTCCCCATGTATTAATACTGAACACTTTATTATCACACACCATGTATACTTACTGACCATTGCATCATCAGTGTCCATGTACCCTTATGTGATCATTGCATTATCAGTCCCCATGTATCGTTACTGGACAATGTTTTTACAGTCCCCATGTATCCTTACTGACTATTGTATTATCAGCCCCCATGTATCCTTACTGAACATTGTACTATCATTCCCCATGTATCGTTACTGACCATTTCAATATCAGTCCCCATGTATCCTTACTGACCATTCTAATATCAGTCCTCATGTATCCTACTGACCATTGTAATATCCGTCCCCATGTATCCTTACTGACTATTGTATTATCAGTCCCAATGTATCCATACGGGCCATTTAATTATCTTTCCCCATGTATCCTTACTGACCTTTGAATTATCAGTCCCCATGTATCCTTACTGACCATATTATTATCAGTCCCATGTATCCTTACTGGCCATTGTAATATCAGTCCCCATGTATCCCTACTGACTATTGTATTATCAGTCCCAATGTATACTTACTGCCCATTGTATTATTCTTCCCCATGTGTCCTTACTGCCCTTTGCATTATCAGTCCCCATGTATCATTACTGACCATTGTATTATCAGTCCCCGTGTATCCTTACTGACCATTGTATTAACAGCCCCATGTATTTGTACTGACCATTTTATTATCAGTGTCCATTTATCCTTACCGACCATTGTAGTATCATTCCACATGTATCCTTACTGACCATTGCATTATCAGTCACCTTGCATCCTTACTGCCCATTGTAATACCAGACCACATGTATCCTTACTGACGATATTATTATCACTCCCCATGTACACTTACGGACCATAGTATTATCAGTGTCCTTGTATCCTTACAGACCATTGTATTAACTGTCCGCATGTATCCTCACTGACGATTTTGATATCAGTTCCCATGTATCCTTGCTGACCATTGTGATATCAGTGTCCTTGTATCCTTACTGACCATTGTAATATCATCCCCCATGTGTCCTTACTGACCATTGTTTTACCAGACATCATGTATCCTATCTGACCATTGTATTATCAGCTATCGTGTATCCATACTGACTATTTAATTATCAGCCCCCATGTATCCTTACTGACCATTGTATTATCAGCCCACTTTTTTCCTTATTGACCAATGCATTATTAGCCCCCATGTCTACTTTCTGAACCATTGTATTATCAGCCCCAATGTATCCATATTGACCATTGTAATATCAGTCCACATGTATCCTTACTGACCACTGTATTATCTGCTCACATATATCCTTACTGACCATTATATTATCTGCCCCATGTATCCTTACTGACCACAGTATTATCAGTCCCCATGTATCCTTACTGACCATTGTATTATCAGTCGCCATGTATCCTTACTGACCATTGCATTATCAGTCCCCATGTATCGTTACTAGACATTGTATTATCAGTCCCCATGTATCCTTACTGACTATTGTATTATCAGTCCCCATGTATATTTACTGACTATTTTAATATCAGTACCCATGTATCCTTACCGACCATTGTAATACCAGTCGCCATGTATCCTTACTGACCAGTGAACTATCAGTCCCCATGTATCCTTACTGACGTTTGGATTATCAGTCCCATGTATCTTTACTGGCCATTGTAGCATCAGTCCCCTTGTATCCTTACTGCCCATTGTAATATCAGACCACATGTTTCCTTACTGATGATTGTATTATCAACCCCCATGTATACTTTCGGACCATTGTATTATCAGTGCCATTGTATCCTTACTGACCATTGTATTGTCAGACCTCATGTGCCCTCACTGACCATCATAATATCAGTTCCCATGTATCCTTGCTGACCATTGTGATATCAGTGTCCTTTTACCCTTACTGACCATTGTAATATCAGCCCCCATGTATCCTTACTGACCATTGTATTATCAGCCATCATGTATCCTAACTGACCATTGTATTATCAGCAATCATGTATCCATACTGACTATTGAATTATCAGCCCCCATGTATCCTAACTGACCATTGTATTATCAGTCCCCATTATTCTTTATTGACCATTGCATTATCAGCCCCATGTCTATTTTCTAAACCATTGTATTATCAGTCTCCATGTATCCTTACTGACCATTGTAAAATCAGTGTCCATGTTTCGTTACTGACCAGTGCATTATCCGTTGCCATGTATCCTTACTGACAATTATAGTATAATTCCACATGTATCCTTACTGATCATTGCATTATATGTCCCCTTGTAGCCTTACTGCCCATTTTATTATAAGACCTAATGTATCCATACTGACGATTGTATTATCACATCCATTGTATACTTACAGACCATAATATTATTAGTGCCCTTGGATCCTTACTGACCATTGTATTATCAGCCCTCATGTATCCTCACTGACCATTTTAATATCAGTTCCCATGTATCCTTGCTGACCATTGTGATATCAGAGTCATTTTACCCTTACAGACCATTGTAATATCAGCCCCCATGTATCCTTACTGACCATTGTTTTTTCAGCCATCATGTATCCTAACTGACCATTGTATTATCAGTCCCCATTATTCTTTATTGACCATTGCATTATCAGCCCCCATGTCTATTTTCTAAACCATTGTATTATCAGTCTCCATGTATCCTTACTGGCCATTGTAAAATCAGTGTCCATGTTTCGTTACTGACCAGTGCATTATCCGTCGCCATGTATCCTTACTGACAATTGTAGTATAATTCCACATGTATCCTTACTGACCATTGCATTGTCAGTCCCCTTGTAGCCTTACTGCCCATTTTAATATCAGACCACATGTATCCTTACCGACGATTGTATTATCACCCCCATTGTACATTTACAGACCAAAATATTATCAGTGCCCTTGGATCCTTACTGACCATTGTATTATCAGCCCTCATGTATCCTCACTGACCATTTTAATATCAGTTCCCATGTATCCTTGCTGACCATTGTGATATCAGAGTCATTTTACCCTTACGGACCATTGTAATATCAGCCCCCATGTATCCTTACTGACCATTGTTTTTTCAGCCATCATGTATCCTAACTGACCATTGTATTATCAGCAATCATGCATCCATACTGACTATTGAATTATCAGCCCCGATGTATCCAAACTGACCATTGTATTATCAGTCCCCATTTTTCATTATTGACCATTGCATTATCAGCCCCCATGTCTATTTTCTAAACCATTGTATTATCAGTCTCCATGTATCCTTACTGACCATTGTAAAATCAGTGTCCATGTATCGTTACTGACCAGTGCATTATCAGTCGCCATGTATCCTTACTGGCAATTGTAGTATCATTCCACATGTATCCTTACTGACCATTGCATTATCAGTCCTCATGTATGCTCACTGACCATTTTAATATCAGTTCCCATGTATCCTTGCTGACTATTGTATCATCAGTCCCAATGTATCCTTACTGGCCATTGTAATATCCTTCTCATGTGTCCTTACTGCCCATTGCATTATCAGTCCACATGTATCCTTACTGACCATTGTATTATCAGTCCCCATGTCTCCTTACTGACCATTGTATTATCAGCCCCATGTATATGTACTGATCATTTTATTATCAGTGTCCATTTATCCTTACTGACCACTGTATTATCAGACATGATATGTTTCCTTACTAACCGTTGTATTATCAGCCATCATGTATCTTTACTGACCATTGTATTAGCTGCCATCATATGTCCATACTGACTAATTTAATATCAGGCCCCATGTATCTTTACTGACGATGGTATTAGCAGTCCGACGTATCCTTACTGACCATTGTATTATCACCCCCCATGTTTACTACTGACCATTGTAATATCAGCGCTCATGTATCAATACGGACCATTGTATTTTCAGGCCCCTTTTTTCCTTACTGACCACTGTATTATCAGAGCCCATGTATCCTTACTGAGCATTGCATTATCAGTCCCCATGTAACCTTACTGACCATTGTATTAGCAGTCCCCATGTCTCCTTACTGACCATTGGATTATCAGCCCCCATATATACTTACTGACCATAGTATTATTAGTCCCATATATCCTAACTGACCATTATATTATCAGCCACTATGTATCCTCACTGACAATTGAATAACAGTCCCCATGTATCATTACTGACCATTGTATTATCAGCCATCATTTATACTTACTGGCCATTGCATTGGCTGCCATCATATATCCATACTGACCATTTTAATATCAGGCCCCATGTATCCTTACTGATGATGTTATTATCAGTCCACCTGTTTCCTTGCTGACCATTGTATTATCACCCCCATGTTTACTTACTGAGCCATGCATTATCAGTGTCCATGTATCCGAACTGTCCATTGTATTATCAGTCCCCATGTATCCTTACTGACCATTATATTATCTGCCCCCATGTATCCTTACTGAGCATTGCATTATCAGTCCCCATGTAGCCTCACTGACCGTTGAAATTATCAGTAACCATGCATCAATACTGCCCATTGTATAATTAGCCCTCATGTATCCTTACTGACCATTGCTTTAACAGCCCCCATGTAGCCTTCCTGACCATTGTATTATGAGAACCCATGTAGCCTGACTGACCATTGCATTATCAGTCCCCATGTAACCTTACTGACCATTCTATTAGCAGTCCCCATGTCTCCTTACTGACTATTGCATTATCAGGCCGTATGTATACTTACTGACCATAGTATTATGATTTCCCATGTATCCTCACTGACCATATAATATCAATCTCAATGTATCCTTACTGTCCATTGTATTATCAGTCCCCATGCATCCTTTTTGACCATTTTCTTATTACACCCCATGTATAATTTCTGACCATTGCATTATCAGTGTCCATATACCCATACTGACCATTGTATTATCAGCCCTATGTATATGTACTGACCATTTCATTGTCAGTGTCCATGAATCCTTACTGACCATTGTATTATCAGGCCACATTTATCCTTGCTGACCATTGTATTATCAGCCATCATTTATCATTACTGGCCATTGTATTGGCTGCCATCATATATCCATACTGACCATTTTAATATCAGGCCCCATGTATCCTTACTGACGATGGTATTATCATTCCCCCTGTTTCCTTGCTGACCATTGTATTATCTCCCCCCATGTTTACTTACTGAGCCATGCATTATCAGTGTCCATGTATCCGAACTGTCCATTGTATTATCAGTCCCCATGTATCCTTACTGACCATTATATTATCTGCCCCCATGTATCCTTACTGAACATTGTATTATCAGTCCCCATGTATCCTCACTGACCGTTGAAATTATCAGTAACCATGCATCAATACTGCCCATTGTATAAATAGCCCTCATGTATCCTTACTGACCATTGTATTAACAGCCCCCATGTAGCCTTCCTGACCATTGTATTATGAGAACCCATGAATCCGTAATGACCATTGCATTATCAGACCCCATTTAAGCTTACTGACCATTGTATTAGCAGTCCCCATGTCTCCTTACTGACGATTGCATTATCAGGCCCCATGTATACTTACTGACCATGTTATTATCATTCCCCATGTATCCTCACTGAACATATAATATCAGTCTCAATGTATCCTTACTGACCATTGTATTATCAGTCCCCATGCATCCTTTCTGACCATTTTCTTATCACACCCCATGTATACTTTCTGACAATTGCATTATCAGTGTCCATGTACCCTTACTGACCATTGTATTATCAGCCCTATGTATATGTACTGACCATTTCAATATCAGTGTCCATGTATCCTTACTGACCATTGTATTATCAGGCCACATGTATCCTTACTGACCATTGTATTATCAGCCATCATTTATCATTACTGGCCATTGTATTGGCTGCCATCATATATCCATACTGACCATTTTAATATCAGGCCCCATGTATCCTTACTGACGATGGTATTATCAGTCCCCCTGTTTCCTTGCTGACCATTGTATTATCACCCCCATGTCTACTTACTGAGCCATGCATTATCAGTGTCCATGTATCCGAACTGTCCATTGTATTATCAGTCTCCATGTATCCTTACTGAACATTGTATTATCAGTCCACATGTATCCTTACTGACCATTATATTATCTGCCCCATGTATCCTTACTGAACATTGTATTATCAGTCCACATGTATCCTCACTGACCGTTGAAATTAGCAGTAACCATGCATCAATACTGCCCATTGTATAACCAGCCCTCATGTATCCTTACTGACCATTGTATTAACAGCCCCCATGTAGCCTTCCTGACAATTGTATTATGAGAACCCATGTATCCTTACTGACATTTGTATTATCATTCCCCATGTATCCTCACTGACCATATAATATCAGTCTCAATGTATCCTTACTGACCATTGTATTATCAGTCCCCATGCATCCTTTCTGACCATTTTCTTAACACACCCCATGTATACTTTCTGACCATTGCTTTATCAGTGTCCATGTACATTTACTGACCATTTCATTATCTGTCCCCATGTATAGTTACTGGACATTGTATTTACAGTCCCCATGTATCCTTACTGACTATTGTAGTGTCAGCCTCCAGGTATCCTTGCTGAACATTGTATTATCATTCCCCATGTATAGTTACTGACCATTTTAATATCAGTCCACATTTATCCTTAATGATCATTGTAGTAACCGTCCCCATGTATACTTACTGACCATTGTACTATGAGCCCCATGTATCCATACTGACCTGTGGATTATCTGTCCCCATGTGTCCTTACTGACCTTTGAATTACACTCCCCATGTTTCCTTACTGCATATTGTATTATCAGTCCCAATGTATCCTTACTGGCCATTGTAACATCCGTCCCCATGTGTCCTTGCTGCCCATTGAATTATCAGTCCCCATGTATCCTTACTGACCATTGTATTATCAGCCCCATGTATATGTACTGACCATTTTATTATCAGTGTCCATGTATCCTTACTTACCATTGTATTATAAGAAAATAAGAACATAAGAAATAGGAGCAGGAGTAGGCCAATTGGCCCCTCGAGCCTGCTCCGCCATTCAATAAGATCATGGCTGATCTGATCTTAACCGCCAATCTACTATCACAGAACCATCTCCTGAATCTAACAGAATTAGACACATGAAATAGGAGCAGGATCAGGCTACACGGCCCCTGGGCCCGCTCCGCTACCCACAGGGCCATGACCGATCCGAACCGAGACTCATGTCCAAATTCCTGCCCGCTCCCCGTAACCCTTAATTCCCTTTACTTCTAGGAAACTGTCTATTTCTGTTTTAAATTTATGTAATGATGTAGCTTCTACAGCTTTTTGGGGCAGCATATTCCATGGACCTACCACCCTCTGAGTGAAGTAGTTCCTCCTCATCTCAGTTATTCTAAGACTATGCCCCCTAGTTCTAGTTTCACCCATCATCGGGAA
Organism: Somniosus microcephalus; assembly: GCF_052327205.1. Lineage (NCBI taxonomy): Eukaryota > Metazoa > Chordata > Chondrichthyes > Squaliformes > Somniosidae > Somniosus > Somniosus microcephalus. The sequence goes on from NC_140990.1 coordinate 127,251,067, forward strand.
CATCCTCCCCGCATCCACCCGATCCAACCCCTTCACAATCTTATATGTTTCAATAAGATCGCCTCTCATTCTTCTGAACTCCAATGAGTAGAGTCCCAATCTACTCAACCTCTCCTCATGTGTCCATCCCCTCATCCCCGTGATTAACCGAGTGAACCTTCTTTGTACTGACTCGAGAGCATGTATGTCCTTTCTTAAGTATGGACACCAAGGCCTAGAAATTCAGTAAGGCCCCGCCAGGTCTTCAGCGCCCAAAATTTAGCGCTCGCCCGGATTCCCGCAGCGCCCGCCTGAAATTCAGTTGCCACGGGCGAAGACAGAGGCGGGCGCTACTGCAGGGTTTGGCCGCCTCGATTGGGGCGATGAACGTCTATTTCAGCTGTCCAGCTGCCGCTGCGCCACCCGATGCGGTGTGGCAGGCTGGAGTACTGCAGGCCTCCTCCTTCTCTGAAGGAGGAGCTGCCTGCAGCTGTGAGATCGCCGTTGGATTCTCCCGGCAAATGAGCCCGGCACCATGGAGAAGTGCCGGGCTCGCGGGAGTCAGACAGCAATGCAGCGGGGGGGGTGGTGCAGGAGTCCGGGGAGGGAGGTGCGGCCATGCGGCCGCCGGGAAAGCGGCCGGCCGCCCCTCCACTTTATGCGCCGGCCTTTCGGAGCTGCAAGGCACTGTTTTCAAAACGTTGTTTGCGGCCGCTGCGGGCGAGGCGGCCGCAACTGAAGTTGGCTTCGGAGCAGAATCGCGTTGTAACCGGGGCGCTGCGCACACCGATGACGTCATCGGTGCCGGCGCAGCGCTACCGGCTAATGCCGATGTTAGGGCCCAACTTAATTTCGGTCGATAAGAAACTTCAGGCGCAAACCACTTTATAGCCAATAAGTGGGCGCTAACACAACTGAATTTCTAGGCCCAAAACTGTACGCAATATTCCAGGTGCGGTCTCACCAATACCTTGTACACCTGAAGCAATACCTCCCTATTTTTAATATCTATCCCCCTAGCAATGAAATCCAACATTCCATTGGCCTTCTTAATCACTTGCTGCACCTGCATACTAACATTTTGAGTTTCGTGAAGCAGGACCCCCAGATCCCTCTGTACTTCAGTACTTTAAATTTCTTGCCATTAAGATAATAACTTGCTCTACGATTTTTCCTGCCAAAGTGCATAACCGCACACTTTCCAGTATTGTATTCCATCTGCCAAATATCTGCCCACTTACTTAGACTGTCTATGTCGCCTTGCAGGTTTTTTATGTCCTCCTCACTCACTACTTTGCCTCCCATCTTAGTATCATCTGCAAACTTTGATATGTTACACTCGGTCCCCTCTTCCAAATCGTTAATATAGATTGTAAAGAGTTGGGGACCCAGCACTGACCCCTGCGGAACACCACTAGTTACTGACTGCCAGTCTGAGAATGAACCATTTATCCCAACTCTCTACCTTCTGTTAGATAGCCAATCCTCTATCCATGCCAGAATATTACCCCCAATCCCGTGATTTTTTATATTAAGCAATAATCTTCTGTGTGGCACCTTGTCAAATGCCTTCTGGAAGTCTAAATACACTACGTCCACTGGTTCCCCTTTATCCACCCTATATGTTACTTCCTCATATAACTCCAGCAAATTTGTCAAACATGATTTCCCCTTCATAAAACCATGCTGACTTTGTCCTATTAAATTATGATTATCCAAATGTCCTGTTACTGCCTCCTTAATAATGGACTCCAAAATTTTACCTACCACAGATGTTAGGCTAACCGGTCTATAGGTTCCAGCCTTCTGTCTACTGCCCTTTTTAAATAAGGGTGTTACATTAGCAGTTTTCCAGTCTGCCGTGACCTTTGCCGAGTCCAGGGAGTTTTGCAAAATTATTACCAATGCATCCACAATCCCTACCGCCACTTCCCTCAAGGCCCTAGGATGTAAGCAATCAGGTCCCGGTGAATTATCCGCCTTGAGTCCCATTATTTTACCGAGTACCACTTCCTTAGTGATTTTGATCGTGTTGAGCTCCTCCCCCTCTTTAGCCACCTGTTTGTCCGGTGTTGGTATATTCTTAGTGTCTTCTACTGTAAAGACTGATATAAATTATTCATTCAGTGTTTTTGCAATCTCCATATTTCCCACCATTAATTTCCCGGTCTCATCATCTAAGGGACCAACATTTCCTTTAGCCACCCTTTTTCTTTTCATATATCTATAAAAACTCTTACTAGCTGTTTTTATATGTATTCTTACTGACCATTGTTCTATCAGCCATCATGTATCTTTACTGACTATTGTATTAGCTGCCATCATATATCCATCCTGACCATTTTAACATCAGGTCCCATGTATCCTTACTGACGATGGTATTATCAGTCCCAATGTATCCTTGCTGACCATGGTATTATCACCCCCCATGTTTATTACTGAGCATTGCATTATCAGTGTCCATTTATCCGAACTGTCAATTGTATTATGGTCCCCATGTATCCTTACTGACCATTATATATTCTGCCCCCATGTATCCTTACTGAACATTGTATTATCAGTCCCCACGTATCCTTACTGACAGTTGTATTATCGGAACCCTTATACCCTTACTGACAATTGTATTAGCTGTTCCCATGTCTCCTTAGTGACCATTGCATTATCATCCCCATGTATACTTACTGACCATATTATTATCAGTCCCCATATATCATTACTGACCATTATATTATCAGCCCCCATATATCCTCACTGACCATTTAATATCAGTCCCCATGTATCCTTACTGACCATTCCATTATCAGTGACCATGCATTATTTATGACCAATTAATTATCACACCCCATGTATACTTACAGACCATTGTATTATCAGTATCCAGGTACCCTTACTGAACATTGTAATATCACTATCAATGCATCAGTGCTGACCATTGTATTGTCAGCCTTCATGTATCCTTACTGACCATTGTATTATCAGAACCCATGTATCCTTACTGTCCATTGCATTATCATTCCCCAGGTGACCTTACTGACCGTTGTAATATCAGTCCCCATGTATCATTACTGACCATTGCATTATCAGTCCCCTTGTATCCTTACTGCCCATTTAATATCAGACCACATGTATCCTTACTGACCATTGCATTAGCACCCCCCATGTATAATTACGGACCATAGTATTATCAGTGCCCATGTATCCTTGCTGACCATTGTATTATCAGCCCTCATGTATCCTCACTGACCATTTTAATATCAGTTCCCATGTATCCTTTCTGACCATTGTGTTATCAGTGTCCTTGTATGCATACTGACCACTGTAATATCAGCCCCCATGTATCGTTACTGATCATTGTTTTATCAGCCATCACGTACCTTAACTGACCATTGTATTATCAGCAATCATGTATCCATACTGACTATGGAATTATCAGTCCCCATGTATCCTTACTGACCATTGTATTATGTGTCCATGTACCCTTACTGTATATTATTATATCAGTCCCCATGTATCCTTACTGACCATTGTATTATCGCCCCCCATGTATTCTTACGGACCATTCAATTATCAGACCCCATGTATCCATACTGACCATTGTATTATCAGTCACCATATATCCTTACTGACCATTGTATTATCAGTCCCCATGTAGCGTCATTGACCATTGTATTATCAGACCCCATGCATCCTTACTGACCATTGGATTATCAGTCCCCATGTATCCTTACTGACCATTGCATTATCAGTCCCCATGTATCCTTACTGAACATTTTATTATCAGCCCCCATGTATCTTTACTGACAATTGTATTATCAGTCCCCAAATATATACTTACTCCATGGTATAATCAGTCCCCATGTATCCTTACTGAACATTTTGATATCAGTCCCCATGTATCCTTACTGACCATTGCATTATCAGTCCCCATGTCTCCTTACTGACCATTGCATTATCAGCCCTCATGGATACTGACTGACCATAGTATTATCAGTCCGCATATATCCTCACTGACCATTTAATATCAGTCCCCATATATTCTTACTGACCATTGCATTATCAGTCCCCATGCATCATTTCTGACCATTTTATCATCACACCCCATGTATACTTACTGACCATTGTATTATCAGTGTCCATGTACCCTTACTGAACATTGAATTACGAGCCCCATGTATCCTTACTGACCAATGTATTATCAGCCATCATGTATCCGAACTGACCACTGTATTATCAGCAATCACGTATCGATAATGACCATTGAATTATCCGTCCCCATGTATCCTTACTGACCATTGTTTTATCAATGTCCATGTATCCTTATTGACCACTGTAATATCTGTGTCCATGTATCCTTGCTGACCAGTGTTTTTTCAGCCCCCATGTATCCTTACTGACCATTGTATTATCAGCCCCCATGTATCCTTATTGGCCACTGTAATATCAGTCCACATGTATCCTTACTGACCATTGTATTATCTGCCCGCATGTATCCTTACTGACCATTGTATTATCAGTGTCCATGTATCCTTACTGACCATTGTAATATCTGTGTCCATGTATCCTTACTGAGTAGTGTTTTATCAGCCCCCATATATCCTTACTGACCATTGTGTTATCAGCCCCATGTATCCTTATTGGCCACTGTAATATCAGTCCACATGTATCCTTACTGACCATTGTGCTATCAGCCCCATGCATCCATACTGACCATTGAATTATCTGTCCCCATGTATGCTCACGGTGATCACATTTGCAGTAAGTGTTGGCTGCTCGAGGAATTCCGGCTCCATGTTGAAGAGCTGGAGTCCGAGTTTCAAACACTGAGACACATCAGGGAGGGGGAGAGTTTCCTGGACTCTGTGTATCAGGAGGTAGTCACACCAAGTAGGTTAATTAATTCAGAAGTAGTCCGTGGCCAGGGTCAGGATGGTGTGACTAGAAGTGAGGCAGGTACGGGGATCCAAGAGGAAGTGTTGGAGGAGCTGCAGCCCTTACAGTTGTCCAACAGGTTCGAGGCTCTTACTCCCTGTGAGGATGGGAACAGGGACTGCGGGGAGGATGAGCAACCTGGCCACAGCACCGTGGAGCGGGGGGCCATTCAAGTGGGGGGAGTTAAAAGAAATGTTGTAGTGGTAGGGGATAGTATCGTTAGGGGGATAGATAGAGTTCTCTGCAGCCGAGAGCGAGAGTCCCGAAGGCTGTGTTGCCTGCCCGGTGCCAGGGTTAAGGACATCTCTTCTGGACTGGAGAGAAACTTGGAGTGGGAGGGGGAGGATCCAGTTGTCGTGGTCCATGTTGGTACCAATGACATAGATCGGACAAGGAAGGAGGTTCTGCTGAGGGAGTTTGAGCAGCTAGGGGCCAAATTAAAAAGCAGAACCACAAGGGTAATAATCTCTGGATTATTACGTGAGCCTCGAGCGAATTTGGCTAGCACAAATAAAATTAGAGTGTTAAATGCGTGGCTCAAAGACTGGTGTGGGAGAAATGGGTTTTGCTTCCTGGGACACTGGCACCAGTACTGGGGCAGGAGGGAGCTGTTCCGTAGTGATGGGCTTCACTTGGCCAGTGCTGGGACGAGAGTCCTGGCAGAACATATAACTAGGGCTGTAGAGAGGGCTTTAAACTAACTAGTGGTGGAGAGGTTCCTAGAGAGCAAATAATACAAATGACAACAGAGAAGATCATAGACTTAGGTAGCAGTGGGGAAATTCAGAACCAGAGCATGTCAGGAAGTGGCAGAAGGTATGGAGTAAATGGTAAAGTAATAAAAAGGGCAAAAGCAGGAACTAAGTGTCACAAAACATCTTTGAAAGTTCTCTATCTGAATGCACGTAGCATTCGTAACAAAATAGATGAGTTAATGGCACAAATAACTACATATGGGTATGATCTTGTGGCCATTACAGAAACATGGCTGCAGGGTGACGATGCCTGGGAATTAAACATACCAGGTTATTTAACGATCAGGAAGGACAGGCAGGAAGGAAGGGGAGGTGGGGTGGCTATGTTAATAAAGGAAGGAATCACTGTAATACAGAGAAATGATATTGGGTCAAAAGATCAGGACAATGAAACAGTTTGTTTGGAGGTAAGGAATAATAAGGGGAAAGAAACATTAGTGGGCGTAGTCTATAGGCCTCCGAACTGTGGCAACTCTGTTGGACGGAGTATCAATCAGGAAATAGTTGAGGCTTGTAATAAGGGAACATCTATAATTATGGGGGATTTTAACTATCATATTAATTGGACAAATCAAATTGGGCAGGGGTGCCTTGAGGATGAGTTCATTGAGTGCATTAGGGATGGGTTTCTTGAGCAGTATGTAACTGAACCGACCAGGGGGCAAGCAACCTTAGATCTGGTCCTGTGTAACGAGACAGGATTAATTAAAAATGTCCTAGCAAAGGATCCTCTTGGAATGAGTGACCATAACATGGTTGAATTCTGTATTCAATTAGAGGGTGAGAAGGTTGGATCTCAAACAAGCGTGCTAAGCTTGAATAAAGGAGACTATGAAGGTATGAGAGCGGAATTGAGTAGAGTGGATTGGGAAAATAGATTAAAGGGTAAGACGAAACATGATCAGTGGTGTACATTTAAGGCGTTATTTTACAACTTCCAAAAAATATATATTCCACTGAGAAGAAAAGGGTGTAAAAGAAAAGACAGCCATCCGTGGCTAAGTAAAGAAATTAAGGATAGTATTCGACTAAAAACAAGGGCATATAATGTAGCCAAATCTAGTGGGATGATAGAGGATTGGGAAAACTTTAAAAGACAGCAAAAAATAACAAAAAGATTGATTAAGAAAGGGAAGATAGGTTATGAAAGTAAATCAGCAAAAAATATAAAAACAGATAGTAAGAGTTTTTATAGTTATATCAAAAGAAAAAGGATGGCTAAAGTAAATGTTGGTCCCTCAGAGGATGAGACTGGGAAATTAATGGTGGGAAATATGGAGATGGCAAAAACATTGAATGAATATTTTATATCAGTCTTTACAGTAGAAGACACTAAGATTATCCCAACACTGGACAAACAGGGGGCTAAAGGGGGGGAGGAGCTAAACACAATCAAAATCACTAAGGAAGTGGTACTCGGTAAAATAATGGGACACAAGGCTGATAAATCACCTGGACCTGATGGCTTACATCCTAGGGTCTTGAGAGAAGTGGCGGTAGGGATTGTGGATGCATTGGTAATAATTTTCCAAAAATCCCTGGACTCAACAATGGTCCCGGCAGACTGGAAAACTGCTAATATAACACCCTTATTTAAAAAGGGCAGTAGACAGAAGGCTGGAACCTATAGACCGCTTAGCCTAACATCTGTGTTAGGTAAAATTTCGGAGTCCATTATTAAGGAGACAGTAACAGGACATTTGGATAATCATAATTTAATAGGACAAATTCAGCATGGTTTTATGAAGTGGAAGTCAAGTTTGACAAATTTGCTGGAGTTCTTTGAGGAAGTAACATATAGGGTGGATAAAGAGGAACCAGTGGACGTAGTGTATTTAGACTTCCAAAAGGCATTTGACAAGGTGCCACACAAAAGATTATTGCTTAAGATAAAAAATCACAGGATTGGGGGTAATATTCTGGCATGGATAGAGGATAGGCTGTCTAACAGAAGGCAGAGAGTTGGGATAAATGGTTCATTCTCAGACTGGCAATCAGTAACTAGTGGTGTTCCGCAGGGGTCAGTGCTGGGTCCCCAACTCTTTACAATCTATATTAACAATTTGGAGGAGTGGACCGAGTGTAACATATCAAAGTTTGCAGATGATACTAAGATGGGGGGAAAGCAGTGAGCAAGGAGGACATAAAAAACCTTCAAGGGGACATAGGCAGGCTAAGTAAGTGGGCAGAGATTTGGCAGATGGAATAAAACTGGAAAGTGTGAGGTTATGCACTTTGGCAGGAAAAATCGTAGAGCAAGTTATTATCTTAATGGCAAGAAACTTGAAAATACTGAAGTAAAAAAGGGACCGGGGGTCCTGGTGCACGAAACTCAAAAGGTTAGTATGCAGGTGCAGCAAGTGATTAAGAAAGCCAATGGAATGTTAGCTTTCATTGCTAGGGGGATGGAATATAAAAATAGGGAGGTATTGCTTCAGTTGTACAAGGTATTGGTGAGACCGCACCTGGAATACTGCGTACAGTTTTGGTGTCCATACTTAAGAAAGGACATACTTGCTCTCGAGTCAGTACAAAGAAGGTTCACTCGGTTAATCCTGGGGATGAGGGGATGGACATATGAGGAGAGGGTGAGTAGATTGAGACTCTAATCATTGGAGTTCAGAAGAATGAGAGGCGATCTTATTGAAATATATATAAGATTGTGAAGGGGCTGGATCGGGTGGACGCAGGGAAGATGTTCCCGATAATGGGTGAAACTAGAACTAGGGGGCATAGTCTTAGAATGAGGGGCTGCTCTTTCAAAACCGAGATGAGGAGGAACTACTTCACTCAGAGGGTGGTAGGTCCATGGAACATGCTGCCCCAAAAAGCTGTAGAAGCCACATCATTACATAAATTTAAAACAGTAATAGACAGTTTCCTAGAAGTAAAGGGAATTAAGGGTTACAGGGAGTGGGCAGGAATTTGGACATGAGTCTAGGTTCGGATCGGTCATGGCCCTGTGGGTAGCGGAGCGGGCCCAGGGGCCGTGTAGCATGATCCTGCTCCTATTTCGTGTGTCTAATTCTGTTAGATTCAGGAGATGGTTCTATGATAGTTGATTGGCAGTTAGGATCAGATCAGCCATGATCTTATTGAATGGCGGAGCAGGCTCGAGGGGCCGATTGGCCTACTCCTGCTCCTATTTCTTCTGTTTTTATGTTCTTATGTATCCTTACTGACTTTTGAATTATCAGTCCCCATTTATCCTTACTGACCATTATATTATCAGTCCCCAAGTATCCTTACTGACTATTTAATTATCAGTACCAATGTGTCCTTACTGGCCATTGTATTATCAGCCCCATGTATATGTACTGACCACTTTTTTATCAGTGTCCTTTTATCCTTACTGACTATTGTATTATCAGCCCACGTGTATCGTTACTGACCATTGTATTATCAGCCATCATGCATCTTTACTGACCATTGTATTAGCTGCCATCATATATCCATACTGACCATTTTAATATCAGGCCCCATGTATCCTGATTGACGATGGTATTATCAGTCCCCATGCATCCTTACTGACCATTGTATTATCATGCCCCATATTTACTTATTGAGCATTGCATTATCAGTGTCCATGTATCCGAAAAGTCCATTCTATTACCAGTCACCATGTATCCTTACTGACCATTATATTATCTGCCCCCTGTATCCTTACTGAACATTGTATTATAAGTCCCCATGTACCCTTAATGACCGTTGCATTATCAGTCCACATGCATCGATATTGACAATTGTGTCATCAGCCCTCAATTATCCTTACTGATCATTGTATTTACAGCCCCCAAATAGCCTTCCTGACCATTGTATTTTCAGAACCCATGTATCCTTACTAACCATTGTATTAGCAGTACTCATGTCTCCTTCGTGACCATTCCATTATCAGCCCCATGTATACTTACTGACCTTAGTACTATCAGTCCCCATATATCCTTATTGACCATTAAATTATCAGCCCCCATGTATCCTCTCTGAGCATTTTATTATCACACCCCATGTATACTTACCGACAATTGTATTATCAGTGTCCATGTAACTTACTGAGCATTATAATATCAGTCCCTATGCATCAGGACTGACCAGTGTATTGTCAACCCTCATGTATCCTCACTGACCTTTGTATTAACAGCCCCCACGTATCCTTAATGACCATTGTATTATCAGAACCCATGTATCCTTACTGACAATTGCATTATCAGTCCCCATGTGACCTTACTGACCGTTGTAATATCAGTCCCCATGTATCATTTCTGATCATTGCATTATCAGTCGCCATGTATTCTTACTGACCATTGTAGTATCATTCAACACGTGTCCTTACTGACCATTGCATTATCAGTAGCCTGGTATCCGTCCTGGCCATTGTAATATCAGTCCCCACGTATCCCTACTGACCATTGTATTATAAGTCCCAATGTATCTTACTGGCCATTGTAATGTCCGTCCCCATGTGCCCTTACTGTCGATTGCATTATCAGTCCGCATTTATCCTTACTGACCATTGTATTATCAGTGTCCATGTATCCTTACTGACCATTGTAATATCAGTCCCCATGTCTCCTTACTGACCATTTAATTATCAGCCATCATATATCCAAACTGACCATTTCAATATCAGGCCCCATGTATGTTTACTGAAGATGATATTATCAGTCCCCATGTATACTTACTGACCATTATATTATCACCCCACATGATTACTTACTGAGCATTGCATTGTCTGTGTCCATGTATCCTAACTGACCATTTTATTATCAGTCCCCATGTATCCTTACTGACCACAGTAATTTCTGTCCCCATTTACCCATACTGATTATGGCATTATCAGTCCCCATGTATCCGAACTGATCATCCCATTATCAGTCCCCATGTAACCTTACTGACCAATTTATTATCAGTGGCGATGTAAACTTACTGGCCATTGTAATATCAGTCCCCATGTATCCTTACTGACCATTCCATTATCAGTCCACATGTATTATCATTGAGCATTGTATTATCTGTCTCCATATAACCTTACTGACCATTGTATTATCAGTTCCCATGTATCCTTACTGACCATTGTATTATCAGCCCGCAAGTATCCTTATTGAGGACTGGAATTTCAGTCCCCACATTTCTTTATGGACCAATTTATTATCAGCCCCAATGTATCCTTACTGACAATTATATTATCAGCCCTCATATATCCGTACTGACGATTGTACTATCAGTCCCTAAGTATACTTACTGACCATTGCATTAATAGTACCCATGTATCCTTACTGAAAATTGTATTATCAGTTTCCATGTATTATTACTGACCATTGCATTATCAGTCCCCATGTATCATTACTGACCATTGCATTATCAGTCCCCATGTATCCTTACTGACCATTGCATTAACAGTCCCCATGTATAATTAGTGACCATTGTATTATCAGTCCCCATGTATCCGTACTGACAATTGTATTATCAGACCCCATGTATCCTTACTCACCACAGTATTATCAGTCCCCATGTATCCTTATTGACCATTGTATTGTCATCACTCATGTGCCATCATTTACCATTGTATTATTAGCCTCCATGTAACCCTACTGACCATTGTGTTATCAGCCCCCATGTATCTTTACTGACCATTGTATTATTTGTCCCCGTATTTCCTGACAGACCATTGTATTAACAGCCCCCACGTAACCTTACTGACCATTGTAATATCAGCCCACATGTATCCTTATGGTCCATTGTAATATCAGTCCCCATGTATCATTACTGACCATTGTATTATCAGCTGTCATGTATCCTAATTGGCTATTGTAATACCAGTCCATATGTATCCTTAGGGCAGCACGGTGGCATGGTGGTTAGCACTATTGCCTCACGGCACCAGGGACCTTGTGTTCAAATCCTGCCTCGGGTGACTGTCTGTGTGGAGTTTGCACATTCTCCCCGTGTTTGCGTGGGTTTCCTCCGGGTGCTCCGGTTTCCTCCCACAGTCCAAAGATGTGCGGGTTTGGTTGATTGGCCATGATAAAACATTGGCCCTTAGTGTTAGGGGGGATTATATACGTGAGGTTACGGGGTTACGGGGATCGGGCTTGGGTGGGATGGATGTCGGTGTAAGGACCGGATGCTAGGGTTTGGATGATCAGCCATGATCTCATTGAATGGCGGAGCAGGTTCGAAGGGCCGAATGGCCTACTCCTGCTTCTACGTTTCTATGTTTCTTACTGACCATTGCATTATCTGCTCCCATGTATCCTTACTGACCGTTATAATATCTGCTCCATGTATCCTTCCTGACCATTGCATTATCAGTCCCCATGTATCCTTGCTGAACATTTTATTATCAGCCCCCATGTATGCTTACTGACAATTGTATTATCAGCCCCCATATAGACATAATCCATGGTATTATCAGTCCCCATGTATCCTTAATGAGCATTTTTTATATCGGACCCAATGTATCCTTACTGACCATTGTTTTAGCAGTCCCCATGTCTCCTTACTGACCATTGCATTATCAATCCCCATATATCCTTACTGACCATTGCATTATCAGTCCCCATGCATCATTTCTGACCATTTTATTATCACACCCCATGTATGCTTACTGACCATTGTATTATCAGTGTCCATGTACCCTTATGGAACATTGTAATATCAGTCCGCATTTATCCTTACTGACTAGTGTATTATCAGTACCCATGTATCCTTACTGACGATTGTATTATCAGCCCCCATCTATCCTTACTGACGATTGTATTATCAGCCCCCATGTATCCTTACTGACCGTTGCATTTTCAGCCTCCATGCATCAATACTGACCATTGTATTATCAGCCCTCATGTATCCTTACTGACCGCTGTATTAACAGCCCCCATGTAGCCTTACTGACCACAGTGTTATCAGAACCCATGTATCCTTACTGACCAATGCATTATCGGTCCCCACGTAACCTTGCTGACCATTGTATTAGCAGTCCCGATGTCTCCTTACTGACCATTGCATTATCAGACCCAATGTATATTTACTGACCATAGTATTATCAGTCCCCATATATCCTTGCTGACCGTTATATTAGCAGCCCCCATGTAGCATCACTGACCATTTAATATCAGTCCCCATGTATCCTTAGTGAGCATTGCATTATCAGTCCCCATGCATCCTTTCTGACCATTTTATTATCACACCCCATGTATACTTACTGTTCATTGCATTATCATTCCCCATGTATCCTTACTGACCATTGTATTATCAGTGTCCATGTACCCTTAATGAATATTGTAATATCAGTCCCCATGTATCCTTACTGGCCATTGTATTATCAGTCCTAATGTATCCTTACTGACCATTGTATTATCACACCCCATATATTCTTACGGACCATTCTATTATCAGACCCCATGTATTGATACTGACCTTTGCATTATCAGTCCCCATGTATACTTACTGACAATTATAATATCAGTATCCATGTATCATTACTAACAATTGTATTATCAGTCCCCATGTTTCCTTACTGACCATTGTAATATCAGTCCCCATGTTACCCTACTAACCATTTATTATCAGACCCCATGTAGCTTTACTGACCATTGTAATATCTGTCCCCATATATCCTGACTGACCATTGTATTATCAGCCCCCATGTAACCTTACTGACCATTGTAATATCAGCCCACATGTATCCTTATGGTCCATTGTAATATCAGTCCCCATGTATCATTAATGACCATTGTATTATCAGCCGCCATGTATCCTAATGGGCTATTGTAACATCAGTCCATATGTAACCTTACTGACCATAGCATTATCTGCTCCCATGTATCCTTACTGACCCTTATAGTATCTGCCCCACGTATCTTTAGTGATCATTGCATTATCAGTCCCCATGTATCCTTACTGACCATTTGATTATCAGTCCGCATGTATCCTTACTGACCATTGCATTATCAGCCCCCATGTATCCATACCGAACATTTTATTATCAGCCCCCATGTATCCTTACTGACAATTGTATTATCAGCCCCCATATAGATTACTCCATGGTATGATCAGTACCCATATATCCTTACTGAGCATTTCTTATATCTGACTCAATGTATCCTTACTGACCATTGTATTAGCAGTACCCATGTCTCCTTACTGACAATTGCATTAACAGTCCCCATATATCCTTATTGACCATTGCATTATCAGTGCCCATGCATCCTTTCTGACCATTTTATTATCACACCCCATGTATCCTTACTGACCATTGCATTATCAGTCCCCATGTAACCTTACTGACCATTGTATTAGCAGTCCCAATGTCTCCTTACTGACCATTGCATTATAAGCACCCATGTATATTTACTGACCATAGCATTATCAGTCCCCATATATCCTTGCTGACCGTAATACTTTCAGCCCCCATGTATCCTCACTGACCATTTAATATCAGTCCCCATGCATCCTTAGTGAGCATTGCATTATCAGTCCCCATGCATCCTTTCTGACCATTTTATTATCACACCCCATGTATACTTACTGTCCATTGCATTATTAGTCCCCATGTTTCCTTGCTGACCATTGCATTATCAGTGTCCATGTACCCTTAATGAATATTGTAATATCAGTCCCCATGTATCCATACTGACCATTGTATTATCAGTCCCCATATACCATCATTGACCATTGTATTATCAGTCCCCATGTACCTTTACTGACCATTGGATTATCTGTCCCAATGTATCCTTACTGACCATTGCATTATCAGTCCCCATGTATCCTTACTGTACATTTTATTATCAGCCCCCATGTATCCTTACCGACAATTGTGTTATTAGCCCGCATATATACTTACTCCATGGTATAATCAGTCCCCATGTATCCCTACTGAACATTTTGATATCAGTCCCCATGTATCCTTACTGACCATTGTATTATCAGGCCCATGTCTCCTTACTGACCATTGCATTATCAACCCTCATGTATACTTACTGACCATAGTATTATCAGTCCGCATATAACCTCACTGACCATTGTATTATTAGCGCCCATGTATCCTCACTGACCATTTAATATCAGTCCCCATATATCCTTACTAAAATTTGCATTATCAGTCCCCATGCATCCTTTCCGACCATTTTATCATCACACCCCATGTATACTTACTGACCATTGTATTATCAGTGTCCATGTACCCTTACTGAACATTGAAATATCAGTCCCCATGTATCCTTACTGACCAGTGTATTATCTGTACCCATGTATCCTTACTGACCGTTGTATTATCACCCCCCATGTATACATACGGACAATAGTACTATCAGTCACCTTGTATCCTTACTGACCATTGTATTATCAGCCCTTATGTATCCTCACTGATCATTTAAATATCAGTCCCCATGTATGATTACTGACCATTGTATTATCAGCCATCATGTATACTAACTAACCATTGTATTATCAGCATTCACGTATCCATACTGACCATTGAATTAACCGACCCCATGTATCCTTACTGACCATTGTCCATTGTATTATCAGTGTCCATGTATGCTTATTGACCATTGTAATATCTGTGCAAATATATCCTTACTGACCAGTGTTTTATCAGCCCTCATGTATCCGTAGTGACCATTGTATTATCAGGCCCCATTTATCCTTATTGGCCAATGTAATATCAGTCCACATGTATCCTTACTGCCCATTGTATTATCTTCCCCATGTATCCTTACTGACCATTGCATTATCAGTCCCCATGAATCCTTGTTGGCCATTGTAATATCAGTCCACATGTATCCTTATTGGCCACTGTAATATCAGTCCCCATGCATCCTTTCTGACAATTTTATTATCACACACCATGTATACATACTGACCATTTTATTATCAGTTTCCATATATCGTTAATGGACAATGTATTTACAGTCCCCATGTATCCTTATTAACTGTTGTATTATCAGCTTCCATGTATCCTTACTGAACATTGTATTATCATTCCCCATGTATCGTTACTGGCCATTGTAATATCAGTCCCCATGTATCCTTACTGACTATTGTATTATCAGCCCCAATGTATCCTTACTGGCCATTGTAATATCCTTCCCCATGTGTCCTTACTGCCCATTGCATTATCAGTCCCCAGGTATCCTTACTGACCAATGTATTATCAGTCCCCATGTAACATTACTGACCATTGTATTAGCAGCCCCATGTATATGTACTGACCATTTTATTATCAGGGTCCTTTTATCCTTACTGACCATTGTATTATCAGCCCACATGTATCCTTACTGACCATTGTATTATCAGCCATCATGTATCTTTACTGACCATTGTATTAGCTGCCATCATGTATCCATACTGACCATTTTAATATCAGGCCCCATGTCTCCTTACTGACGATGGTATTATCAGTCCCCATGTATTCTTACTGATCATTGTATTATCACCCCCCATGTTTACTTACTGAGCATTGCATTATCAGTGTCCATGTATCCGAACTGTACATTATATTATCAGTCCCCATATATCCTTACTGACCATTATATTATCTGCCCCAATGTATCCTTACTGAGCATTGTATTATCAGTCCCCATGTATCCTTACTGACCGTTGCATTATCAGTCCCCATGCATCAATGCTGACCATTGTACTATCAGACCTCTTTTATCCTTACTGTTCATTGTATTTACAGCCCCCATGTCTCCTTAGTGACCATTGCATTATCAGCACCCCTGTATTCTTACTGACCAAAGTATTTTCAGTCCCCATATATCTTTGCTGACCATTATATTATGAGTCCCCAAGCATCCTTTCTGACCATTTTATTAGCACACCCCATGTATACTTCCCGACCAATGTATTATCAGTGTCCATGTACACTTACTGAAGATTGCAATATCAGTCCCCATGCATCAGTACTGATCATTGCATTGTCAGCCCTCATGTATCCTTACTGACCTTTGTATTAACAGCCCCATGTATCCTTACTGACCATTGTATTATCTGAACCCATGTATCCTTACTGACCACTGCATTATCAGTCCCCATGTGACCTTACTGACCGTTGTAATATCAGTCCCCATGTATCATTTCCGACGATTGCATTATCAGTCACCATGTATCCTTACTGACCATTGTAGCATCATTCCACATGTATCCTTACGGACCATTGCATTATCAGTCCCCTTGTATCCTTACTGCCCATTTTAATTTCAGACCACATGTATCCTTACTGACGTCTGTATTATCACCCCCCATGTATACCTACGGACCATAGTATTATCAGTGCCTTTGTATCCTTACTGACCATTGTATTATCAGCCCTTATGTATCCTCACTGACCATTTTAATATCAGTTCCTATGTATCCTTGCTGACCATTGTGATATCAGTGTCCTTGTATCCTTACTGGCCATTGTAATAGCAGCCCCCATGTATCCTTAATGACCATTGTTTTATCAGCCATCATGTAACCTAACTGGCCATTGTATTATGAGTAATCATGTATCCATACTGACTATTGAATTATCTGACCCCATGTATCCTAACTGACCATTGTATTATCAGTCCCAATGTATCCTTATTTGCCACTGTAGTATCAGTCGCCACGTATCCGTATTGACCATTGTATGATAAGTCCCAATGTATCCTTACTGGCCATTGTAATATCCGTCCCCAAGTGCCCTTACTGACCATTGTATTATCAGTGTCTATGTATCCTTACTGCCAATTGTATTATCAGTCCACATGTATCCTTACTGACCATTATATTATCCGTGTCCATGTATCCTTAATGTCCATTGCATTATCAGTCCCCATGTATCCTTACTGACCATTGCATTATCAGTGTCCATGTATCCTTACTGACAATTTTATTATCAGCCATCATATCACCATACCGACAATTGTAATATCAGGTCCCATGTCTCCTTACTGCTGATGGTATTATCAGTCCCCATGTATCCTTACTGAACGTTGTATTATCAAACACCATGTATCCTTACTGAGCATTGCATAATCAGTCCCCATCTAACCTTACTGAACATTGTCTTAGCAGTCCCCGTGTCTCCTTACTGACCATTGCAATATTCGCCCCCATGTATCCTTACTGACCATTGCATTATCAGTCCCCATGCATCATTTCTGACCATTTTATCATCACACCCCATGTATACTTACTGACCATTTTATTGTCAGTGCCCATATATCATTACTGAACATTGAAACATCAGTCCCCATGTATTCTTTCTGACCAGTGTATGATCAGTCACCTTGTATCCTTACTGACCATTGTATTATCAGCCATTATGTATCCTCACTGACCATTTTAATATCTGTCCCCATGAATGATTACTGACCATTGAATTATCAGTGTCCATGTATACTTACTGATCATTGTATTATCAGCCATTATGTATCCTAACTGACCATTGTATTATCAGCAATCACGTATCCATACTGATCATTAAATTATCCGTCCCCATGTATCCTTGCTGACCATTGTATTATCAGTGTCCATGTATCCTTATTGACCATTGTAATATCTGTGTCAATTTACCCTTACTGACCAGTTTTTTATCAGCCACCATGCATCCATACTGACCATTGTATTATCAGGCCCCATGTATCCTTATTGGCCACTGTAATATCAGTCCACATTTGTCCTTAGACCATTGTATTATCTGCCCCCATGTATCCTTACTGACCATTGTCTTATCAGTGTCCATGTATCCTTACTTACCATTGTAGTATCTGTGTCCATGTATCCTTACTGACCAGTGTTTTATCAACACCCATGTATCCTTACTGACCATTGTATTATCAGCCCCCATGTATCCTTATTGCCCACTGTAATATCAGTCCACATTTATCCTTACTGACCAATGTATTATCTGCCCCCATGTATCCTTACTGACCACTATCTTAACTGCCCGATGTATCCTTACTGACCACTGTAGTATCAGATCCATATATCCTTTCTGACCATTGTATTATCAGTCGCCATTTACCCTTACTGGCCATTGTATTATCAGCCCCCATGTATCCTTACTGACCATTGTATTATCAGCCATCATGTATCCTAAATGACCATTGTAATATCAGCAATCATATATCCTTACTGACCATTCAATTATCAGTCCCCATTTGTTCTTCTTGGCCAGTGCATTTTCAGCCCCATGTATACATTCTGACCATTGTAGTATCAGTGTCCATGTATCCTTACTGACCATTGTAATATCTGTGTCCATGTATCCTTATTGACCAGTGTTTTATCAGTCCCCATGTATCCTTACTGACCATTGTATTATCTGCCACCATGTATCCTTAATGTCCATTATATTTATTGCCCCCATGTATCCTTACTGACCACCTTAGTATCAGTCCCCATGTATACTGACTCACCATTGTAATACCAGCCCCATGTATCCAAACTGACCATTGCATTATTTGTCCCCATGTATCCTTACTGATCATTGAATTATCAGTCCCCATGTATATTTATTGACTATTGTATTATCAGTCCCCATGTATCCTTATGGACTATTGCATTATCAGTCCCATGTATCCTTGCTGGCCATTGTAATATCGGCCCCATGTATATGTACTGGCCATTTTATTATCAGTGTCCATGTACCCTTAGTGACCATTGTATTATCAGCCCACATGTATCCTTACTGGCCATTTTAATATCAGGCCCCATGTATCCTTACTGACGATGGTATTATCACCCCCCATGCTTACTTATTGAGCATTGCATTATCAGTGTCCATGTAGCCTTCCTGACCATTGTATTATCAGAACCCATGTATCCTTATTGACCATTGCATTATCAGCCCACATGCATCCTTACTGAGCATTGTATTAGCAGCAACCATGTCTCCTTAGTGACCGTTGCAATATCAGCCCCCATGTATACTTACTGACCATTATATTATCAGTCCCCATATTTCCTTACTGATCATTATATTATCAGTCCCCATTTATCCTCACTGAAGACTTAATATCGGTCCCCATGTATAATTACCGACCATTGCATTATCAGTGTCCATGTACACTTACTGAACATTGTAATGTCAGTCCCCATGCATCAGTACTGAGCATTGTATTGTCAGCCCTAATGTATCCATACTGACATTTGTATTAACAGCCCCCATGTATCCTTACTGATCATTGTATTATCAGACCCATGTATCCTTACAATCCATTGCATTATCAGTCCCCATGTGAACTTACGGACCGTTGTAATATCAGTCCCCATGTATCATTACTGACCATTGTATTATCAGCCGCCATGTATCCTTACTGACCATTGTAGTATCATTCCACATATACCCTTACTGGCCAATGCATTATCAGTCCCCTTGTATCCTTACTGACCATTGTATTATCAGCCCTCATGTGTCCACACTGACCATTTTAATATCAGTTCCCATGTATCCATGCTGACCATTGTGATATCAGTGTCCTTGTATCCTTACTGATCATTGTTATATCAGCCCCCATGTATCCTTAATGACCATTGTTTTATCAGCCATCATTTATCCTAACTGAGCATTGTATTATCAGCAATGATGTATCCATACTGACTATTGAATTATCAGCCCCCATGTTTCCTAACTGACCATTGTATTATCAGTCCCCATCAGTCCCCATTTGTCCTTATTGACCATTGCATTATCAACCGCCGTGTCTACTTTCTGAACCATTGTATTATCAGTCTCCATGTATCCTTACTGACTATTTTAATATCAGTGTCCATGTATCCTTACTGACCAATGTATTATCAGCCCCAATGCATCCTTATTGGCCATTGTAATATCAGTCCACATTTGTCCTTATTGACCATTGCATTATCAGCCCCCATGTCTACTTTCTGAACCATTGTCTTATCAGTCTCCATGTATCCTTACCGACCATTATATTATCTGCCCCCATGTAACCTTACTGACCACAATATCATCAGCCCCATGTATCCTTACTGACCATTTTATTATCAGTCGCCAAATATCATTATTGGACATTGTATTTTCAGTCCCCATGTATCCTTACTGACTATTGTATTTTCAGCCCCCATGTATCCTTACTGACCATTGTATTATCATTCCCCATTTGTCGTTACTGACCATTTTAAAATCAGTCCCCATTTATACTTACTGACCATTGTAATACCAATCCCCATGTAACCTTACTGACCATTGTACTATCAGCTCCATGTATCCATACTGATCATTGCATTATCCGCCCACATGTATCCTTACTGACCATTGAAGTATCAGGCCACATGTATCCTTACTGACTATTGTATTATCAGTCCCACGTATCCTTAATGGCCATTGTAATATCCAACGCATGTATCCTTACTGACCGTTGTATTATCAGTGTCCATTTATCCTTACTGTTCATTGCATTATCAGTACCCATGTATCCTTACTGACCATTATATTATCAGTGTCCAGGTATCATCACTGACAATTAAATTATCAGCCGTCATATATCCATACTGACCATTTTTATATCAGACCCCATGTCTCCTTACAGACGATGGTATTATCAGTCCCCATGTATCCTTACTGACCACAATATCATCAGCCCCATGTATCCTTACTGACCATTTTATTATCAGTCGCCAAATATCATTATTGGACATTGTATTTTCAGTCCCCATGTATCCTTACTGACTATTGTATTTTCAGCCCCCATGTATCCTTACTGACCATTGTATTATCATTCCCCATTTGTCGTTACTGACCATTTTAATATCAGTCCCCATTTATCCTTACTGACCATTGTAATATCAATCCCCATGTAACCTTACTGACCATTGTACTATCAGCTCCATGTATCCATACTGACCATTGCATTATCCGCCCACATGTATCCTTACTGACCATTGAAGTATCAGGCCACATGTATCCTTACTGACTATTGTATTATCAGTCCCACGTATCCTTAATGGCCATTGTAATATCCAACGCATGTATCCTTACTGACCGTTGTATTATCAGTGTCCATTTATCCTTACTGTTCATTGCATTATCAGTACCCATGTATCCTTACTGACCATTATATTATCAGTGTCCAGGTATCATCACTGACAATTAAATTATCAGCCATCATATATCCATACTGACCATTTTTATATCAGACCCCATGTCTCCTTACAGACGATGGTATTATCAGTCCCCATGTATCCTTACTGACCATTGTATTTTCACGCCACATGTTTAATACTGAGCATTGCATTATCTGTGTCCATCTATTCTAACTGACCATTGTATTATCCGTCCCCATGTATCCTTACTGACCATTGTATTTTCAGTCCCCATGTACCCATACTGATTATGGCATTATCAGTCCCCATGTATCCTTACTGACCATTGCATTATCAGTCACCATGTAACCTTACTGACCACTGTGTTATCAGTGGCGATGTAAGCTTACTGAACATTGTAATATCAGTCCCCATGTATCCTTACGGACGATTGCATTATCAGTCCCAATGCATCCATACTGTCAATTGTAATATAGATCCCCATGTGTCCTTACTGCCCATTGCATAATCAGTCGCCATGCATCGTTACTATCCATTGTGTTATCAGCCCCATGTATATGTACTGACCATTTTATTATCAGTGTCCATGTTTCCTTAGTAGCCATTGTATTATCAGCCCACGTGTATCCTTACTGACCATTGTATTACCAGCTATCATGTATCTTTACTGACCATTGTATTAGCAGCCATCATATATCCATACTGACCATTTTAATATCAGGCCCCATGTAACCTTACTGTCCATTGTATTATCAGTCCCCATGCATCCTTACTGACCATTGTGTTATCAGCCCTCATGTATCCTTACTGACCATTGTATTATCAAAACCCATGTATCCTTACTGAGCATTGCATTATCAGTCCCCATGTAACCTTATTGACCATTGCATTAGCAGTCCCAATGTCTCCTTACTGACCATTGTATTATCAGCCCCCATGTATAATTACTGATCTTAGTATTATCAGTACCCATATATCCTTACTGACCATTATATTCTCAGCCACCATGTATCCGCACTGAACATATAATATCAGTCCCCATGTATCCTTACTGACCATGTATTATCAGTCCCCATGCAACATTTCTGACCATTTTATAATCACACACCATGTATACTGACTGACCATTGCATTATCAATATCCATGTACCATTACTGACCATTGCATTATCAGTCCCCATGTATTGTTACTGGACATTGTATTTACAGTCCCCATGTATCCTTACTGACTATAGTATTTCAGCCTTCCTGTTTCCTTACTGAACATTGTATTATCATTCCCCATGTATCGGTACTGACCACTGTAATATCAGTCTCCATGTATCCTTACTGACCATTGTGCTATCAGCCCCATGTATCCATACTGATCATTGAATTATCAGTCCCCATGTATCCTTACTGACTATTGTATTATCAGTCCCAATGTATCCTTACTGGCCATTGTAATATCGTTCCCCATATGTCCTCACTGCCCATTGCATTATCAGTCCCCATGTATCCTTACTGACCATTGTATTATCAGGCCCCATGTATCCTTACTGACCATTGTATTATCAGACCCATGTATATGTACTGACCATTTTATTATCAGTATCCATTTATCATTACTGACCATTGTATTATCAGCCCACATGTATCCTTACAGACCATTGGATTATCACCCTGTGGTGATTATTCTGTGTTATAAGAAGTGTTATAATTGGTTGTCTGTTTCCTGCCTTGAGATATGCTGTAAACTCATTGGTAGTTGATGTCATGTGATTTGTGGTGGACATCTTAAATTCAGTTCTCTACAGCCTTGGTTGGGACTGGGTGTTGAAGATGTGCTGCTGGTGTTTTAAGGTTAATAATGCCTAGATTTAGAAAGGCAAATCTACTCTTTATTTCACACCCCCATGTTTACTTACTGAGGATTGCATTATCAGTGTCCATGTATCCGAAATGTCTATTGAATTATCACTGTTCATGTATCCTTACTGACCATTATATTATCTGCCCCCATGTATCCTTACTGAACATTGTAGTATCAGTCCCCATGTAGCCTTACTGACCGTTGCATTATCAGTCCCCATGCATCAATACTGAACATTTTATTAACAGCCATCAAGTATCCTTACTGACCATTGTATTAACAGCACCCATGTAGCCTTCCTGACCATTTAATTGTCAGAACCCATGTATCCTTACTGACCATTGCATTATCAGTCCACATGTATCCTTACTGACCATTGTATTAGCAGTACCCATGCCACCTTAGTGACCATTGCATTATCATTCCCCTTTTAATATTACTGACCATAGAATTATCAGTTCCCATATATCCTGACTGACCATTATATTATCAGCCCCCATGTATCCTCACTGGCCATTTAATATCAGTCCCCATGTATCCTTACTGACCATTGCATTATCAGTCCCCATGCATCAATACTGAACATTTTATTAACAGCCATCATGTATCCTTACTGATCATTGTATAAACAGCCCCCATGTAGCCTTACGGACTATTGCATTATCAGTCCCAATTTATCCATACTGTCCATTGTAATATACGTCCCCATGTGTCCTTACTGCCCATTGCATAATCAGTCGCCATGTATCGTTACTATCCATTGTGTTGTCAGTCCCCATGTATCCTTACTGACCATTGTATTATCAGCCCCATGTATATGTACTGACAATTTTATTATCAGTGTCCATGTATCCTTAGTGGCCATTGTATTATCAGCGCACGTGTATCCTTACTGACCATTGTATTATCAGCTATCATGTATCTTTACGGTCCATTGTATTAGCTGCCATCATATAAATATACTGATCATTTTAATATCAGTCCCCATGTGTCCTTACAGACGATTGGATTATCACCCTGTGGTGATTATTCTGTGTTATAAGAAGTATTGTAATTGGTTGTCTGTTTCCTGCCTTCAGATATGCTGTAAACTCATTGGTAGTTGATGTCATTTGATTTGTGGTGGCCATCTTAAATTCAGTTCTCTACAGCCTTGGTTGGGACTGGGTGTTGAAGATGTGCTGCTGGTGTTTTAAGGGTAATAAAGCCTAGATTTAGAAAGGCAAATCTACTCTTTATTTCAATTTATTAACCTTTTGCTAGAATGGAGCGATATCTTCAACCAGAATGATTTAATGCTGACCCTAATTCTGCAGGAGTGGATGATAAATGGAAACATTGGTATCGTACATTTAAAAACTTTTTGGGTGTGTGGATTAAAAGTCTCAAAATAAGTTGAATATACTGACCAACTACATTGCTCCGGATGTGTATAAGTATATCTTGGACTGTGAAACTTACGAATTGGCTATTGCTACATTGGAAAAGATTTTTGTTAAACCAAAGAATGAGGTATTTGCACGTCACCTTCTATCTGCCCGTAGGCAGCAGGTGGGAGAATCTTTGGATGCTTATTTACAAGCACTTCGGCGCCTTGGTGCTAACTGTAATTATAAGGCCGTGTCGGCAGAAGAATATAAGGAAGAATCGGTACGGGATGCTTTTGTTAATGGATTACTGTCTAGACCAATTCATCAGCGGTTATTAGAAAATAAGACTTTGGATCTCAAGAGTGCCTTTGAGCAAGCCTCTACATTGGATTTGGCTCAGAGAATTTCGGATCCTTATGCTCTTTTTAATCAGCCTGCGACTGTGATTTCGGCAGTTCTGGATGAAAAGGAATTATGTGGACTTAATAGGAGTGGTTTAGCAGATTCTGAAACAGTTTCTACTTCGGCAGCTGTTGCCTCTAGGATTCAGAAGTGTTATTTATGTGGGAACACCCGGCACCCTCGTCTGAAGTGGCCTGCTCAGGAGGCTGTGTGTAGTAAATGCGGCAAGAGAGGTCATTACGCACGTGTTTGTAAATCGATTGCCTCCTCTGTGACTATTCAGCTTTTAGATAGGGCGTTTATTGCATCAGTTTCTGCTGCCTTTGCTCATGGCTTAAATAAAGCAATAGTTACGGCCCAAGTTAATGGGTTAGAAGTGAAGGCCCTTATAGATACGGGCAGTACTGAGAGTTTTATAAGTCTTCAGTTTGTGAAGGAGAAGCATTTGAAAATTTCGCCTGTTACTTATCAGGTGTGTATGGCTCAGACGACTCTCACCTCACAAGTAGCTGGTTGTTGCCTTGTGAAATTAATTCTTCTCGGTAATACGTATACTGATATACGCCTATCTGTTTTGCCTAATCTCTGTGCGGATATTTTGATTGGACATGATGTGCTTAAATTACACGAGTCTCTCAGTCTTTCTTTTGGAGGAACTAAGCCACCTTTATCTATTTGTGGATTAACTTCGTTATCTATTTCTCCATTATCACTTTTTTCCAGTCTGATGCCGGGTTGTAAGCCAATTCCTACCAAGTCAAGAAGGTATAGCAGTCAGGATAAAGAATTTATTAATTCTGAAGTTCAACGTCTTTTATTGGAAGGAATCATTGAACCTAGTTGTTCGCCCTGGCAGGCACAGGTAGTTGTCACCACTAATGAGAGACATAAGAAACGAATGGTGATAGACTACGCTCAAACTATTAATAGGTATACTCAATTAGATGCGTACCCTTTGCCTAAGATTGATGAGCTTATCAACAAAGTATCTCAGTATAAGGTATTTAGCACTATTGACCTGAAGAGTGCTTATCATCAGATTCCTATCATTAAGAGGGATCAACCATATATGGCCTTTGAGGATGGTGGAAAGCTGTATCAGTTTTGCCGAGTACCATTTGGTGTTACTAAAGGTGTTGCCTGTTTTCAACGGGCAATGGATGCTTTTATAAGTGATAACTCTCTCTCTGACACCTTTTCATATTTGGATGACATTACGGTGTGTGGAAAATCAAGGGTGGAGCATGATTCTAATTTAGAAAGATTCCTTCAAGCTGCGGAAAAAATTGGCTTAACTTTCAATAAAGAGAAGTGTATCTTTTCAACCACTGAGGTAAATTTACTGGGGTATATTATCTCGGGAAACAAGATTTAACCAGATCCAGAACGCCTGCGACCATTGATTGATTTACCTTGTCCTACTAATTCTAAGGCTTTGCAACGAGTTGTTGGACTGTTTTCCTATTATTCTAATTGGATTGCAAACTTTTCACAGAAGATCCGGCCCCTTATTCGGGTTACGACATATCCTCTATCATGGGAGGCCAGGACGTGTTTTGATAATTTTAAAAAGGATATCCTTGGAGCAGTTGTGCATTCTATTGATGAGCAGGTTCCCTTTGTGATTGAGACGGACGCTTCCGATTTTGCAATTGGGGCTACTCTGAACCAAAATGGAAGACCTGTGGCCTTTTTCTCACGTACTTTGAACAATAGTGAGAAAAGACACTCCTCAATAGAGAAAGAGGAGTATGCAATAGTAGAAGCACTGCGTAAATGGAGACATTATTTATTGGGGCGACATTTTACGTTGGTAACTGACCAAAAATCTGTGCCCTTTATGTTTGATGTCAAACATTTTGGAAAGATCAAGAATGATAAAATAATGAGGTGGAGGATTGAGTTGGCATGCTACCATTTTGATATAGTTTATCGTCCGGGGAAGGATAATGTTGCTGCTGATGCACTGTCGAGGGCTTATTGTTCTGCGATTCATGGAGATACGCTTATTAATCTTCATAATGCTTTGTGCCATCCTGGTGTTACGAGGATGATACACTTCATACGCAGTAAGAATTTGCCCTTTTCAGTTGAAGACGTCAAGCAGATGACTTCATCATGTTCTATCTGTGCTCGGTGTAAACCGAATTTCATTAAGCGTCAACGAGCTCATCTTATAAAGGCTACTTCTCCTTTTGAACGTTTGAGCGTTGATTTTAAGTGGTCTCTTCCTTCAACGACTCAGAATCGATATATATTTACTGTTGTGGATGAGTTTTCAAGGTTCCCTTTCGCTTTTCCTTGCGCAGATGTATCAGCTGCTACAGTTATCAAATGTCTGACTCAACTTTTTGTCATCTTTGGGATGCCTGCGTATATCCATTCGGATCAGGGAAGTTCATTTATGTCTTCCCAGTTGAAGGAATACCTCCAGAGTCGGGGAATATCTACTAGTAGAACTACCCCGTATAATCCCCAGGGTAATGGACAGTGCGAACGATATAATGGGGTGATCTGGAAGGCAGTTATGTTGGCTTTGACATCCCGGAACCTTAAGAATACAAAGTGGGAAATGGTATTGCCTGATGCCCTGCATTCCATCAGGTCATTGCTTTCAACGGCTACTAATGTGACCCCCCATGAAAGGCTCTTTAACGATCCGCAGAGATCTACTATGGGATATTCGGTACCTTCATGGCTTACTATGCAGGGACCTGTGCTGCTCCAACGCCATTTTAGACTGTCAAAATATGATCCTTTAATGGAGGAGGTGGAGCTGTTGGAGGCAAATTCCCAATATGCTCATATTCGATTCCAACATGGGAAAGAAAGTACTGTTTCAGTTAAAGACTTGGCTCCTTGTGGTGGCCAGCCCTCTTCTGAGGATATTAACAATAGTCATGATTCAGATAATGTGGATGTCGTTACAGATACTACGAATATTTCCAATCCTACTGCAGATAATTATAATTCTATTAGTCAGCCTTCGATGGATGTTCATGACCTTCCCAGTTTACCTTCTAATGGGATTTCCAATCCGGAAACCGTTGATAATCGGGATATGGATAACCTTCCTGCAGAAGATACTTCCGTGTCTCCTGCTGTGGGAGGGCAAGGAATTTCACCAAGGTTAAGAAGGCCGACACGAACAAGATATCCGGTCGACCGATTGAAAAAAGACTTTTAAATAACTTGATAGTAATGTATTAAAATTTTTGAAATATTATATTTGTATTGTTTTAGTTATAAATAATTAATTGTAAATTATAAAGGCTACCTAGGTTGGAGAATGTTTTAAAAGGAGGGGTGAATTTGGTGATTATTCTGTGTTATAAGAAGTATTGTAATTGGTTGTCTGTTTCCTGCCTTGAGATATGCTGTAAACTCATTGGTAGTTGATGTCATGTGATTTGTGGTGGCCATCTTAAATTCAGTTCTCTACAGCCTTGGTTGGGACTGGGTGTTGAAGATGTGCTGCTGGTGTTTTAAGGTTAATAAAGCCTAGATTTAGAAAGGCAAATATACTCTTTATTTCACACACCCATGTTCACTTACTGAGGATTGCATTATCAGTGTCCATGTATCCGAAATGTCTATTGAATTATCACTGTTCATGTATCCTTACTGACCATTATATTATCTGCCCCATGTATCCTTACTGAACATTGTAGTATCAGTCCCCATGTAGCCTTACTGACCGTTGCATTATCAGTCCCCATGCATCAATACTGAACATTTTATTAACAGCCATCATGTATCCTTACTGACCATTGTATTAACAGCACCCATGTAGCCTTCCTGACCATTTAATTATCAGAACCCATGTATCCTTACTGACCATTGCATTATCAGTCCACATGTATCCTTACTGACCATTGCATTAGCAGTACCCATGCCTCCTTAGTGACCATTGCATTTTCATTCCCCTTTTAATATTACTGAACATAGAATTATCAGTCCCCATATATCCTGATTGACCATTATATTATCAGCCCCCATGTATCCTCACTGGCCATTTAATATCAGTCCCCATGTATCCTTACTGACCATTGCATAATCAGTCACCATTTATCGTTACTATCCATTGTGTTATCAGTCCCCATGTATCCTTACTGACCATTGTATTATCAGCCCCATGTATATGTACTGACCATTTTATTATCAGTGTCCATGTATCCTTAGTGGCCATTGTATTATCAGCCCACGTGTATCCTTACTGACCATTGTATTATCAGCTATCATGTATCTTTACTGACCATTGTATTAGCAGCCATCATATATCCATACTGACCATTTTAATATCAGACCCCATGTAACCTTACTGACGATGGTATTATCAGTCCCCAGGTATCCTTACTGACCAGTGTATTATCACCCCCGATGCTTACTTACTGAGCATTGCATTATCAGTGTCCATGTATCCTTATTGAGCATTGCATTATCAGTCCACATGTATCCTTACTGACCATTGTATTAGCAGTACCCATGCCTCCTTAGTGACCATTGCATTATCATTCCCCTTTTAATATTACTGACCATAGAATTATCAGTCCCCATATATCCTGACTGACCATTATATTATCAGCCCCCATGTATCCTCACTGGCCATTTAATATCAGTCCCCATGTATCCTTACTGACCATTGCATTATCAGCCCCATGCATCAATACTGAACATTTTATTAACAGCCATCATGTATCCTTACTGACCAATGTATTAACAGCCCCCATGTAGCTTTCCTGACCATTGAATTATCAGAACCCATGTATCCTTACTGACCATTGCACTATCAGTCCCCATGTATCCTTACGGACTATTGCATTATCAGTCCCAATGTATCCATCCTGTCCATTGTAATATACGCCCCCATGTGTCCTTACTGCCCATTGCATAATCAGTCACCATTTATCGTTACTATCCATTGTATTATCAGTCCCCATGTACCCTTACTGACCATTGTATTATCAGCCCCATGTATATGTACTGACCATTTTATTATCAGTGTCCATGTATCCTTAGTGGCCATTGTATTATCAGCCCATGTGTATCCTTACTGACCATTGTATTATCAGCTATCATGTATCTTTACTGACCATTGTATTAGCAGCCATCATATATCCATACTGACCATTTTAATATCAGACCCCATGTAACCTTACTGACGATGGTATTATCAGTCCCCAGGTATCCTTACTGACTAGTGCATTATCACCCCGATGCTTACTTACTGAGCATTGCATTATCAGTGTCCATGTATCCTTATTGAGCATTGCAATATCAGTCCCCATGTAACCTTACTGACCATTGTATTAGCAGTCCCAATGTCTCCTTACTGACCATTGTATTATCAGCCCCCATGTATAATTACTGATCTTAGTATTATCAGTCCCCATATATCCTTACTGACCATTATATTCTCAGCCACCATGTATCCGCACTGACCATATAATATCAGTCCCCATGTATCCTTACTGACCATGTATTATCAGTCCCCATGCAACCTTTCTGACCATTTTGTTATCACACACCATGTATACTGACTGACCATTGCATTATCAATGTCCATGTACCCTTACTGACCATTGCATTATCAGCCCCCATGTATTGTTACTGGACATTGTATTTACAGTCTCCATGTATCCTTACTGACTATAGTATTTCAGCCTTCCTGTTTCCTTACTGAACATTGTATTATCATTCCCCATGTATCGGTACTGACCACTTTAATATCAGTCTCCATGTATCCTTACTGACCATTGTAATATCAGTCCCCATGTATGCTTACTGACCATTGTACTATCAGCCCCATGTATCCATACTGATCATTGAATTATCAGTCCCCATGTATCCTTACTGACTATTGTATTATCAGTCCCAACGTATCCTTACTGGCCATTGTAATATCGTTCCCCATATGTCCTTACTGCCCATTGCATTATCATTCCCCATGTATCCTTACTGACCATTGTATTATCAGGCCCCATGTATCCTTACTGACCATTGTATTATCAGCCCCATGTATATGTACTGACCACTTTATTATCAGTATCCATTTATCATTACTGACCATTGTATTATCAGCCCACATGTATCCTTACTGACCATTGTATTATCAGCCATCATGTATCTTTAGGTCCATTGTATTAGCTGCCATCATATAAATATACTGATCATTTTAATATCAGGCCCCATGTGTCCTTACTGACGATGGTATTATCAGTCCCCATGTATCCTTACAGACCATTGGATTATCACCCTGTGATGATTATTCTGTGTTATAAGAAGTATTGTAATTGGTTGTCTGTTTCCTGCCTTGAGATATGCTGTAAACTCATTGGTAGTTGATGTCATGTGATTTGTGGTGGCCATCTTAAATTCAGTTCTCTACAGCCTTGGTTGGGACTGGGTGTTGAAGATATGCTGCTGGTGTTTTAAGGTTAATAAAGCCTAGATTTAGAAAGGCAAATCTACTCCTTATTTCAATTTATTAACCTGTTGCTAGAATGGAGCGATATCTTCAACCGGAACGATTTAATGCTGACCCTAATTCTGCAGGAGTGGATGATAAATGGAAACATTGGTATCGTACATTTATAAAGTTTTTGGGTGTGTTGGATCAAGAGTCTCTAAATAAGTTGAATATACTGATCAACTACATTGCTCCGGATGTGTATAAGTATATCTTGGACTGTGAAACTTACGAATTGGCTATTGCTACATTGGAAAAGATTTTTGTTAAACCAAAGAATGAGGTATTTGCACGTCACCTTCTATCTGCCCGTAGGCAGCAGGTGGGAGAATCTTTGGATGCTTATTTACAAGCACTTCGGCGCCTTGGTGCTAACTGTAATTATAAGGCCGTGTCAGCAGAAGAATATAAGGAAGAATCGGTACGGGATGCTTTTATTAATGGATTACTGTCTAGATCAATTCATCAGCGGTTATTAGAAAATAAGACTTTGGATCTCAAGAGTGCCTTTGAGCAAGCCTGTACATTGGATTTGGCTCAGAGAAGTTCGGATTCTTATGCTCTTTTTAATCAGCCTGCGACTGTGATTTCGGCAGTTCCAGATGAAAAGGAATTATGTGGACTTAATAGGAGTGGTTTACCAGATTCTGAAACAGTTTCTACTTCGGCAGCTGTTGCCTCTAGGATTCAGAAGTGTTATTTTTGTGGGAACACCCGGCACCCTCGTCTGAAGTGGCCTGCTCAGGAGGCTGTGTGTAGTAAATGCGGAAAGAGAGGTCATTACGCACGTGTTTGTAAATCGATTGCCTCCTCTGTGACTATTCAGCCTTTAGATAGGGCGTTTATTGCATCAGTTTCTGCTGCCTTTGCTTATGGCTTAAATAAAACTATAGTTACGGCCCAAGTTAATGGGTTAGAAGTGAAGGCCCTTATAGATACGGGCAGTACTGAGAGTTTTATAAGTCTTCAGTTTGTGAAGGAGAAGCATTTGAAAATTTCGCCTGTTACTTATCAGGTGTGTATGGCTCAGACGACTCTCACCTCACAAGTAGGTGGTTGTTGCCTTGTGAAATTAATTCTTCTAGGTAATACGAATACTGATATACGCCTATCTGTTTTGCCTAATCTCTGTGCGGATATTTTGATTGGTCATGATGTGCTTAATTTACACGAGTCACTCAGTCTTTCTTTTGGAGGAATTAAGCCACCTTTATCTATTTGTGGATTAACTTCTTTATCCATTTCCCCATTATCACTTTTTTCCAATCTGATGCCGGATTGTAAGCCAATTGCGACCAAGTCAAGAAGGTATAGCAGTCAGGATAAAGAATTTATTAATTCTGAAGTTCAACATCTTTTATTGGAAGGAATCATTGAACCTAGTTGTTCGCCCTGGCGGGCACAGGTAGTTGTCACCACTAACGAGAGACATAAGAAACGAATGGTGATAGACTACTCTCAAACTATTAATAGGTATACTCAATTAGATGCGTACCCTTTGCCTAAGATTGATGAGCTTATCAACAAAGTATCTCAGTATAAGGTTTTTAAGCACTATTGACCTGAAGAGTGCTTATCATCAGATTCCTATCGTTATGAGGGATCAACCATATACGGCCTTTGAGGCTGGTGGAAAGCTGTATCAGTTTTGCCGAGTACCATTTTGTGTTAATAATGGTGTTGCCTGTTTTCAACGGGCAATGGATGCTTTTATAAGTGATAACTCTCTCTCTGACACCTTTTCATATTTGGATGACATTACGGTGTGTGGCAAATCAAGGGTGGAGCATGATTCTAATTTAGAAAGATTCCTTCAAGCTGCGGATAAAGTTGGCTTAACTTTCAATAAAGAGAAGTGTATCTTTTCAACCACTGAGGTAAATTTACTGGGGTATATTATCTCGGGAAACAAGATTAAACCAGATCCAGAACGCCTGCGACCATTGATTGATTTACCTTGTCCTGCTAATTCTAAGGCTTTGCAACGAGTTGTTGGACTGTTTTCCTATTATTCTAATTGGATTGCAAACTTTTCACAGAAGATCCGGCCCCTTATTCGGGTTACGACATATCCTCTATCATGGGAGGCCAGGACGTGTTTTGATAATTTTACAAAGGATATCCTTGGAGCAGTTGTGCATTCTATTGATGAGCAGGTTCCCTTTGTGATTGAGATGGACGCTTCCGATTTTGCAATTCTGGCTATTCTGAACCAAAATGGAAGACCTGTGGCCTTTTTCTCACGTACTTTGAACAATAGTGAGAAAAGACACTCCTCAATAGAGAAAGAGGCGTATGCAATAGTAGAAGCACTGCGTAAATGGAGGCATTATTTATCGGGCCGACATTTTACGTTGGTAACTGATCAAAAATCTGTGTCCTTTATGTTTGATGTCAAACATTTTGGAAAGATCAAGAATGATAAAATAATGAGGTGGAGGATTGAGTTGGCTTGCTACCATTTTGATATAGTTTATCGTCCGGGGAAGGATAATGTTGCTGCTGATGCGCTGTCGAGGGCTTATTGTTCTGCAATTCATGGAGATACGCTTATTAATCTTCATAATGCTTTGTGCCATCCTGGTGTTACGAGGGTGATACACTTCGTACGCAGTAAGAATTTGCCCTTTTCAGTTGAAGACGTCAAGTGGATGACTTCATCATGTTCTATCTGTGCTCGGTGTAAACCGAATTTCTTTAAGCCTCAATGAGCTCATCTTATTAAGGCTACTTCTCCTTTTGAACGTTTGAGCGTTGATTTTAAGGGGCCTCTTCCTTCAACGACTCAGAATCGATATCTATTTACTGTTGTGGATGAGTTTTCAAGGTTCCCTTTTGCTTTTCCTTGTGCAGATGTATCAGCTGCTACAGTTATCAAATGTGTGACTTAACTTTTTGTCATCTTTGGGATGCCTGCGTATATCCATGCAGATCAGGGAAGTTCTTTTATGTCTTCCCAGTTGAAGGAATACCTCCAGAGTCGGGGAATATCTACTAGTAGAACTACGCCGTATAATCCCCAGGGTAATGGACAGTGCGAACGATATAATGGGGTGATCTGGAAGGCAGTTATGTTGGCTTTGACATCCCAGAACCTTAAGAATACACAGTGGAAATGGTATTGCCTGATGCCCTGCATTCCATCAGATCATTGCTTTCACCGGCTACTAATGTGACCCCCCATGAAAGGCTCTTTAACGATCCACGGAGATCTACTATGGGATATTTGATACCTTCATGGCTTACTATGCAGGGACCTGTGCTGCTCCAACGCCATGTTAGAATGTCAAAATATGATCCTTTAGTGGAGGAGGTGGAGCTGTTGGAGGCAAATTCCCAATATGCTCATATTCGATTCCAAGATGGGAAAGAAAGTACTGCTTCAGTTAAAGACTTGGCTCCTTGTGGTGGCCAGCCCTCTTCTGAGGATATTAACAATAGTCATGATTCAGTTAATGTGGATGTCATTACAGATACTACGAATATTTCCAATCCTACTGCAGATAATTATAATTCTATTAGTCAGCCTTCGATGGATGTTCATGACCTTCCCAGTTTACCTTCTAATGAGATTTCCAATCAGGAAACCGTTGATAATCGGGATATGGATAGCCTTCCTGCAGAGGATACTTCCGTGTCTCCTGGTGTGGGAGGGCAAGGAATTTCACCAAGGTTAAGAAGGTCGACACGAACAAGATATCCGGTCGACCGATTGAAAATAGACTTTTAAAATAATTTGATATTAAATTTTTGAAATATTATATTTGTATTGTTTTAGTTATAAATAATTAATTGTAAATTATAAAGGCTACCTAGGTTGGAGCATGTTTTAAAAGGAGGGGTGAATGTGGTGATTATTCTGTGTTATAAGAAGTATTGTAATTGGTTGTCTGTTTCATGCCTTGAGATATGCTGTAAACTCATTGGTAGTTGATGTCATGAGATTTCTGGTGGCCATCTTAAATTCAGTTCTCTACAGCCTTGGTTGGGACTGGGTGTTGAAGATGTGCTGCTGGTGTTTTAAGGTTAATAAAGCCTAGATTTAGAAAGGCAAATATACTCTTTATTTCACACCCCCATGTTTACTTACTGAGGATTGCATTATCAGTGTCCATGTATCCGAAATGTCAATTGAATTATCACTGTTCATGTATCCTTACTGACCATTATATTATCTGCCCCCATGTATCCTTACTGAACATTGTAGTATCAGTCCCCATGTAGCCTTACTGACCGTTGCATTATCAGTCCCCATGCATCAATACTGAACATTTTATTAACAGCCATCATGTGTCCTTACTGACCATTGTATTAACAGCACCCATGTAGCCTTCCTGACCATTTAATTATCAGAACCCATGTATCCTTACTGACCATTGCATTATCAGTCCACATGTATCCTTACTGACCATTGTATTAGCAGTACCCATGCTTCCTTAGTGACCATTGCATTATCATTCCCCTTTTAATATTACTGACCATAGAATTATGAGTCCCCATATATCCTGACTGACCATTATATTATCAGCCCCCATGTATCCTCACTGGCCATTTAATATCAGTCCCCATGCATCCTTACTGACCATCGCATTATCAGTCCCCATGCATCAATACTGAACATTTTATTAACAGCCATCATGTATCCTTACTGACCATTGTATTAACAGCCCCCATGTAGCCTTCCTGACCATTGAATTATCAGTCCCCATGTATCCTTACTGACCATTGTATTAGCAGTACCCTTGTCTCGTTAGTGACCGTTGCATTTTCAGTCCCCATATATCCTTACTGACCATTATATTATCAGCCCCCGTGTATCCTCACTGACCATTTAATATCAGTCCCCATGTATCCTTACTGACCATTGCATTATCAGTCCCCATGCATCAATACTGAGCATTTTATTAACAGCCATCATGTATCCTTACTGATCATTGTATTAACAGCCCCCATGGAGCCTTCCTGACCATTGTACTATCAGAAACCATGTATCCTTATGACAATTGCATTATCAGTCCACATGCATCAGTACTGACCATTGTATTGTCAGCCATCATGTATACATACTGACCTTTGTATTAACAGCCCCCATGTGTCCTTATTGACAATTGCATTATCAGAACCCATGTATCCTTACAGAACATTGCATTATGAGTCGCCATGTATCCTTACTGACCATTGTAGTATCATTCCACATGTATCATTACTGAACATTGCATTATCACTCCCCTTGCATCCTTACTGCCCATTGTAATATCAGACCACTTGTATGCTAACTGACGATTTTATTATCATCCCACATGTATATTTACGGACCATAGTATTACCAGTGCCCTTGTATCCTTACTGACTATTGTATTATCAGCCCACATGTATCCTCACTGACCATTTTAATATCAGTTCCCATGTATCCTTGCTGACCATTGTGATATCAGTGTCCTTGTTTCCTTACTTACCATTGTAATATCAGCCACCATGTATCCTTACTGACCATTGTTTATCAGCCATCATGTATCCTAACTGACCATTGTATTATCAGCAATCATGTACCTTACTGTCTATTGAATTATCAGCCCCTATGTATCCTAACTGGCCGTTGTATTATTAGGCCCAATTTGTCCTTATTGACCATTGCATTATCAGCCGTCATGTCTACTTTCCAAACCATTGTATTATCAGTCTCCATGTATCCTCACTGACCATTGTAATATCAGTGTCCATGTATCCCTACTGACCAAAGTTTTATCAGACCCCATGTATCCTTATTGTCCATTGTACTATCAGCCGCAATGTATCCTTATTGGGCATTGTAATATCAGTCCACCTGTATCCTTCCTGACCATTGTATTATCTGCTCACATATATCCTTACCGACCATTATATTATCTGCCCCCATGTATCATTACTGACCACAGTATTGTCAGTCCCCATGTATCCTTACTGACCATTGTTATATCAGTCGCCATGTACCGTTACTGGACATTGTATTTTCAGTCCCCATGTCTTCTTACTGACTATTGAATTATCAGCCCCATGTATCATTACTGACCATTGTGTTATCATTCCCCATGTATCGTTACTGACCATTGTAATATCAGTCCCCATGTATCCTTACTGGCCAATTTACTATCAGCCCCATGTATCCTTACTGACCATTGAATTATCAGTCCCCATCTATATTTACTGACCATTGTATTATCAGTCCCACGTACCCTTACTGGCCATTGTAGTATCATTCCACAGGTATCCTTACTGACCATTGTATGATAAGTCCCAATGTATCCTTACTGGCCATTGTAATATCCGTCCCCAAGTGCCCTCACTGTCCATTGCATTATCAGTCCGCATGTATCCTTACTGACCATTAAATTATCAGTGTCCATGTATCCTTACTGTCCATTGCAGTATCAGTCCCGATGTATCCTTAATGACCATTGCATTACCAGTGTCGATGTATCTACACTGACAATTTTATTATCAGACATTATTTATCCATACTGACCATTTTATTATCAGGCCACAAGTCTCCTTACTGATGATGGTATTATCAGTCCCCATGTTTCCTTACTGACGATTGTATTATCACCCCACATGTTTACTTACTGAGCATTGCATTATCTGTGTCCATGTATCCTAACTGACCATTGTATTATCAGTCCCCATGTATCCTTTCTGACCATTGTATTTTCAGACCCCATGTACACTTGCTGATTAGGGCATTATCAGTACCCATGTATCCTTACTGACCATTGCATTATCAGTCCCCATGTAACCTTACGGACCATTGTATTATCAGTGGCGATGTAAGCTTACTGCCCATTGTAATATCAGTCCCCATGTATCCTTATGGACTGTTGCAATATCAGTCCCAATGTATCCATACTGTCCATTGTAATATACGTCCTCATGTGTCCTTACTTCCCATTGCATAATCAATCCCCATGTATCGTTACTGACCATTGAATTATCAGTCCCCATGTATCCTTACTGACCATTGTTTTATCAGTCCCACGTACCCTTACTGGCCATTGTAGTATCAGTCCCCACGTATCCTTACTGACCATTGTAGGATAAGTTCCAATGTATCCTTACTGGCCATTGTAATATCCGTCCTCAAGTGCCCTTACTGTCCATTGCATTATCAGTCCGCATGTATCCTTACTGACCGTTGTATTATCAGTGACTATGTATCCTTACTGACCATTGTGATATCAGTCCCGATGTACCCTTCCTGACTATTGCATTATCAGTCCCCATGTATTCTTACTGACCATTGTATTAGCAGTACCCATGTCTCCTTAGTGACCACTGCATTACCAATCCGCATATATCCTTACTGACCATTATATTATCAACCCCCATGTATCCTCACTGACCATTTAATATCACTCCCCATGTATCCTTACTGACCATTGCATTATCAGTCCCCATGTATCCTTACTGACCATTGTATTAGCAGTACCCATGCATCCTTAGTGACCATTGCATTATCCTTCCCCTTTTAACAATACTGACCATAGAATTATCAGTCCCCATATATCCTGACTGACCATTATATTATCAGCCCACATATATCCTCACTGGCCATTTAATATCAGTCCCCATGTATCATTACTGACCATTGCATTATCAGTCCCCATGCATCAATACTGAACATTTTATTAACAGCCATCATGTATCCTTACTGACCATTGTATTAACAGCCCCCATGTAGCCTTCCTGACCATTGAATTATCAGAACCCATGTATCCTTACTGACCATTGCATTATCAGTCCCCATGTATCCTTACTGACCATTGTATTAGCAGTACCCCTGTCTCCTTAGTGACCA
The DNA here is from genome assembly GCF_052327205.1 of Somniosus microcephalus. Classification (NCBI taxonomy): domain Eukaryota; kingdom Metazoa; phylum Chordata; class Chondrichthyes; order Squaliformes; family Somniosidae; genus Somniosus; species Somniosus microcephalus. Next base: position 127,290,692 of record NC_140990.1, read on the forward strand.
TTGCAGTTTCAGTCCCCATATATTCTTACTGACCATTATATTTTCAGCCCCCGTGTATCCTCACTGACCATTTAATATCAGTCCCCATGTATCCTTACTGACCATTGCATTATCAGTTACCATGCATCCATTCTGACCATTTTATTATCACACCCCATGAATACATATCGACCATTGTATTAACAGCCCCCATGTAGCCTTCCTGACCATTGTGTTATCAGAATCCATGTATCCTTACTGACCATTGCATTATCAGTCCCCATGCATCAGTACTGACCATTGTATTGTCAGCCATCATTTATCCATACTGACCTTTGTATTAACTGCCCCCATGTATCCTTACTGACAATTGCATTATCAGAACCCATGTATCCTTACAGACCATTGCATTATCAGTTGCCATGTATCCTTACTGACGATTGTAGTATCATTCCACATGTATCATTACTGAACATTGCATTATCACTCCCCTTGCATCCTTACTGCCCATTGTAATATCAGACCACTTGTATCCTTACTGACGATTTTATTATCACCCCACATGTATACTTACGAACCATAGTATTACCAGTGCCCTTGTATCCTTACTGACTATTGTATTATCAGCCCACATGTATCCTCACTGACCATTTTAATATCAGTTCCCATGTATCCTTGCTGACCATTGTGATATCAGTGTCCTTGTATCCTTACTGACCATTGCAATATCAGCCACCATGTATCCTTACTGACCATTGTTTTATCAGCCATCGTCTATCCTAACTGACCATTGTATTATCAGCAATCATGTACCTTACTGTCTATTGAATTATCAGCCCCCATGTATCCTAACTGACCGTTGTATTATCAGTCCCCATTTGTCCTTATTGACCATTGCATTATCAGCCACCATGTCTACTTTCCAAACCATTGTATTATCAGTCTCCATGTAACCTCACTGACCATTGTAATATCAGTGTCCATGTATCCCTACTGACCAAAGTTTTATAAGCCCCCATATATCCTTATTTTCCATTGTACTATCAGTCGCCATGTATCGGTACTGGACATTGTATTTTCTGCCCCTATGTCTTCTTACTGACTATTGTATTATCAGCCCCATGTATTATTACTGACCATTGTGTTATCATTCCCCATGTATCGTTACTGACCATTGTAATAACAGTCCCCATGTATCCTTACTGACCATTGTACTATCAGTCCCATGTATCCATACTGACCATTGCATTATCTGCCCCCATGTATCCTTACTGACCGTTGAATTATCAGTCCCCATCTATATTTACTGACCATTGTATTATCAGTCCCACTTACCCTTACTGGCCATTGTAGTATCAGTCCACACGTATCCTTACTGACCATTGTATGATAAGTCCCAATGTATCCTTACTGGCCATTGCAATATCCGTCCCCAAGTGCCCTCACTATCCATTGCATTATCAGTTCGCATGTATCCTTACTGACCATTACATTATCAATGTCCATGTATCCTTACTGTCCATTGCAGAATCAGTCCCGATGTATCCTTATTGACCATTGTATTACCAGTGTCGATGAATCTACACTGACAATTTTATTATCGGCCATTATTTATCCATACTGACCATTTTAATATCAGGCCACAAGTCTCCTTACTGATGATGGTACTATCAGTCCCCATGTTTCCTTACCGACGATTGTATTATCACCCCACATGTTTCTTACTGAGCATTGCATTATCTGTGTCCATGTATCCTAACTGACCATTGTATTATCAGTCCCCATGTATCCTTTCTGACTATTGTCTTTTCAGTCCCCATGTACACTTACTGATTATGGCATTATCAGTCCCCATGTATCCTTACTGACCATTGCATTATCAGTCCCCATGTAACCTTACTGACCATTGTATTATCAGTGGCGATGTAAGCTTACTGTCCATTGTAATATCAGTCCCCATGTATCCTTATGGACTATTGCATTATCAGTCCCAATGTATCCATACTGTCCATTGTAATATACGTCCTCATGTGTCCTTACTGCCCATTGCATAATCAATCCCCATGTATCGTTACTGACCATTGAATTATCAGTCCCCATGTATCCTTACTGACCATTGTTTTATCAGTCCCGCTGTATCCTTCCTGACTATTGCATTATCAACCCCCATGTATCCTTACTGACCATTGTATTAGCAGTACCAATGTCTCCTTAGTGACTATTGCATTATCAACCCCCATGTATCCTTACTGACCATTGTATTAGCAGTACCAATGTCTCCTTAGTGACCACTGCATTATCAGTCCCCATATATCCTTACTGACCATTATATTATCAACCCCCATGTATCCTCACTGACCATTTAATATCACTCCCCATGTATCCTTACTGACCATTGCATTATCAGTCCCCATGCATCCATTCTGACCATTTTATTATCACACCGCATGTATACTTAATGACCATTGTATTAACAGCTCCCATGTAGCCTTCCTGACCATTGCATTATCAGAATCCATGTATCAGTAGTGACCATTGAATTATCAGCACACATGTATCCTTATTGACCATTATATTATCAGACTTCATGTATCTTTACTGACCATTGTATTAGCAGCCATCGTATAACCATACTGAACATTTTAACATCAGGCCCCATGAATCCTTACTGACGTTGTTATTATCAGTCCCGAGTATCCTTACTGACCATTGGTTTACCAACCCCCATGCTTACTTACTGAGCATTGCATTATCAGTGTCCATGTATCCTTACTGTCCATTGTATTTTCAATCCCCATGTATCCTTACTGACCATTATATTATCAGCCCTCATGTATCCTTACTGACCATTGTATTATCTAAACCCATGTATCCTTTTTGTGCATTGCATTATCAGTCCCCATGTAACCTTACTGACCATTGTATTAGTAGTCCCCATGTCTCCTTACTGACCATTGTATTATCAGCCCCCATGTATACTGACTGACCATAGTATTTTCAGTCCCCATATATCCTTTCAGAATATTATATTATCAGCCACCATGTATCCTCAGTGACCATATAATATCAGTCCCCTTGTATCTTTATTGAACATATGTATTATCAGTCCCCATGCATCATTTCTGACAATTTTATTTCCACACACCATGTATACTTAATGACCATTGCATTATCAGTGTCCATGTACCCTTATTGACCATTGCATTATCAGTCCCCATGTATCGTTACTGGACATTGTATTTACAGTTCCCATGTATCCTTACTGACAATAGTGTTATCAGCCTCCATGTTTCCTTACTGAACGTTGTATTATCATTCCCCATGTATCGTTACTGACCACTTTATTATCAGTCACCATGTATCCTTACTGGCCATAGTGATATCAGTACCCATGTATCCTTACTGACCATTGTACTATCAGCCCCATGTATCCACACTGACCATTGAATTATCAGTCCCTATGTATCCTTATTGACCATTGTATTATCAGTCCCATGTGTCCTTACTGCCATTTGCATTATCAGTCCCCATGTATCCTTACTGACTATTGTATTATCAATCCCCTGTATCCTTACTGACCATTGTATTATCAGCCCCATGTATATGTACTGACCATTTTATTATCAGTGTCCATTTATGCTTGCTGACCATTGTGTTATCTGCCCACATGTAACCTTACTGACCTTTGTATTACCCCCCCATGTTTACTTATTGAGCATTGCATTATCAGTGTCCATGTATCCGAGCTGTCCATTGTGTTATCAGTCCCCATGTATCCTTACTGTCCTTTATATTATCTGCCCCCATGTATCCTTATTGAATGTTGTATTATCAGTCCCCATGTACCCTTACTGACCGTTGCATTTTCAGTCCCCATGCATCAATACTGACCAATTTATTATCAGCCCTCATGTATCCTTACTGACCATTGTTTTCACACACCCATGTAGTTTCCTGACCATTGTATTATCAGAACCCATGTATCCTTACTGACCATTGCATTATCAGTCCCCATGTATCCTTACTGACCATTGTATTAGCAGTACCCATGTCTCCTTAGTGACCATTGCATTATCAATCCCATGAATATTTTCCGGCCATATTATTATCAGTCCCCATATATCCGGAGAGGCAGCGGACCTGCGAGGGAGCACCAGAGGTGGCGGATCTACTTTAAGAGCAGCCCGAGGCAGCGAGGCCCAGAGCCGCGAGACCAGCGAGGCAGCGGACCTGCGAGGGAGCACCAGAGGCGGCGGAGCTACTTAAAGAGCAGCCCGAGGCAGCGAGGCCCAGAGCCCCGTGACCGGAGAGGCAGCGTACCTGCGAGGGAGCAACAGAGGCGGCGGAGGAACTTAAAGAGCAGCCAGAGGCAGCGAGGCCCAGAGCCCCGAGACCGGAGAGTCAGCGGGCCAGCGAGGGAGCACCAGAGGTGGCGGAGCTAATTAAAGAGAAGCCCGAGGCAGCGAGGCCCAATGCCCCGAGACCGGAGAGGCAGCGGACTTGCGAGGGAGCACCAGAGGTGGCGTCATTACTAAACGAGCAGCCCGAGGCAGCGACGCCCAGAGCCCCGAGACCGGAGAGGCAGCGGGCCTGTGAGGGAGCACCAGAGGCATACCAATCCAGGTTCCGGGAGAGAGCTAAAAGGTAATGCAAGTTTGACGTCAGCAGGAAGCAGATAATTGATTGGTTGGTGAGTATTTCTCTCTTTTTTAAACTTTAACTCTGTTTTATAGTTTGTAAGGCCTCTCTGGTGTAGTGGGGACTGTTGGTAAACTATTTAATTGTAGTGTAATTAGTGGGATTGATTGATTTAATTTAAATTCAATTAATTAAAGGGTAAGTCATGGCAGGACAGCCCGGCCCTGTGATCTACTCCTCCTGCGAAATGTGGGAAGTGTCCCTGACAACTACGTATGCAGGAAATGCAACCAGCTGCAGCTACTGACAGACCGCATTGCGGCCCTTGAGCTGCAATTGGATGCATACTGGAGCGTTCACGATGCTCGGGACATCGTGAATAGCACGTTTAGGGAGTTGGACACACCACAGGTAGAGATTGGACAGGAAGAAAGGGAACGGTTGACCAACAGGCAGAGTACTAGGTGCAGGCAGGTAGTGCAGGGGTCCCCTGTGGCCACCCCATCTCCAACAGATATACCACTTTGAGTACTGTTGGGGGGATGGCTTATCAGAGGTAGGCAGCACCAGCCAACTACCTGGCACCAGGGGTGTCTCTGCTGCACAGAATGGGAGGAAAAAGAGTGGTAGAGCTATAATAATAGGGGATTCAATTGTAAGGGGAAAGATAGGCGTTCGTGCGGCCGCAAACGAGACTCCAGGATGGTGTGTTGCCTCCCTGGTGCAAGGGTCAAGGATGTCTCTGAACGGCTGCAGAACATCTTTGAAGGGGAGGGTGAACAGCCAGTTGTCGTGGTGCGTATAGGCACCAACGATATAGGTAAAAAGCGGGATGAGGTCCTAAAAGCGGAATATAGGGAGTGAGGAGGTAAATTAAAAAACTACACCTCAAAGGTAGTAATTTCAGGATTGCGACCAGTGCCACGTGCTAGTCAGAGAAGAAATAGAAGGATACTTCAGATGAATACGTGGCTAGAGGAATGGTGCCAGGGGGAGGGATTCAAGTTCCTGGGACAATGAAACCGGTTCTAGGGGAAGTGGGACCAGTTCACACCGGATGGTCTGCACCTGGGCAGGGCTGGAACCGATGTCCTAGGGGGAGTGTTTGCTAGTGCTGTGGGGGAGGGTTTAAACTAAAATGGAAGGCGGTTGGGTACATGAGCAGGGAGACAGAGGGAAAGGAAACAAGGATAAAAGCAAAAGATAGGAAGGAGAAAAACAAAAGTGGCAGTCAGAGAAATCAACGGTTTAAATCAAACGTGGCCACAGTAAATAATAATAATAATCGGTCTAAGAGCGTTAAAAAACAAGTCTGAAGGCTTTGTGTCTTAATGCGAGGAGCATTTGTAATAAGGTGGATGAATTGGCTGCGCAAATAGAGGTAAACGAATATGATTTGTTTGGGATTACGGAAACGTGGCTCAAGGATGGCAAGACTGGGAACTCAACATCCAAGGGTATTCGATATTCAGGAAAGATAGGCAAAAAGGAACGGGAGGAGGGGTAGCATTACTGGTTAAAGAAGGGATTAACACAATTGCAATGAAGGATATTAGCTCTGATGATGTGGAATCTGTATCGGTAGAATTGAGAAATACTAAGGGGAAAAAACATTTGTGGGAGTGGTATTTAGAGCTCCAATCAGTAAGGCGGAGGCTGGGGATGGCATTAAAAGGGAAATTAAAGAAGCGTGCAATTAGGGCACAGTAGTCATCATGGGTGACTTTAATCTACATATAGATTGGGCTAACCAAATTAGTAACAATACTATGGAGGTGGAATTCCTGGAGTGTTTACGGGATGGTTTCCTGGACCAATACGTCGAGGAACCAACCAGAGATGAGGCCATCTTAGACTAGATATTCTGTAATGAGAAAGGATTAATTAGCAATCTTGTTGTACGAGCCCCTTGGGTCAGAGCGATCATAATATGATCGAATTCTTCATTAAGATGGAGAATGAAGTAGTTGACTCAGAAACTAGGATCCTCAATTTAAATAAAGGAAACTATGATGGTCTGAGGAGCGAGTTGGATAGGATTGATTGGGGAATGGCACTTAAAGGGTTGATGGTGGATAGGCAATGGCAAACATTTAAAGACCGAATGGGTGAACTGCAGAAGTTGTTCATCCCAGTTTGGCATAAAAATAAAACAAAGAAGTTGACTCAACCGTGGCTAACAAGGGAAATTAGGTTTGCATAAGATCCAAGGAGAGGGTATACAAAATTGGCCAGAAAAAGCTATAACCCTGAGGATTGGGAGCAGTTTAGGATTCAACAAAGGAGGACAAAGGGATTAATTAAGAAAGGGAAAATAGAATATGAGAGTAAGCTTTCAGGGAACATAAAAACTGACTGTTAAAGCTTTTATAGATATATAAAGAGAAAAAGATTGGTGAAGTCAAGCGTAGGTCCCTTGCAGTCAGAATCAGGGTAATTTATAATGGGGAGCAAAGAAATGGCTAACCACTTCAGAAAGGAGGTCACAAATAACCTCCCAGAAATACCACGGAACATAGGGCCTGTTGAAAGGGTGGAACTGAAAGAAATCAGTATTTGTAGGGAAATGGTGCTTGGAAAATTGATGGGACTGAAGGCTGATTAACCACCAGGGTCTGATAATCTACTTCCCAGGGTACTTAAGGAAGTGACCCTAGAAATAGTAGATGCATTGCTGGTCATCTTCCAGAACTCAATAGACTCTGGAACAGTACCCATGGATTGGAGTGTAGCTAATGATACCCCACTATTCAAAAAAGGTGGCAGAGAAAAAGCGGGGAATTATAGACCAGTAAGCCTGACATCGGTAGTGGGGGAAATGCTAGAGTCCATTATAAAAGATGTAATAGCAGAGCACTTGGAAAGCAGTGACAGGTTCGGACAACGTCAACATGGATATACAAAAGGTAAATCATGCTTGTCTAATCTACTGGAATTTTTTGATTATGTAACTGGTAAAATACATAAGGGAGAACCAGTGGATGTGGTGTATTTGGATTTTCAGAAGGCTTTCAATAAGATCCCGCATAAGAAGTTAGCGTGCAAAATTAAGGCACATGGGATTGGGGGCAAGGTATTGACTTGGATAGAGAACTGGTTGGCGGACAGAAAGCAAAGATTTGGAATAAACAGGTCATTTTCCAAGTGGCAGGCAGTGACTAGTGGGGTACCGTAATGATCGGTCCTAGGATCCCAGCTGTTAACAATATATATTAATGATCTGGACGAGGGAATTGGATGTAATAACTCCAAATTTGTAGACGACACAAAGCTGGGTGGGAGGGTATGCTGTGAGGAGGATGTCATGAAACTCCAGTACGATTTGGACAGGTTGGGTGATTGGGCAGAAACATGGCAAATGCACTATAATGTGGATAAATGTGAGGTTATCCACTTTGGTAGCAAAAACAGGAAGGCAGATTATTATTTGAATGGCAATAGATTGGGGGAAGGGGAATTGCTACGAGACCTGGGTGTCCTTGTGCACCAGTCGCTGTAGGTAAGCATGCAGGTGCAGCAGGCGGTTAAGTAGGCAAATGGTATGTTGGCCTTCGTAGCAAGAGGGTTCGAGTACAAGAACAAGGATGTCTTTCTGCAGTTGTACAGGGCCTTGGTGAGACTGCACCTTGAGTATTGTGTGCAGTTTTGGTCACCTTACCTGAGGAAGGACGTTCTTGCCATGGAGGGAGTGCAGCGAAGATTCACCAGGCTCATACCTGGGATGGCAGGCATGGCGTACGAGGAGAGATTGTGTCAATTGGGCTTATACTCTCTGGAGATTAGAAGATTGAGAGGGGATCTCACCGAAACCTATAACATTCTGTCAGGTCTGCACAGACTAGATGCAGAAAGGGTGTTTATGATGGTCGGGGAGTCCAGAACCAGGGGTCATAGTCTAAGGATAAGGGGTAAGGCATTTAGGACTGAAATGAGGAGGAATTTCTTCACCGAGAGTGGTGAACCTGTGGAATTCTCTGCCAAAGAGGGCGGTTGTGGCCAGTTCATTAAATATATTCAAGAATGAGTTGGATATATTTCTTGAGGCTAAAGGGATCAAGGGATATGGGGAGAAGGCAGGGACAGGGTACTGAATTTGGATCAGCCATGATCTCATTGAATGGCGGAGCAGGCTCGAAGTGCCGAATGGCATATTCCTGCTCCTATCATATATGTTTCTATGTTTCTATCCTTACTGACCATTATATTATCAGCCCCCATGTATCCTCACTGACTATTTAATATCAGTCCCCATGTATCCGTACTGACAATTGCATTATCAGTCCCCATGCATCCTTTCTGACCATTTTATTATCACACTTCATGTATACTTACTGAACATTGTAATATCAGACCCCACGCATCAGTACTGACCATTGTATTGCCAGCCCTCATGTATCATTACTGACAATTGTATCATCAGAACCCATGTAATCTTACTGATCATTGCATTATCATTCCCCATGTAACCTTATTGACCATTGTACTATCTGTCCCCATTTATCATTACTGACTATTTCATTATCAGTCGCCATGTATCATTACTGACCATTGTATTATAAGTCCACATATATACTTACTAACCACTGCATTATCAGTCCCCTTGAATCCTTACTGACCATTGGAATATCAGTCCACATGTATCCTTCGTGACAATTGTATTATCTCCCACCATGTATACTTACGGACCATAGTATTATCAGTCCCCTTCTATCCTTACTGACCATTGAATTATCAGCCCCCATGTATCCTCACTGGCCATTTTAATATCAGTTCCCATGTATCCATACTGACCATTGAATTATCAGTCTCCATGTATCCTTACTGACCATTGAATATTCAGTCCCCATTTGTCCTTATTGACCATTGCATTATCAGCCCCATGTAAACTTTCTGAACCGCTGTATTATCAGTCTCCATGTATCCATACTGACCATTGCATTATCTGCCCCCATGTATCCTTATTGACCATTGAATTATCAGTCCCCATTTATCATTACTGACCTTTGTATTACCAGTACCATGTACCCTTACTGGCCATTGCAATATTAGTCCTCACGTATCCTTACTGACCATTGTATGCTAAGTCCCAATGTATCCTTATTGGCCATTGTAATGTCCGTACCCAAATGCCCTTTCTGTCCATTGCATTAGCAGTCCGCATGTATCCTTACTGACCATAGCATTATCAGTGTCTATGTATCCTTACTGACCATTGTAATGTCAGTCCCCATGTATCGTTACAGTCCATTATATTATCAGTGTCCATGTATCCTCACTGACCATTGTAATATCAGTCCCCATGTATCCTTACTGACCATTATATTATCAGTGTCCATGTATCCTTACTGTCCATTGCATTATCAGTCCCCGTGTATCATTACTGACCATTTAATATCAGTGTCCATGTATCCTCACTGACAATTTTATTATCAGCATTCAGCAATCATATATCCAAACTGGCCATTTTAATATCAGGCCCCATGTCTCCTTACTGACGATGATATTATCAGTCCCCATGTATCCTTACTGACCATTGTCTTATCACCCAACATGTTTACTTACTGAGCATTGCATTATCGGTGTCCATGTATCCTAACTGTCCATTGTATTATCGGTCCCCATGTATCCTTACTGACCATTGTATTTTCAGTCCCCATGAACCCATACTGATTATGGCATTATCAGTCCCCATGTATCCTTACTGACCATGGCATTATCAGTCCCCATGTAACCTTACTGACAATTGTATTATCAGTGGCGATGTATCCTTACTGGCCAGTGTAATATTAGTCCCCATGTATCCTTACTGACCATTCCATTATCAATCCCCATGTATCATCATTGACCATTGTATTATCTGTTCCCATGTATCTTTACTGACCATTGAATTATCAGCCCCCAAGTATCCTTATTGAGGATTGGAATTAAAGTCCCCACATATCTTTATGGACCATTGTATTATCAGCCCCCATGTATCCCTCCTGACCATGATATTTACAGCCCCCATGTATCCTTATGGACCATTGTGACATCAATCCCCCTGTATCCTTACTGACAAGTGTATTATCAGCCCTCATATACCCTTACTGACAATTGTATTATCAGTCCCCAAGTATAATTACTGACCATTCTATTATGAGCCCCCATATATCCTTACTGACCATTGTATTATCAGCCCCCATGTATCCTTACTGACCATTGCATTATTAGTACCCATGAATCCTTACTGAAAATTGTAATATCAGTTTCCATGTATTATTACTGACCATTGCATTATCAGTCCCCATTTATCCTTACTGACCATTGTATTATCAGACGCCATGTAGCCTTACTGACCATTGCATTAACAGTCCCCATGTATCCTCAGTGACCATTGCATTATCAGTCCCCATGTATTCTTACTGACAATTGTAAAACCAGTATCCATGTATTATTACTCACAATTGTATTATCAGTCCCCATGTATCCTTACTGACCACTGTAATATCAGTCACCATGTGTCATTACTGAAAATTATATTATCAGTTCCCATGTAATCTTACTGCCCATTGTATTATCAGTCCCCATGTATCCTTACTGACCATTGCATTATCAGTCCCCATGAATCGTTACTGGGCATCTTACTTTGAGTCCCCATGTACCCATACTGATTATGGCATTATCAGTCCCCATGTATACTTACTGACCATTGCATTATCAGTACCCATGTAACCTTACTGACCATTGAATTATCAGTGGCGATGTATCCTTACTGGCCATTGTAATATTAGTCCCCATGTATCCTTACTGACAATTGCATTATCAATCCCCATGTATCATCATTGACCATTGTATTAACAGTCTCTATGTAACCTTACTGACCAATGTATTATCAGTTCCCATGTATCCTTACTGACAATTGCATTATCAGCCCCCAAGTATACTTATTGAGGATTGGAATTTTAGTCCCCACATATCTTTACAGACCATTGTATTATCAGCCCCCATGTATCCTTACTGACCATTATATTTTCAGCACCCATGTATCCTTATGGACCATAGTAATATCAGTCCCCATGTATCCTTACTGACAAATGTATTATCAGCCCTCACATACCCTTACTGACGATTATATTATATGTCCCCAAGTATAATTACTCACCGTTCTATTATGAGCCCCTATATATCCTTACTGACCATTGTAATATCAGCCCCATGTATCCTTACAGACCATTGCATTATTAGCACCCATTTATGCTTACAGAAAATTGTAATGTCAGTTTCCATGTATTATTACTGACCATTGCATTATCTGTCCCCATGTATCCTTACTGACCATTGTATTAACAGTCCCCATGTATCCTCAGGGACCATTGCATTATCAGTCCCCATGTATTCTTACTGACAATTGTAATACCAGTATCCATGTATTATTACTCACAATTGTATTATCAGTCCCCATGTATCCTTACTGACCATTGTAATATCAGTCCCCATGTGTCATTACTGACCATTATATTATCAGTTACCATGTAATCTTACTGACCATTGTATTATCAGTCCCCATGTATCCTTACTGACCATTGTATTATCAGACCCCATGTATCCTTACTGACCATTGTATTATCAGTCCCCATGTATCCTTACTGACTATTGTAATATCAGTACCCATGTATCCTTACTGAACATTTTATTACCAGTCCTCATGTACCATCATTGGCCATTGTATTATCTGTCTCCATGTATACCTACTGACCATTGTGTTATCAGCCCCATGTATCTTTACTGACCATTGTAATATCTGTCCCCATATATTCTCACTGACCATTGGATTATCAGTCCCCATATATCCTTACTGACCATTGCATTATCAGTCCCCATGTGTCCTTACTGAACATTTTAATATCAGCCCCCATGTATTCTTACTGACCATTTTATTATCAGCCCCCATATAGACTTACTCCATGGTATTAGCAGTCCCCATGTATCATTACTGAACATTTTTATATCTGTCCCCATGTATCCTTACTGACCATTGTATTAGCAGTCCCCATGCCTCATTACTGACCATTGCATTATCATTTCCCATATATCCTTACTGACCATTGAATTATCAGTTCCCATGCGTCCTTTCTGCCCATTTTATTATCACAACCCTTGTATATTTACTGAGCATTGAATTATCAGTCTCCATATACCCGTACGGAACATTGTAATATCAGTCCCCATTTATCCTTCCTGACGAGTGTATAATTAGTACCCATGTATCCTAACGGACCATTGCATTATCAGCCAACATGTTTCCTTATAGACCATTGTATTTTGAGCCCCATGTATACTTACGGACCATAGTATTATCAGTCCCTTTGTATCCTTACTGGCCACTGAATTATCAGCCCCCATCTATCCTCACTGATCATTTAATATCAGCCCCCATGTATCCTTACTGACCGTTGCATTATCAGTCCCCATGTATCCTTACAGACCATTGTATTAACAGCCCCCATGTAGCCTTACTGGCCACTGTATTATCAGAACCCATGTATCCTTACTGACCATTGCATTATCAGTCTGTTGTATCCGTGTGTTAATAGAGACACTGAAGACAGGGGTTGGTTTCACAGGTGTTTACTGAACAAAGTCTGGAGAGGAACTAACTGATACAACACAATATACAGGCTTATATAGCCCGAGTGGCCATTACCGGCATTACAGTACACAGGGGGCTCTTAAAGGCACATACACTACAGTTCCTCGCCTTTTAGCCAACCAGTACATAATATTTTAAGTAATCATTAATTTCATGTTACAAGAAAAATAATCTACACATTGCTGCAGTTAATCAATGATAAGTCAGTCTCTCTGGAGGCTTCCTGACTCGGTCCGGATAACGTCTCGGTGGTGCAGTAGTTTCTGGTGGTGTAGTAGGTTCTTTTAGCAAGGCTGATTCGGCTTGAATGACAGTGTCGGGTTCATCGGGTTCCAGTATCACCGGATCGGAGGTAGATACTATGGGTATCTCTACTTTATCATTAGGCGTATAGAGTTGTGGTGTAGGCTGTCCCTTTTCGGATGACTCTATGATTTGGTCAGCATGGCGCCTTATTATGCTTTCTCCGATGTCCAATGTATACATCAGCTGTCCGAGTCGTGTGCAGATAGTTCCAGCCTGCCACTTCTCGGTACGGTAGTCCCGGGCCAAAACTTGTTGACCTATCTGGAAGGTTCTAGTTGGCCTTTCATTCATGCCTTGAAATTGCCGCTTCTCCACGTCCCTTCTGATGTTTGCTTGATCAAATCCAGCCGGCATCTAAGGCTTCTATTGAAGAACATCATGGCGGGAGTTTGGTTTGTCACCATATGTGTTGCATTCCTCTATGCAAACAAGAAGTTATCCACCTTATGCTGAAGTTTTATGTCTTCATTGCCCATGGCCTTTATGGCCTTCTTGAAGATCTGGACAAACCTTTCAGCCAATCCATTGGTGGCGGGTTGGTATGGGTGGACGTGTAGTGCTTAACCCCATTATTTTTTAAGAACTTCCTGAATTCTTCGGACACAAATTGCGGTCCATTATCAGAACAGATCTGCTCAGGCAGCCCATTCCTGGCAAATATGGTCCTTAATACCGTGATGGTTTTTTCCGTGGTGGTGGAGGACATCTTTATTACCTCCAGCCACTTGGAGTGTGCATCAACCGCGATTAAGAAAATTGAGTGCATAAATGGACCAGCAAAGTCGATGTGTACCCTTTGCCAGGGAGATGAGGGCCACTCCCATGGATGTAGAGGGGCTTGTGGTGGTGCGTTTTGGACCTTCTGGCATCCTAGGCAGCTCTTGGTCATTTCTTCGATGTCTCCATCGATACCTGGCCACCATACAAACGCCCTGGCTAGGTTCTTCATTTTCACTCCACCCAGATGCCCCTCGTGAAACTCCTTTAGAACTTTGTCCTGGAGTTTGGGTGGAATCACCACTCTGGATCCACACATCAAGGTTCCTCGGCACACTGACAGCTGTTATCTTCTTTGTGAGAATGCTGGCAACATTGGTTCGCCATGTGCTGGCCATCCCTTCACTGTTAAATCGAAGACTCGTGAGAGAGTTGGGTCATTTCTAGCTTCCCTTTCAATGGCAGAATTTTTTACTGGTAGACATTCGACTATGGTAGAGTGGAAAATCTCCACTGGGTCTACGGTAGGTGCTTCTTCTACCGTTGGCAACAGTAGGCATGATAAACCGTCAGCATTCCCATGCTGTTTTGATCCTTTGTGTTCTATGTTATATTGGTGTGCCCCTAGAAAAAGGGACCACCTCTGTAGCCTTTGCGCTATCATAATGGGAACACCCTTTTTAGGGTTGAATATAGAGATGAGGGGTTGATGGTCAGTCTACAAGGTAAATTTTTGTCCATGTAGGTAATGGCTGAATTTCTTCACTCCCCATGCCAGGCTGAGTGATTCCCTGTCGATTTGGGCATAGTTACGCTCAGCTGAGTTCAATGAGCGTGACGCAAAAGCTATCAGCCGTTCCGAGCCATCAGGGAATTTACGCGATAATACTGCTCCTACGCCATAAGGGGATGCATCGCACGCCAGTCTGATTGGCAGTGATGGGTTTTAATGAGCCAAAACCACTTTGGACGTCATTAAGTCTTTGCATTTATGGAAGGCATGTTTACAGTCTTCGCTCCATTTCCAAATTACTCTTGTTTGTAGCAGTTCATTAAGAGGGTGCAGAAGAGTTGATAAGTTCAGTAAAAATTTATGATAGTAATTTATTAATCCCAGGAACGACCTTAATTGTGAAACATTTTCAGGTGCTGGGGCTTTTATGACCGCTTCAATTTTTTCAGGAGACTGATGCAACCCTTCCTTATTAATTATGTGGCCACAATATGATATTTGATTCTGGAAAATTCGCACTTGGGGCGATTTGCTCGTAGGCCCCGTTCTCTCAGCCTAGTGAGCACCTGCTCCAAATTGGCAAGGTGTTCTTTGTCGTTTTCTCCTGTTACAAGGATGTTGTCTAGGTAGCATTGAGTCCCCGGAAGCCCTTGGAGGACTTGCTCCATAGCTCTTTGCCAGATAGGTGGAGTGGATGCTACTCCGAAAACCAGTCGATTGTACTGGTACAGGCCTTTGTGTGTATTTATCGTGAGATACTTTTTAGAGGCCTGTTCAACCTCCATCTGTAGATATGCCTGTGCCAAGTCAATTTTGGTGAAACGTTTCCCTCCGGATAGTGAGGGGATAATATCTTCTATCCTCGGAAGAGGATACTGTACTGGGTGACGGACCGGGTTTACAGTCACCTTGAAGTCTCCACCGATGCGAATTTTTCTCTGTTCTTCAGATTTATCATTATTCAACGTTTTCTTCATGACTGGGACGATGGGTGTTGCCCACTCGCTCCAATCTATTTTGGATAATACGCCTGCCTTTTCCAAATTCTCCAGCTCTGCCTCAACTCCTGGACGAATTGCGTTTGGCACCGGTCTTGCCTTAAAAAACTTGGGAATTGCCGCATCTTCCACTTTTATTGAGGCGGTGATGCCTTTCAAGGTTCCTAGTTTCTCTTGAAACACTTCTTTGGCGTTGGCCAAGATGTCTTTTAATCGTTCAGGTATGACATCATCATCGTTTTTTTCCTTACTGGTCACCGTCAGTGCCTGAATGGAGTGCCAGTCTAAACGTATTTTCCTGATCCATTCACATCCCAACAGCGGTGGACCACCATCTTATAGAACGTATAAATACAACTTTTGTATTTCCTTGCCGTTGTATACAACAGGCACCCTTATTTTTCCTTTGGGGTATACTTTCTGCCCCGTATATGTTTTCAAGATAATGGATGTGTCTTTTAAAGGTATATGCGGAAATAGCCGCTCGTAATCCCATCGATTTATGACGGTCAGAGCTGATCATGTATCCAGATCCATTTTAACTGGGGACCCTGCTATCGTAAGGGTAACACAAATGGTCTGGTAATCTTCTTTGGCAATTACATTATGTAATTTGAGACAGCTTAGTCTCTTGTTTTCAGAGTCGCTATCGCTCTTCTGGTCTTCGGAGCTACTGTCCATCATCATTTGTACCTTTCTGTCATTTTTTTAATTGATTTTTCTTTTCCTGTCCGTGGATTTTTTTTGTCCAGATCGGCATACCCGTGCAATGTGTCCGATCTTTCCGTATTGCCTGCATGCTTTGTCCTTGAACCAGCAGTCCCTCTGGTCATGGGTGGATCTGCCGCAGCGATAACATCTTTCGAAACCCCGTGTCATTTCATGGGTGCTGAAGTCCTGTGTCTTTTGTTGTATCTCTGCAGCTCCTCTTGCGGCTGCTTCGTATGATACAGCCATACTGAAAGTCTTGTCCAGCGTTAAATCTTTCTCAGAAAGCAGCCTTTTCTGTGTTCCTTCACTTAGGAGACCGCAGACGAATTTGTCTCGAAGATAATCTGCTAGTCCTGCCCCGAATTGGCAGTGCTTTGATAGCTTTCTTAATTCGGTGAGGTAATCAGCATTACTTTCATTCTTGTGTTGATTCCTCTTGAAGAATTTGAATCGTTCCGCTATCAGCAGCGGTGTTGGGTTTAAGTGCTCCTGCAGGGTATCAACAATTTCTTTAAAATTCTTGTCCTTTGGTTTGGCTGGAGTGATTAAGTTTCGTAACAGCCCGTATGACTTTGCGCCCATTACATTTAGAAGTACTGGCGATTTATTTTCATTTTCTATTCCATTTGCGGTGCAATATACCTCCACTCTTTCCACATATGTGGTCCAATCCTCTATATCCTTATCAAAAGCATCAATATTGCCAGACTTAGGCATCCTGGAAAAACAATGGCGCTTCCCGCGCTTTTCTTTCTTTTATGCAGAAAAGATATGGTGCTTCCCGTGCTTCCCTGCCGTTGCTGCTGATGTCAGCGCTGTTTTCTGCTGGTTTCCCTTCTTTTTATTTAATTATTTACAGGTGGAGACGCGTTCCCGCCGGACTCTCTCTGCTGGGTCTGAACGCCGACCTGCTTGCAGCACCGGCCGTCTCCCGAGTGCTCCCTCCCCGTCTGTTACTGCTTGCCTCTGCCTTCGCTGCTTGGCCTAGCTGCAGAGCCAGCCGCTGGAGCCGCAGCCCGATGCCCAGGAAGGATTATTGCAGTACCTGCCTGCCTGCCACCAGCAGCTTGGCTAGCTGGTGAAACCACAGCTTTTTCTTTTTCTTGCTTTTCTTCGACTTTGGAAGCCAGATGAATCGATGTCCTTGAGGTGCTGCCGAATTGCAGGTAAGTCCGTTTCCAGTTCGTCACCACTGTTGTATCCGTGTGTTAATAGTGACACTGAAGACAGGAGTTGGTTTCACAGGTGTTTACTGAACAAAGTCTGGAGGGGAATTAACTGATACAACACAATATACAGGCTTATATAGCCCGAGTGGCCATTACCGGCATTACAATACACAGGGGCCTCTTAAAGGCACATACACTACACAGTCCCCATGTAACCTTACTGACCATTGTATTAGCAGTCCCCATGTCACCTTACTGACCATTGCATTATCAGCCCCCATGTATACTTACTGACCATAGTATTATCTGTCCCTATATATCCTTACTGACCTTTTTATTACCAGACCCCATGTATGCTCAGTGACCATTTTATATCAGTCCACATATATCCTTACTGACCATTGCATTATCAGTCCCCATGCATCCTTTCTGACCATTTTATTAACACACCCCATGTATACTTACTGACCAGTGTATTATCAATATCCATGTACCCTTACTGACCATTGCATTATCAGTCCCCATGTATCGTTACTGGACATTGTATTTACAGTCCCTATGTATCCTTACTGACTCTTGTATTATCAGACTCCATGTATCCTTACTGAACATTGTATTATCATTCCCCATGTATCGTTGCTGACCATTTTTAATATCTGTCCCCATGTATCCTGATTGGCCATTGTAATATCAGTCCCCATGTATCCTTACTGACTAGGGTGTTATCAGTCCCAATGTATCCTTCTGGCCATTGTAATGTCCGTCCCCATGTGTCCTTACTGCCCATTGCATGATCAGACCCCATGTACACTTACTGACCTGTCAAGGTTGGGAGTGACGGGGCCGTGTAGACACGGGGCTGTACTGTCCGGGCGAGGCTGGTTCTGGACCCAAGTGCAGATAAACGAGGCGAGGCGCAGGTATGCAGACTTAAATAACATTACTTTACTAGATTCACACAATACTAGATTCACACAAGGAAAAACAGTAACAAACATAAGAGAGCAAGACAAGCTACCAAACAGCTAGTCAAGATAGGAACTCAGGACAAGCTTCCATGAGGAAACCCACTTGTCCAGACTGAGCTCGAGACAAGCTACCACCTAGGCAACCAGCTTACTGAGATAAGACTCAAGACAAGCTACCACAGGGGTAATTGGCTTATCAATACAGAGCTCAAGACAAGCTACCAAACGGCTAGTCAAGATAGGAACTCAGGAAAAGCTTCCATGAGACAACCCACTTATCCTGACTGAGCTCGAGACAAGCTACCACCTAGGCAACCAGCTTACTGAGATAAGACTCAAGACAAGCTACCACAGGGGTAATCGGCTTATCAATACAGAGCTCAAGACAAGCTACCAAATGGCTAGTCAAGATAGGAACTCAGGACAAGCTTCCATGAGGAAACCCACATGTCCTAACTGAGGTCGAGACAAGCTACCACCTAGGCAACCAGCTTACTGAGATAAGACTCAAGACAAGCTACCACAGGGGTAATTGGCTTATCAATACAGAGCTCAAGACAAGCTACCACAGGGCAACATGCTTGTCCAAACTGAGCACCTTATCAAGACAGAGCACCTAGTCAAGACTGAGAACAAAAGGAAGAACAAACAGACTTAAATACAAGCAACAACCATGGCAACCAGCTTGTCAAGGCAAGCTACCACAGTGCAAAAGACTAGTCAAAACTGAGCACCTAGTCAAGACAGAGAACCTTGTCAAGACTAACTCCCTTCTCAGGACTGAGCACAGAGGGAAGAAACCACAGAACTTAAATACCAACAAAACCAGGTGAAACCAATGAACAGATAAAAGGCAGTTAACTAATAAACACAAGAGACTAGAAACAATTAACAAAGGGAAACCAACAAGTAAAGGTGCCATCTAGAGGTTACTGAAGGAACTGACTGGCACCCTCACACTCATTACAGACCTTGCTCTCTGTGGAGCTGGTCGTGCTGCAGCAGAGTGTGAAGTGGTGGTCTCCTTGACCAGGGAGTGGAGGGGAAGGAGAGACCCCAGGCCACCACTACCATCAACCGGCAGCAATACCATCTACCAACTTCATCTACCGAGGTGCCTGGAGAGAGAGGAGGTGAGGGAAAAAGGAGGCCAGCATTTACAACAGGAGAGGCCTTTCCATCACTGCCTCCCCAAATTGGCCTCCTTTCCAGGAGTGGGAGACAGGGGAGAGGAGCAGCACTCAACATCTACTGCTCGGAAGGGGGGTAGGATCAACTTCTTTTCTATTGAACTTCTGCAGGGGGGTGTCATGCGGTGCATTCCCCAAATACTTTGTATTATGGGCAGGGGGAGGAAAGAAGATTGGCCCTGGGTTAGTTGGAGCTGCCCAGGTGAAGCCTTCATCGCGAAGACCTGGTGTGGGGCTGAGCCTGGGCTTTTCTCCAGCTTTCCCAGGCGAAGACATTTTTCTCCCCCTGCCTGAAGACCACCCACAGAGACTTTATTTATTTTTCCATCGGGGAGTGCACCCCCTGCCGACACCCACCCAACCACCTACCATCCTGTGTGGCACCCCTGCCTTTGCAGCCTCCCTCCTTCCCACCCCCCTCTCCCTCTCTTTGTCTCTCTCTCTGTCTCTCAGGCGGCACCTCTTTTTTTTCAAAACTCATTACTAATTGCCACTTGAGCAGAGGGGAGATGGCCCCTCTCCCAATTACCTCCAACAAGGGGAGAGGCGGGCCTTTAGTTTAACAGCTCACTCTGCTCAAGTGAAGAGTTAAAAAAACCGGAGGCCTTTTAACACCTTCAGGCCTGTGACTTGGGGAGAGTGTAGCTTTTTCTTTTAAATAAAAAGGAACCACCCCATAATGGCGACTACATCTTCGCCGGTGGCGGGGTCAGCCAGAACCTATGTGAGAGTGGTAGCCACAGCCACAGCCGCTCCCGCTTCTTCTGCTGCCCCGTCACCTTTTAAACTTATTACGAAAAAGCTTGGGGTGAAGAGCTACACCCACCCCAACATGACAATTGAGGCGTGTGTAAAGGCCATGGCTGGGGTTGTCGGCCCTTCAGCCATCCTCGCCACCTCAAAAATGTACGGGACGGCTGTGTTCTTCCTGGTGTCGGAGCGGGCGGTGTCCCTGGCCATCGCCAAGGGGCTCACTGTGGGCGGGACCTTCCTGCCGGTGGATCCTCTTGAGGCCACTGCATGGAGGATCGTGATCTCCAATGTCCCGCCCTACATTTCGGGTGAGCTCCTCCTCCCCCACCTGCGCCAACTTGGGGAGGTGAGGTCGGGGATTGCGCCTATCCCACTCGGCTGCCGGGAAGCCAGCCTTCGACATGTCTTCTCCTTCCGGCGCCAGGTCTACATTCAGCTGGCGCGGGAGGTGGACACCGACGGGGCTTTTGTCGTCCTTCACGAGGGGACCACCTACCGCGCCTTCTGGACGTTGGACGGTGTGCGGTGCCATGCCTGTAAGGAGGTGGGGCACATTAGAAAGAACTGCCCCGCCTCCAAGGCCACCAGATCGTCTGGCGTGGCTGAGGCTGGCGCCGCCGCCGCTCCACCCCGGGTATGTACGCGCCTCAGGTACCACTGATGCGCGGTCGTCGTTGGAGGCCGATGCCATCAATGCCTCCGGCGGGGGGGAGGGAGTGCATCCGGGCGGAAAGAAGGCGCGGAACAAAACCAAACATCTCAAGGTGGGTCCCCCCATGGAGGGCGAGCCCTTGGACTTAGAGCCTCTGACACCCGCACTCATCGTGTGGTTGGTCGGGGCAGACGAGGGTGGGAGGGGCCTCGTGCCCGAGCATGTGGCCGCCGCCGCCATGGCGGAAATGTTATTACCTGCGGCCGGGCTCGGGCCCGAGGGACCCGACAAACCTGCCCCACCAGAGGGAGCAGAGGAGGAGGCCCCTGCAGGCATGGAGGCCTCCCTCGCTCCCTCCATGCTAAAAAGAAGGTGCGACCCCCTGGAAGAGGAGGAGGACCGGGAGGAAGAAGGTCCCTCCGAACAGGGGGAGTCGTCGCCTGCCGCGGGCACTGCGCCCCCCCCCGCTGTCACCATCTCCGGCGTTCGGCAGGGGTCGCCTGTCCCTCGGGAGGCTGAGGCAGATGTGTCTGTCCAGCACATGCCTCCCGGGGATGGGGACGAGATCCTGCCCGTGGGGGGGGGGGTCGCGGAACAACCCGTGGCTGAAATAGATTTTCTTTCAGTGCCGTTACCCCTCGATGGGTCGGGCGGCCTGGGGCCTGGGACGGGCGAGTTTGATGAAAGTGAGCTCGCCCAAAGCGACCCGGACTTTTCCCAGGGGCTGCTCGACCTGGTCGAGGTTTTAGCCGAGGTCACCCAATCTGCTGGGTCGGAGGCCGGTGGCGCGGATGAGGAAGGCCCTCTAACTGTGTCTCTGGTGCCGGACGACTTGGAGGTGTTCGGTTTTGTATTTTCTCCGGATTCTCCAGTCGTTCTGGTGTCTGAGGCGGAGGGGGGCTCCGAACTGCCACCGTCTTCTGGCCCGGCACCCCCAGAGGAGCCCAGGGAGGATTCCTCTGCCACCGATCCTGGAGGTGGGATCTGGGCGGAGACGGGGCCAGCTGTTGCGGCTGAGCCGTTCACTGCGCACTGCGCGATGGACGGGTCGGCCGCCGGTGACGACCCCCCGGAGTAGGACAGGGACTCGGTGATGGGCGCAGAGGACGATTTGGATTCCATCGCCGACGAGGCGATGGATGACCCCGTGCCCCTCGCCGGGTCTCCCTTCATTCCCGTCAGGGAACTCTGGGATTTTGTGGCCGTGTGCCACGGTCATCAGAGCAAGACCCGGCTGGCCTTCGCCAGGTGGTCGGAGCTGGCGCTGCTCATCGGGTCGGTCCGCGCCACCGTCAAGGCCGTGGGCGCGGATGCGGACTTGAACCCTCTCGAGCTGCGTCGGCTCAGGTCGTTCCTCACTGGGCTGCTGAGGGAGTGGCGGTCGACTAGCAGCTGCGCTCCCTCCCCCCGTTAGTTGTAAGTAGAGGTTGCACTATGCTTCTGAGATGAAGATAACCATAGCCTGCCTCAACATCAACGGCAGAAGGGAGGCTCGCCGCAGATTTACTAACCTTTCGGTCCTTCGGGACGGGAAGTATGCGGTGTGCTTCCTGCAAGAAACCCACACCGTTCCGGGAGATGAGACCACGTGGCTCCTGGAGTGGCAAGGAGGGGTCAGCATGAGTCACCTCTCCAGCGTTTCCAGCGGGGTGGCTATCGTGCTGGCCCCGCATTTTCAGCCGGAGATCTTGGGGGTCAAGGAGCTCGTGCCGGGCCGCTTGCTCCAGGTCACTGTGCGCCTGGGTGGCGTGCCGCTCCATCTAGTGAAAGTGTACGCCCCTCAGCAAGTGCGCTTCTTTGAAGAAGTGTCCGCTCTTCTGGGCTCCATCGACGCGGGCGAGTGCGTCATCCTCGGGGGGGATTTTAACTGCACCCTCGAGGCGAGGGACCGTTCGGCCCCCCAGCGATGCCCGGCGGCGATGGAGAAGTTGAGGGACCTGGTTGGGTCCTTCGACTTGGTGGACGTCTGGTGACATCTCCATCCCGACTCCAGCGCCTTCACTAGCGTGAGGTCTGGAGGAGGATGGTCTAGAATCGACCGCCTTTATATTTCCCGGGCGTACGTCTCCTGCATTCCAGCAGCTTCCATGCGGCCGGTGCCGTGCACGGACCACCACCTGGTGTGGGCGGAGCTCGTTCCGCTGCGCGCGTGTGGGGTCCGCGTACTGGCATTTTAATAACCTGCTGCTGGAGGACGCGCGGTTCCGGGATTCGTTTCGCTGGTTCTGGGCCGACTCGAGAAGGAAGCGGGGGGGCTTCCCCTCCTTGAGGCTATGGTGGGACGTGGGCAAGGCTCACGTCCATCTCTTCTGTCAGGAGTATGCGAAGGGGTCGACCAAGAGGCGGGAGGCCTGGGTCGGGCGGTTGGAGAAGTTGGTGCTCCACCTGAAGTCCCATCTCGGTCAAGTCTTCAAGGACCCGGCCCTGTGGAAGGTGTACGAAGAGAAGAAGGGCGCGCTGAAGGACCTGCAGCTTGTCGGGTCCCGAGGCGCATACGTGAGGTTGCGGATCCAGTTCCTGCGGGACCTGGACCGCGCGGCTCCCCCTTCTTCTACTCGCTGGAAAAAAGACAGGGTGTCCGTAAGCAGCTCTTGGGGCTGCTGGCCGACGACGGATCTCTGGTCTCGGATCTGGAGGGAATCAGCGTGGAGGCCCACGCCTATTACGGGGCTCTCCACTCGCTGGATCCGTCCAGCGAGGCTGCATGCAGAGTTTTGTGGGATGACCTGCTGAAGGTCGACCTGGAGGGTGCCGAAAAATTGGACGCTCCTCTGAGTCTGGAGGAGCTGACCAGCACCCTCCGCCAGCTCTCCAGGGGAAAGTCCCCGGGGCTGGACGGGCTGACCGTGGAGTTCCACAGGGCGTTCTGGGACATCTTGGGGGGCGACTACGCGCGGGTCCTGGGGGAAAGTTTGGCGACCGGGGAGATGCCCCTCTCTTGGCGCAGGGCGGTTATTGTCCTGCTGCCTAAGAAGAGCGATCTCCGCCTCCTTAAGAACTGGCGCCCGGTCTCCCTCCTCAGCATGGATTATAAAATTTTTGCCAGGGCTATGTCTGCTCGCCTAGGCGCCATGGTGGCCCACATGATCCACCCCGACCAGTCCTACATGGTCCCGGGCCGGACCATCCATGATAACATCCATCTGGTCCGGGACCTGGTCCAGCATTCCCAGAGGGCTGGTCTGTTGGTCGCCTTCCTTTCCCTGGATCAGGAGAAGGCGTTCGATAGGGTGGATCACGAGTATCTCTTCGGGACTCTGCACGCATTCGGGTTCGGGATGCATTTTATCGCCCGGATCCGACTTCTGTACGCTGCCGCAGAGTGTCTGATTAAAGTTAACGGGTCCTTGACGGCGCCCCCTCGCTTAGGGAGGGGGGTGCGTCAGGGGTGCCCCATGCCTGGCCAGTTATACGCCGTTTGCGTAGAGCCTTTCCTGCGCCTCTTGTGGAAGAGGTTGACGGGACTGGCTCTGCAAGGGCCGGGTTTGGAGGTGGTCCTCTCGGCTTATGCCGATGACGTGCTCCTCACGGTCACGGATCCCGCTGACTTGCGGAGGATGCGGGAATGCCAGCAGATTTACTCGGACACATCCTCCTCCAAGATCAACTGGGAGAAATGTTCTGGACTCCTGGTGGGTCAGTGGCAGGTGGACTCCCTGCTGGAGGAGTTCAGGCCCTTCGCCTGGAGCACCACGCACCTCCTCTACTTGGGAGCCTACCTCAGCCCTGCCGCGGATGCCTGGCCGACGAACTGGCAAGAGTTGGAGGCCAAAGTCACCACTCGCTTCGGACACTGGGCAGGATTGCTCCGAGTGTTGTCCTACAGGGGTTGAGCGATGGTCATAAACCAAATGGTGGCCGCCATGTTGTGGTACCAGTTCGTCACTTTGATCCCTCCCCCTGCATTTGTCGGCAAGATACAGAAGAAGCTCATCGACTTCTTCTGGGACAAAAGGAAGCACTGGGTCTCTGCCGTGGTTCTGAGTCTCCCGCTTAGGGAGGGCGGTCAGGCATTGGTGTGCCTCCGCACCCAGGCTGCGACTTTCCATCTTCAGACACTGCAGAGATACCTGTACGTCGAGAATCCTCCGAGATGGTGTGCGCTGGCGACGTACTTTTTCTGCCAGCTGCATGGCCTCAATTACGACATGCAGCTCCTGTTTTTGGAAGTGGGTGGCAGGCGTGTCAGCCTGCAGGAGCTGCCTGTCTTCTACCAGGAACTGCTATGGGTTTGGAACTACGTCGCCTCCAGGCAGAGCTCTCCCCCATCAGGAGTGGCGCCTGTCCTTCGGGAGCCGCTGTTCAGGAATCCGCTCCTCCACGTCCGCGAGTTCGGGTGGCTGGCGGAATGCAGGGCTGTGCCTGGCAAAGTGACTAAAGTCGGGGACCTACTCGATGGCGGAGGAGCGGGCTGGATGGCGCCGGAGGAGTTGGCGTGGTGCATGTCTTGGGACAATGTCCGGCTCGCGGTCGATGCCATCGAGTCGGTGAAAGCGACGCTGCACCCCGGTGCCATGAGGTGTATCGAGGCAGCTCAAGTGTGTGGGGCGATCCCGTCCGAGCTTTCCCCGTTCAGACGGAATTCCTTATCGGCGCCCTGCCCCGAAACCCCCCTCGGGAACCGGCACCTCACAACTTGAGCCGTCTCGAGGAGATACCCTCCGTGCCTTTACATTCCACACGGAGGGGTTTCCTGTACAGGCTGCTCCTGCACACTTTCCACTTTGTCATCTTCGCCTGCCGTCCGGACATGCCATGGCGTGCCGTTTTGCCTTCCGGCGGAGGTCCCCAATGGAGGGCTCTCTATGCGGGAGTCCTCCCTTGTTCTATTGGGGACTTGGCCTGGAGGGTGTTGCATGGAGCAGTCCCGTGCAAAATATTTTTAACTAGGTTCACGGACTCCCAGACCGCCTGTTTGTTCTGCGGTCTGGAGGAGTCCGTTTCTCATATATATGTTGAGTGTGAGAGGTTGCAGCCCCTCTTCCATTATTTGAAGTGGCTGCTCCTCGATTTTTGGTTGCACTTCAGTCCCACGCTCTTGATCTACGGTCACCCGGTGCGGAGCGGAGCGGACAGGTTGGAGGACCTCCTCGTGGGTCTGCTCCTGGGCCTGGCAAAAAAAGCCATCAATTGGTCCAGGCAGCGGGCGGTCGAGGGGGTCATCCAGCCAGATTGCCTCCCTCTCTTCCGCGGCCATGTTCGCGCCCGGGTGGCCCTGGAGATGGAGCACGCGGTGTCCGCTGGCATGCTCGTGCAATTCCGTGACCGGTGGGCGCCGCGGGGACTGGAGTGCATAATTGGATTAGACAACCAAATTTTAATTTGATTTGTTAAGGTTTTTTTAAAGATTTTTTAGTGGTTTAGTTACAGTTTATTTGTTCAATTTATTTGGCCCTACAAAAAGAGAAGAGACTAGAAACAATTAACAAAGGAAAACAAACAAGTGAAGGTGCCATCTAGAGGTTACTGAAGGAACTGACTGGCACCCTCACAGGACCCCCTCCCCTGGGAACGGCTCCTGACGTTCCCCCTGGACGATCAGGATAGTGACAGCGAAAATCCCTGAGGAGTTCAGGATCCGAAATGTCCCAGGCTGAAACAGACAATTATAAAAAGGCCCTCATTTCATTACAAAGACATAAGGCACAGGATAATCATTTAAATTAACATAGAGCATATGCTTAAATTCTCTACACTTCTGAATTATAGTGGTATGGATACCCAAGGGGGGGGAAAGACTTAAAAGGCTCAAGCTAGATAAATCCAAAGTCACAGTCACACGAGTACAACAATAGCCAGCCACGCACCCTCCTGGGCATTTAAAACTAAAAATCAAAAATGACAAAGTCTGTATTAGTACACATGGCGAATCTTCTTAGCTTTTCTTCACTCTTTATCTTGTCCGGGAGAACACGAAAGTTTAACTTGTCCAGGAGAATTTGAGAGGTTATCTTGTCCAGGACAGCTCGAAAATTTAACTTGTCCAGGAGAACTTGAGAGTATCTTATCCAGGAGAGCTCGAAAGTTTATCTTGTCCAGGAGAGCTCGAAAATTAAACTTGTCCAAACCAGGAGGGTAGCAAACACAACGGGGGTCTTCCTCCTAGGAGATTCGAAAAGTATACACAAAAACACAGCGGGGAGTACTCTTCCTAGGAGACCAAACATTTGCCCAAGAGTGCTCGTGAGTATATCGGTACAAAATAGGACAACTTGAAAATTTAACTTGCCCAGGAGAACTTGAAAACCTAACTTTTCTAGGAGAACTTGAAAGCTTAACACGATGAAGGTCCAGCAGACTTGAAATTTCCCTTGGATTTAACATAGGAGACTTGAAAGATCACTGGAAAATTTAACACAACGAAGGCCCAGGAAACTTGCAAGTTAACACACTGAAAGTCCAGGAAATTTGAAAGTTCACTCAGAAGTTTAACACTATGAAGGCCCAGGAAGCTTGAGAGTTGACTTGAGAATTTAACACAGTAGAGGGCCAGGAAGCTTGAGAGCTAAACACAATGTAGGTCCAGTAGACTTGAAAGTTCACATGAAAGATTAACACAGTAGAGCACCAGGAAGCTTGAAAGTTGACTTGAAAATATAACACAACGAAGGCCCAGGAAACTTGGAAGTTAACTAGGGAGTTAACACAACGAAGGCCCAGAAGACTTGAAAGTTCACTTGAATTTAACATAGGAGACTTGAAAGTTCACTTGAAAGTTTAACACTATGAAGGCCCAGTAGACTAGAAAGTTCACTCGGAAATTTAACACTGGAGACTTGAAAATTCATTCGAAAATTTAACACAGAGGGGGTCTTCTTCCTAGGAGACTCAAAAATTAAACAAAGACACAGCGGGGAGTCTTCTTCCTAGAAGACCAAATATTGCCCAAGAGAGCTCGAAAATTAACTCGAGAGTTTCAAACCTTGGCTGGTTGGTTTCTGCTGGGTCCATGTATGGCTCAGTCCTACTGTTAAGGTTGGGAATGGCGGGGCCGTGAAGACACGGGGCCGTACTGTCCGGGCGAGGCTGGTTCTGGACCCAAGTGCAGTTAAACGAGGCGAGGAGTAGGTATGCAGACTTAAATAACATTACTTTACTAGATTCACACATTACTAGATTCACACAAGGTAAAACAGTAACAAACATAAGAGAGCAAGACAAGCTACCAAACAGCTAGTCAAGATAAGAACTCAGGACAAGCTTCCATGAGGAAACCCACTTGTCCAGACTGAGCTGGAGACAAGCTACCACCTAGGCAACCGGCTTGCTGAGATAAGACTCAAGACAAGCTACCACAGGGGTAATCGGCTTATTAATACAGAGCTCAAGACAAGCTACCACAGGGCAACATGCTTGTCCAAACTGAGCACCTTATCAAGACAGAGCACCTAGTCAAGACCGAGAACAAAAGGAAGAACAAAGAGACTTAAATACAAGCAACAACCATGGCAACCAGCTTGTCAAGGCAAGCTGCCACAGAGCAAAAGGCCAGTCAAAACTGAGCACCTAGTCAAGACAGAGAACCTTGTCAAGACTAACTCCCTTGTCAGGACTGAGCACAGAGGGAAGAAACCACAGAAATTAAATACCAACAAAACCAGGTGAAACCAATGAACAGATAAAAGGCAGTTACCTAATAAACACAAGAGACAAGAAACAATTAACAAAGGAAAACAAACAAGTGAAGGTGCCATCTAGAGGTTACTGAAGGAACTGACTGGCACCCTCACACTGACCATTGTATTATCAGTCCCCATGTATTCTTATTGAACATTGAATTATCAGCCATCATGTATCTTTACTGACCATTCAATCAGCTGCCATCATATATTCATACTAACCATTTTAATAGCAGTCCCCATGAATCCTTACTGACGATGGCATTATCAGTCCCAATGTATCCTTGCTGACGTATGTATTATCATCCCCCATGTTTACTTACTGAGCATTGCATTATCAGTGTCCACGTATCCGAACTCTCCATTTCATTATCAGTCCCTATGTATCCTTACTGACCATTATATTATCTGCCCCCATGTATCCTTACTGAACATTGTATTATCAGTACCCATATTTCCTTACTTACCGCTGTATTATCAGTCCCCCTGCATCAATAGTGACCATTGTATTATCAGCCCTCATGTATCCTTACTGACCATTGTATTAACAGCCCCCATGTAGCCTTACTGACCATTGAATTATCAGAACCCATGTATCCTTACTGACCATTGCATTATCAGTCCCCTTGTATACTTACTGACCATTGTTATATCAGTCCACATGTACCCTTACTGACCATTGTATTATCAGCCCCCATGTATCCTCACTGGCCATTTTATATCAGTTCTCATGTATCGTTGTTGGCCATTGTGTTATCAGTGTCCATGTATCCTTACTGACCATTGCATTATCAGCCCCATGTATCCTTACTGACCATTGTTTTATCAGCCATCATTTATCCTAACTGACCATTGTATTATAAGCAGTCATGTATCCATACTGACCATTGAATTATCAGTCCCCATGTATCCTTACTGACCGTTGTATTATCAGTACCAATTTGTCCTTATTGACCATTGCATTATCAGCCCCATGTATAATTTCTGAACCATTGTATTATCAGTCTCCATGTATCCTTACTGACCATTGTAATGTCCGTGTCCATGTATCCTTACTGACCAGTGTTTTATCAGCCCAAATGTATCCTTACTGACCATTGTATTATCAGCCACCATATATCCTTATTGGCCATTGTAATATCAGTCCCCATGTATCCTTACTGACTATGGTATTATCAGTTCCAATGTATCCTTACTGGCCATTGTAATATCCATCCCCATGAGTCCTTACTGCCCATTGCATTATCAGTCCCCATGTATCCTTACTGACCATTGTATTATGAGCCATCATGTATCTTTACTGACCATTGTATTAGCTGCCATCATATATCCATACTGACCGTTTCAATATCAGTCCCCATGTATACTTACTGACGATGGTATTATTGGTCCCCATGTACCCTTACTGACCTAAGTATTATCATCCCCCATGTTTACTTACTGAGCATTGCATTATCAGTATCCGTGTATCTGAACTGTCCATTGTATTATCAGTCCCCATGTATCCTTACTGACCATTATTTTATCTTCCCCATGTATCCTTACTGAACATTGTATTATCCATCCTCATGTTTCCTTACTGACCGTTGCATTATCTGTCCCCATGCATCAATACTGACAATTGTATTATCAGCCCTCATGTATCCTTACTGACCATTGTATTAACAGCCCCCATGTAGCCTTACTGACCATTGTATTAACAGAACCCATGTGTCCTTACTGACCATTGCATTATCAGCCCCCATGAATACTTACTGATCATAGTATTATCAGTCCCCATATATCCGGAGAGGCAGCGGACCTGCGAGTGAGGACCAGAGGCGGCGGAGCTAAATAAAGAGCAGCCCGAGGCAGCGAGGCCCAGAGCCCCGAGACCGGAGAGGCAGCGGACCTGAAAGGGAGTACCAGAGGCATACCAATGCAGGTTCCGGGAGAGATGTAAAAAATAATCCCAGTGTGACGTCAGCAGGAAGAAGGTAAGTGATTGGTTGAGGAGTATTTCTCTCTTTTTTAAACTTTAACTCTGTTTTATAGTTTCTAAGGTCTCTCTGGTGTAGCGGGGACTGTTGGTAAACTATTTAACTATAGTGTAATTAGTGGGATTGATTGATTTAATTTAAACTCAATTAATTAAAGGGTAAATCATGGCTGGACAGCCCGGCCCTGTGATCAGCTCCTCCTGCGAAATGTGGGAACTCAGGGACACTTCCTGTGTCCCTGACAACTTCATGTGCAGGAAGTGCACCCAGCTGCAGATACTGACAGACCGCATTGCGGCACTGGAGCTGCGATTGGTTGCATACTGGAGCGTTCACGATGCTCGGGACATCATGAATAGGACGTTTAGGGAGTTGGACACACCACAGGTAGAGGTTGGACAGGAAGAAAGGGAGCGGGTGACCAACAGGCAGAGTACTAGGTGCAGGCAGGTAGTGCAGGGGTCCCCTGTGGCCATCCACCTCTCCAATGGATATACCACTTTGAGCACTGTTGGGGGGATGGCTTATAAGAACATAACATAATAACATAAGAAATACGAACAGGAGTAGACCAATCGGCCCCTCGAGCCTGCTCCGCCATTCAATATGGTCATAGTTGATCTGATCCTAACCGCCAATCTACTATCACAGAACCATCTCCTGAATCTAACAGAATTAGATACACGAAATAGGAGCAGGATCAGGCTACACGGCCTCTGGGCCCACTCCGCTACCCACAGGGCCATGACAGATCCGAACCTAGACTCATGTCCAAATTCCTGCCCGCTCCCCGTAACCCTTAAGTCCCTTTACCTCTAGGAAACTGTCTATTTCTGTTTTAAATTTAGGTAATGATGTAGCTTCTACAGCTTTTTGGGGCAGGATATCCCAAGGACCTACCACCCTCTGAGTGAAGTATTTCCTCCTCATCTCAGTTTTGAAAGAGCAGCCCCTTATTCTAAGACTATGCCCCCTAGTTCTAGTTTAACCCATCATTGGGAACATCCTCCCCGAATCCACCCGATCCAACCCCTTCACAATCTTATATGTTTCAATAAGATCGTCTCTCATTCTTCTGAACTCCAATGAGTACAGTCCAAATCTACTCAACCTCTCCTCATATGTCCATCACCTCATCCCCGGAATTAACCGAGCAAACATTCTTTGTACTGACCAGAGAGCAAGTAAGTCTTTTCTTAAGTATGGACACCAAGACTGTACGCAGTATTCCAGGTGTGGACTCACCAATACATTGTACAACGGAAGCAATACCTCCCTATTTTAATATTCTATCCCCCTAGCAATGAAAGCCAACATTCCATTGGCCTTCTTAATCATTTGCTGCACCTGCATACTAAACTTTTGAGTTTCGTGCACCAGGACCCCCAGATCCCTTTGTACTTCAGTACTTTCCAGTTTCTTGCCATTAAGATAATAACTTGCTCTACGATCTTTCCTGCCAAATTGCATAACCTCACACTTTCCAGTATTGTATTCCATCTGCCAAATCTCTGCCCACTTACTTAGCCTGTCTATGTCCCCTTGCAGTTTTTTTATGTCCTCCTCACTCACTACTTTCCCTCCCATCTTAGTATCATCTGCAAACTTTGATATGTTACACTCAGTCCCCTCATCCAAATCGTTAAAATAGATTGTAAAGAGTTGGGGACACAGCACTGACCCCTGTGGAACACCACTAGTTACTGATTGCCAGTCCGAGAATGAACCATTTATCCCAAATCTCTGCCTTCTGTTAGATAGCCAATCCTCTATCCATGCCAGAATATTACCCCAATCCCGTGATTAATTATCTTAAGCAATAATCTTTTGTGTGGCACCCTGTCAAATGCCTTTTGGATGTCTAAATACACTATGTCCACTGGTTCCCCTTTATCCACCCTATATGTTACTTCCTCAAAGAAGTCCAGCAAATTTGTCAAACATGACTTCCCCTTCATAAAACCGTGCTGACTTTGTCCTATTAAATTATGTTTATCCAAATGTCCTGTTACTGTCTCCTTAATAATGGACTCCAAAATTTTACCTACCACAGATATGATGCTAACCGCTCAATAGTTTCCAGCCTTCTGTCTACTGCCCTTTTTAAATAAGGGTGTTACATTAGCAGTTTTCCAGTCTGCCGGGACCTTTGCTGAGTCCAGGGAGTTTTGGAAAATTATTACCAATGCATCCACAATCCCTACCTCCACTTCCCTCAAAACCCTAGGATGTAAGCCATCAGGTCCAGGTGCTTTATCCGCCTTGAGTCCCATTATTTTACCGAGTACCACTTCCTTAGTGATTTTGATCGTGTTTAGTTCCTCCCCCCTATAGCCCCCTGTTTGTCCAGTGTTGGGATATTCTTAGTCTCCTCTACTGTAAAGACTGATACACAATATTCATTCAGTGTTTTTGCCATCTCCATATTTCCCACCATTAATTTCCCAGTCTCATCCTCTAAGGGACCAACATTGACTTTAGCCAACCTTTTTCTTTCTTTTTAACTATAAATACTCTTACTATCTGTTTTTATATTATGTGCTAATTTACTTTCATAATCTATCTTCCCTTTCTTAATCAATCTTTTTGTTATTTTTTGCTGTCTTTTAAAGTTATCCCAATCCTCTATCCTCCCACTCGATTTGGCTACCTTATATGCCCTTGTTTTTAGTCGAATACTATCCTTAATTTCTTTACTTAACCACGGATGGCTGTCTTTTCTTTTACACCCTTTTCTTCTCGTTGGAATATATATTTTTTGGAAGTTGTAAAATAACTCCTTAAATATACACCACTGATTATGTATCGTCTTACCCTTTAATCTATTTCCCAATCCACTTTACTCAATTCCGCTCTCATACCTTCATAGTCTCCTTTATTCAAGCTTAGCACGCTTGTTTGAGATCCAACCTTCTCACCCTCTGATTGAATATAGAATTCAACCATGTTATGATCACTCATTCCAAGGGGATCCTTTACTAGGATATTTTTAATTAATCCTGTCTCATTACACAGGACCAGATGTAAGGTTGCTTGCCCCCTGGTCGGTTCAGTTACATACTGCTCAAGAAACCCATCCCTAATACACTCAATGAACTCATCCTCAAGGCAGCCCTGCCCAATTTGATTTGTCCAATTAATATGATAGTTAAAATCCCCCATAATTATAGATGTTCCCTTATTACAAGCCTCAACTATTTCCTGATTGATACTCCGTCCAACAGAGTTGCAACTGTTCGGAAGCCTATAGACTATGCCCACTAGTGTTTTTTCCCCTTATTATTCCTTATCTCCACCCAAACTGTTTCATTATCCTGATCTTTTGACCCAATATCATTTCTCTGTATTACAGTGATTCCTTCCTTTATTAGCAAAGCCAACCCACCTCCGTTCCTTCCTGCCTGTACTTCCTGATTGT
Source organism: Somniosus microcephalus (assembly GCF_052327205.1). Lineage (NCBI taxonomy): Eukaryota > Metazoa > Chordata > Chondrichthyes > Squaliformes > Somniosidae > Somniosus > Somniosus microcephalus. The sequence goes on from NC_140990.1 coordinate 127,325,151, forward strand.
TAAATAACCTGGTATGTTTAATTCTCAGGCATTGTCACCCTGCAGCCATGTTTCTGTAATGGCCACAAGATCATACACATATGTAGTTATTTGTGCCATTAACTCGTCTATTTTGTTATGAATGCTAAATGCATTCATAGATAGAACTTTCAAATATGTTTTGTGACACTTAGTTCTTGCTTTTGCCCTTTTTATTACTTTACCTTTTACTCCATACATTCTGCTCCTTCCTGATACGCTCTGGTTTTTAATTTCCACACTGCTACCTAAACCTATGACCTTCTCTGTTGTCATTTATATTATTTGCTCTCTAGGAACCTCCCCCCAACTAGTTAGTTTAAAGCCCTCTCTACAGCCCTAGTTATATGATTCGCCAGGACTGTAGCCCCAGCCCTGGCAAGTGAACCCCGTCCCAACGGAACAGCTCCATCCTGCCCCAGTGCTGGTGCCAGTGTCCCAGGAAGCAAAACCCATTTCTCCCACACCAGTCTTTGAGCCCCACATTTAACGCTCTAATGATATTTGTCCTAGCCAAATTCGCTCGTGGCTCAGGTAATAATCCAGAGATTATTACCCTTGAGGTTCTGTTATTTAATTTGACCCCTAGCTGCTCATACTCCTTTAACAGAGCCGGCTGCCTAGTCCTATCTACCTCGTTTGTACCAACATGGACCACGACAACTGGATCCACCCCCTCCCACTGCAAGTTTCTTTCCAGCCCAGATGAGATGTCCTTAACCCTGGCACCGAGTAGGCAACACAGCCTTCGGGACTCTCGCTCTCGGCTGCAGAGAACTCTATCTATCCTCCTAATGATACAATCCCCTACCACTACATCATTTCAATTTACTCCCCCCTCTTGAATGGCCCCCCGTTCCACGGTGCTGTGGCCAGGTTGCTCATCCTCCCTGCAGTCCCTGCTCCTCTCCCCACAGGGAGTAGGAACCTCGAACCTGTTGGAGAAGAGCAAGGGCTGCAGCTCCTCCAACACTACCTCCTGGATCCCCGTATCTGCCTCACTCGTAGTCACACCGTCCTGTCCCTGACCATGGGCTACATCTGAATTATTTAACTTCATAGGTGTGACCATCTCCTGAAACACAGAGTCCAGGTACTTCTCCCCCATCCCTGATGTGTCGCAGTGTCTGAATCTCAGACTCCAACTCATCAACACAGAGCTGGAGTTCCTGTAGCCGCAGACACTTGTCACAGATATAATCACCGTGAGCCTCAATGGGGTCCACCAGCTCCCACATCTCGCAACAGTAACACATCACCTGCTCCATTCTATATAATTAATTAAAAATCTTATTGTTAGTTATGGACACCCTCTGCCCGATTATAGATGCTAGTATCCCCTTTAATTAATTGCATTTAAATTAAATCAATCCCTCTAATTACACCAGTTAAATGGTTTACCAACAGTCATTCTGCACCAGAAAGACCTTATTAACTACAATCCACAGAGTTAAAGTTTGAAAAGAGCACCTAGCACCCCACTTACCCTAACTCACAATTACCCAAACTCACAGCACTCTCTGCTGACTCGCACTCAGTGCTTGCTCGCACTAGCACTGGTCTCTTTATACTGTTTGTTTGTTTACAGCCAAATGAGGCAGCCCTGCTGATTGGTTAGAGAACTGGTTTCCACTGCCAGCTGTGCCAATTTACTCCTACTGCAGTGTTACCTTGTTTTACTCTTCTTAAACCAACAGGATCCCAAATATTTAACATTTCCCCTTTACGTAAACTGCTTAAGTAATCTTATCAAGAATGATTTAAAGAGAAATAACAATTAGAGTACTCTCACGCTTACCCAAACTCACAGCACTCTCTGCTGACTCGCATCAGTCAGAGGAAGACAGCAGCAGCCAACAACCTGGCACGAGGGGTGGCTCTGCTGCACAGAATGGGAGGAAAAAGAGTGGTAGAGCTATAGTAATAGGGGATTCAATTGTAAGGGGAATAGATAGGCGTTTCTGCGGCCGCAAACGAGACTCCAGGATGGTGTGTTTGCTCCCTGGTGCAAGAGTCAAGGATGTCTCCGAGCGGCGGCAGAATATCTTGGAAGGGGGGGGGTGAACAGCCAGTTGTCGTGGTGCATATAGGCACCAACGATATAGATAAAAAGCGGGATGAGGTCATAAAAGCAGAATATAGGGAGTTAGGAGGTAAATTAAAAAACAGGACCTCAAAGTTAGTAATTTCAGGATTGCTACCAGTGCCACGTGCTAATCAGAGTAGAAATAGAAGGATACTTCAGCTGAATACGTGGCGAGAGGAATGTTGCCAGGGGCAGGGATTCAAGTTCCTGGGACATTGGAACCGGTTCTGGGGGAGGTGGGACCAGTTCAAACCGGACGGTCTGCACCTGGGCAGGGCTGGAACCGATGTCCTAGGGGGAGTGTATGCTAGTGCTGTGGGGGAGGGTTTAAACTAAATGGAAGGGGGTTGGGAACCTGAGCAGGGAGACAGAGGGAAGGGAAAAAAGGATAAAAGCAAAAGATAGGAAGGAGGAAAACAAAAGTGGCAGTCAGAGAAATCAACGGTTTAAATCAAACGTGGCCACAGTAAATAATAATTCTAATAGGTCTAAGAGCGTTAAAAAAACAAGCCTGAAGGCTTTGTGACTTAATGCGAGGAGCATTTGCAATAAGGTGGATGAATTGGCTGCGCAAATAGAGGTAAACAAATATGATTTGGTTGGGATTACGGAAACGTGGCTCAAGGATGGCAAGAATGGGAACGCAACATCCAGGGGTATTTGATATTCAGGAAAGATAGGCAAAAAGGAAAGGGAGGAGGGGTAGCATTACTGGTTAAAGAAGGGATTAACACAATTGTAATGAAGGATATTAGCTCTGATGATGTGGAATCAGTATGGGTAGAATTGAGAAATATTAAGGGGAAAAAACCATTAGTTGGAGTGGTATATCGACCTCCAAACAGTAAGTCAGAGGTTGGGGATGGAATTAAAAGGGGAAATTAAGGAAGCGTGCAATAAGGGCACAGCTGTCATCATGGGCGACTTTAATCTACATATAGCTTGGGCTAACCAATTTAGTAAAAATACTGTGGAGGAGGAATTCCTGGAGTGTTTACGGGATTGTTTCCAGGACCAATACGTCGAGGAACCAAGCAAAGATCAGGCCATCTTTGACTGGGTATTATGTAACGAGAAAGGATTAATTCGCAATCTTGTTGTAAGAGGCCCCTTGGGTCGGAGCGATCATAATATGATGGAATTCTTCATTAAGATGGAGAATGAAGCAGTTGACTCAGAAACTAGGGTCCTCAATTTAAATAAATGTAACTACGATGGTCTGAGGAGCGAGTTGTGTAGGATTGATTGGGGAATTGCACTCAAAGGGCGGATGGTGGATAGGCAATGGCAAACATTCAAAGACCGAATGGATGAGCTACAGAATTTGTTCGTCCCTGTTTGGCATAAAAATATAACAAAAAAGGTGAATCCACCGTGGCTAACAAGGGAAATTAGGGATAGCATAAGATCCAAGGAGAGGACCTACAAATGGGCCAGAAAAAGCAATAATCCTGAGGATTGGGAGCAGTTTAGGATTCAACAAAGGAGGACAAAGGGATTAATTAAGAAAGGGAAAATCGAATATGAGAGTAAGCTTTCAGGGAACATAAAAACTGACTGTTAAAGCTTTTATAGATATGTAAAGAGTAAAAGATTGGTGAAGTCAAGCGTAGGTCCCTTGCTGTCAGAATCAGGGGAATTTATAATGGGGAGCAAAGAAATGGCAGACCAACTAAATACATATTTTGGTTCTGTCTGCACAAAGGAGGACAAAAATAACCAGCCAGAAATACCGCGGAATATAGGGTCTGATGAAAGGGTGGAACTGAAAGAAATCAGTATTTGTAGGGTAATGGTGTTAGGAAAATTGATGGGACTGAAGGCCGATAAATCCCCAGGGCCTGATAATCTACATCCCAGATTCCTTAAGAAAGTGGCCCTAGAAATAGTAGATGCATTGCTGGTCAGCTTCCTGAATTCAATAGACACTGGAACAGTACCCATGGATTGGAGGGTAGTTAATGGTACCCCACTATTCAAAAAAGGTGGCAGAGAAAAAGCGGGGAAATATGGACTGGTAAGCCTGACATCGGTAGTGGGGGAAATGCGATAGTCCATTATAAAAGATGTAATAGCAGAGCACTTGGAAAGCAGAGACAGGATCGGACAAAGTCAATATGGATTTACAAAAGGTAAGTCATGCTTGACTAATCTACTGGAATATTTTGAGGATGTAACTCGTAAAATAGATAAGGGAGAAGCAGTGGATGTGGTGTATTTGGACTTTCAGAAGGCTTTCGATAAGATCCCGCATAAGAGGTTAGCGTGCTAAATTAAGGCACATGGGATTGGGGGCAAGGTATTGACTGGGATAGAGAACTGGTTGGCGGACAGAAAGCAAAGAGTTGGAATAAACGGGTCATTTTCCAAGTGGTAGGCAGTGACTAGTGGGGTACTGCAAGGATCGGTCCTAGGACCCCAACTGTTCACAATACATATTAATGATCTGGACGAGGGAAATGGATGTAATATCTCCAAATTTGCAGACGACACAAAGCTGGGTGGGAGGGTATGCTGTGATGAGGATATCATGAAACTCCAGTACGATGTGGACAGGTTGGGTGATTGGGCAGAAACATGGCAAATGCACTATAATGTGGATAAATGTGAGGTTATCCACTTTGGTGGCCAAAACAGGAAGGCAGATAATTATTTGAATAGCAATAGATTGGCGGAAGGGGAAGTGCAACGAGACCTGGGTGTCCTTGTGCAACCGTCGCTGAAGGTAAGCATGCAGGAGCTGCAGGTGGTTAAGTAGGCAAATGGTATGTTGGCATTGGTAGCAAGAGGGTTAAGTACAAGAACAAGGATGTCTTGCTGCAGTTGTAGGGCCTTGGTGAGACCGCACCCTGAGTATTGTGTGCAGTTTTGGTCACCTTACCTGATGAAGGACGTACTTGCCATGGAGGGAGTGCAGCGAATATTCACCAGGCTGTTACCTGGGATGGCAGGAATGACGTACGAGGAGAGATTGTGTCAGTTGGGCTTATACTCACTGCAGTTTAGAAGATTGAGACGGGATCTAATCGAAACCTATAAAATTCTTTCAGGTCTGGACAGACTGGATGCAGAAAGGATGTTTCTGATGGCCGGTGTGTCCAGAACAAGGGGTCATAGTCTAAGGATAAGGGGTAAGCCATTTAGGACTGAAATAAGGAGGAATATCTTCACCCAGAGAGTGGTGAACCTGTGGAATTCTCTGCCACAGAAATCGGTGGAGGCCAGTTCATTAAATACATTCAAGAAAGAGTTGGATATATTTCTTGAGGCTAAAGGGTCAAGGGATATGGGGAGAAGGCAGTGAAAGGGTACTGAATTTGGATCAGCCATGATCTCATTGAATGTCGGAGCAGGCTCGAAGGGCCGAATGGCCTACTACTGTTCCTATCTTCTATGTTTCTATGTTTCTATCCTTACTGACAATTAGGTTATCAGCCCCCATGTATCTCATGGACCATTTAATATCAGTCCCCGTATATCCTTACTGACCATTTCATTATCAGTCCCCATTCATCCTTTCTGACCATTTTATTATCACACCTCATGTATACTTACTGACCATTGTATTATCAGTGTCCACGTACCCTTACTGAACATTGTAATATCAGACCCCATGCATCAATACTGACCATTCTATTGTCAGCACTCATGTATCCTTACTGACCATTGTATTAACAGCCCATGTATCCTTACAGACCATTGTATTATCAGAACCCATGTACCCATACTGACCATTGCATTATCAATCCCCATGTAACCTTACTGACCGTTGTAATATCAGTCCACATGTATCCTTACTGACCATTGTATTATCACCCACCATGTATACTTACGGACCATATTATTATCAGTCCGCTTCTATCCTTACTCACCATTGTATTATCAGGCCTCATGTATCCTCACTGGCCATTTTAATATCAGTTCCCATGTATCCATACTGACAATTGAATTATCAGTCCCCATGTATCCTTACTGACCATTGTAATATCTGTCCCCATGTATCCTTACTGACCATTGTACTATCAGCCCCATGTATCCATACTGACATTTGCATTATCTGCCCCCCTGTATCCTTACTGACCATTGAACTATCAGTCCCCATTGATCCTTACTGACCATTGTATTATCAGTGCCATGTATCCTTACTGGCCATTGTAATATCAGTCCTCACGTATCCTTACTGACCATTGTATGATAAGTCCCAATGTATCCTTACTGGCCATTGTAATATCCGTCCCCATGAGCCCTTACCATCCATTGCATTATCAATCCCCATGTATCCTGACTGACCGTTATATTTTCAGTGTCCATGTATCCTTAATGACCATTGTATTATCAGCCCACATGTATCCTTACTGACCATTGTATGTTCAGTTCCCTTGTAGCCATACTGATTATGGCATTATCAGTCCACATGTATCCTTACTGACCAATGCATTTCAGTCCGCTGTAACCATAATGACTATTGTATTATCAATTCCGATGTAACGTTACTGGCCATTGTAATATCAGTCCCCATGTATCATGACTGGCCACTGTATGATCAGCCATCATGTATCCATATTGGCTATTGTAATATCAGTAAATATGTATCCTTTCTGACCATTGTATTATCTGCTCCCATATATCCTTACAGACCGCTATATATTATCTGCTCCCATGTATCTTTACTGAACATTGTATTATCAGTCCCCATGTATCCTTACTGACCATTGGATTATCAGCCCGCATTTATCCATACTGACCATTGCATTTTCAATCCCCATGTATCCTTACTGACCATTGTATTATCAGCAAACCATTATTCTTAGTCAGGATTGGAATTTCAGTCGCCACATGTCCTTACTGACCATTATATGTTCAGCCCCCATATATCCTTATGGACCATTGTAATATCATTTCCCATGTTTCATTACTAACAAGTGTATTATCTGCCCTCATATATCCTTACTCTCCATTGTATTATTAGTCCCCAAGTATACTTTCTGACCAGTCTATTATGAGCCCCCATATATCCTTAATGACCTTTGTAGTATCAGCCCCCATGTAAACTTAATGACCATTGCATTATTAGTACCCATGTACCCTTATGGAAAATTGTAATATCAGTTTCCATGTATCATTACTGGCCAATGCATTATCAATACCCATGTATCATTACTGACCATTGCATTTTCAGTCCAATGTACCCTGACTGACCATTGCATTAACAGTCCCCATATATTCTTAGTGACCATTGCATTATCAGTCCCCAAGTAATCTTACTGACATTTGTTATATCAGTATATATGTATCCTTACTGATCTTTTAATATCAGTTTCCATGTATCATTACTAACCATTACATTAACAGTCCCCATGTATCCTTACTGACCATTGTATTATCAGTTCCCATGTATGCTTCCTAATCACTGCATTATCGGTACCCATGTATCCTTACTGAAAATTGTAATATCAGTTTCCATGTATCATTAATGACCATTGCATTATCACTCCCCATGTATCCTTACTGACGATTGTATAATCAGACGCCATGTATCCTTACTGACCAATGCATTATAAGTCCCCATGTATCCTTACTGACAATTGTAATATCAGTACCCATGTATCATTACTGACAATTGTATTATCAGTCCCCTTGTATCCTTACTGACCATTGTAATATCAGTCAACATGTATCTTTACTGACCATTGTAATATCGGTCCCCATGTATCCTTACTGACCATTGCATTATCAGTACCCTTGCATCCTTACTGACCAATGTAATATCAGTCCCCAAGTACCATTACTGACCATTATATTATCATTCCCCATGAATCCTTACTGACTTTTGTAATATCACTCCCCGTGTATCCTTACTGACCTTTGTATTTTCAGCCTCCATTATCCGTATTGAACATTTCATTATCAGTCCCCATGTACACTTACTGACCATTGCATTATCAGTTCCCATGTATCTTTACTGACCATTATATTATCAGTCCCCAAGTAATCTTATTGACCATTGTATTATCAGTCCCCATGTATCATTACTGGCCTTTGTAATATCACTCCGCGTGTATCCTTACTGACCATTTTATTAAAAGCCCCCATGTATCCATATTGAGCATTGCATTATCAGTCCCCATGTATCTTTACTGACCATTATATTATCAGTCCCCATGTAATCTTATCGACCATTCTATTATCAGTCCCCATGTAATCTTACTGATCATTGTATTCTCAGTCCCCATGAATCCTTTCTGACCTTTGTACTTTCACTCCCCGTGTATCATTATTGACATCTTTATTATCAGCACCCATGTATCCATATTGAACATTGCATTATCAGTCTCCATGTATACTTATTGACCATTGCATTATCAGTCTCCATGTATCCTTACTGACCACTGTAGTATCAGTCCCTATGTATCCTTACTGACCATTATATTACCAGTCGCCATGTATCGTTATGGACCATTGCCTTATCAGTCCACATGTATCGTTACTGGACATTGTATTATCAGTCCCCATGTATCGTTACTAACCTTTTAAATATCTGTCCCCATGTATCCTTACTGACCATTGTAATATCATTGCCCATGTATCATTAGTGACCACTGTACTATCAGCCCCATATATCCATACTGATCATTGAATTATCTGCCCCCATGTATCCTTACTGACCATTGAATTATCAGTCCCCATGTATCCTTACTGTCCATTGTATTATCAGTCCCATGTATAATTACTGACCATTGTAATATCAGTCCCCACGTATCCTTACTGATCATTGTATTATAAGTCCAATGTATCCTTACTGGCCATTGTGTTATCAGTCCCTATGTTTCCTTACTGACCATTGTATTTTCAGTCCCCATGTACCCATACTGATTATGGCATTATCAGTCCCTATGTATCCTTACTGGCCATTGTAATATCAGATCTCATGTATCATTACTGACAATTGTATTATCAGACAACTTGTTTCCTTACTAACCATTGCATTATCAGTCCCCATGTAACATTACTGACCATTGTATTATCAGTTCCCATGTATACTTACTGACCATTGTATCATCAGTCCCCAAGTATCCTTATTGAGGATTGGCATTTCAGACCCCATATATCCTTACTGACCATTGTATTTTCAGGCCCCATATATCATTAATGACCATTATCTTATCAGCCCCCATGTATCCTTATGGACCATTGTAATATGAGTTCCCAGGTATCCTTAGTGACAAGTTTATTATCAGCCGTCATATCTCCTTACTGACCATTGTATTATCAGTACCCAAGTATCCTTACGGACCATTGTATGAGGAGCACCCATATATCCTTACTGCCATTGAATTATCAGCCCCCATGTATCCTTGCTGAACATGTGTTATCAGTCCCCATGCATCCTTTCTGATTAGTGCATTATCAGTCCCCATGTATCTGTGAAACCATTGCGTTATCAGTACCCATGTATCCTTACTGAAAATTGTAATATCAGTTGCCATGTATCATTACTGACCATTGCTTTATCCGTCCTCATGTAACCTTACTGACCAATGTATTATCAGTCCCCATGTATCCTTACTGACCATTGCATTATCAGTCCCCATGTATCCTTACTGACCATTGCATTATCAGTCCCCATGTATCCATATTCAACATTGCATTATCAGTCCCCATGTATACTTACTGACCATTGCATTATCAGTCCCCATGTATCTTTACTGACCATTATATTACCAGCCCCCATGTAATCTTACTGATCATTGTATTATCAGTCCCCATGAATCCTTTTTGACCTTTGTAATATCACTCCCCGTGTATCCTTACTGACATTTTCATTATCAGCCCCCATGTATCCATATTGAACATTGCATTATCAGTCCCCATGTATACTTACTGACCATTGCATTATCAGTCCCCATGTATCCTTACTGACCACTGTAGTATCATTCCTATGTATCCTTACTGACCATTGTATTTTCAGTCCCCATGTACCCATACTGATTCTGGCATTATCATTCCCTATGTTGTCAGTGTTGGTGTCACGGGGCCGTGTAGATACGGGGCCATGCTGTCCGGTCGAGGTAGGTTCTGGACCCAAGTGCAGACAGACGAGGTGAGCAGCAGGTATACAGTCTTAAGTAACAGTACTTTACTAGATTCACACATTACTAGATTCACAGAAGGCAAACAGTAACAAACATAAGAGCTCAAGACAAGCTACCAAACGGCGAGTCAAGATAGGAACTCAGGACAAGTTTCCATGAGGCAACTCACTTGTCCAGACTGAGCTCGAGGCAAGCTACCACACAGGCAACCGGCTTGCCGAGATAAGACTCAAGACAAGCTACCACAGGGGTATTCGGCTTAACAATACAGAGCTCAAGACAAGCTCACCCAGACTGACACTGAGTGCGAGTCAGCAGAGAGTTCAGTGAGTTTGGGTAAGTGTGTGAGTTCTTTAATTGTTATTTCTCTTCAACTCATTCTTGGTAAGATTACTTAAGCAGTTTAAGTAAAGGGGAAAGTTAAATATTTGAGATTCTGTTGGTTTAAGAAGAGTAAAACAAGGTTACACTGCAGTAGGAGTAAATTGGCACAGCAGGCAGTGGAAACCAGCTTTCTAACCAATCAGCAGGGGTGACTCATTTGTCTGTAAACAAACAAACAGTATAAAAAGACAAAGCTAGTGCGAGCAAGCACTGAGTGCGGATCAGCAGAGAATGCTGTGAGTTTGGGTAAGTGTGTGAGTTCTTTAATTGTTATTTCTCTTTAAATCATTCTTGATAAGATTACTTAAGCAGTTTAAGAAAAGGGGAAAAGTTAAATATTTGGGATTCTGTTGGTTTAAGAAATGTAAACAAGGTTACACTGCAGTAGGTGTAAATTGGCACAGCAGGCAGTGGAAACCAGTTTTCTAACCAATCAGCAGGGGTGACTCATTTGGCTGTAAACAAACAAACTGGATAAAAAGACCAGTTCTAGTGCGAGTCATCAAAGAGTGCTGTGAGTTAGGGTAAGTGGGGTGTTAGGTGCTCTTTTCAAAATTTAACTCTGTGGGTTGTAGTTAATAAGGGCTTTCTGGTGCAGAGTGACTGTTGGTAAACCATTTAACTGCTGTAATTAGAGGGATTGATTTAAATTAAATCCAATTAATTAAAGGGGATACTAGCATCTATAATCGGGCAGAGGGTGTCCATAACTAACAATAAAAAATGTAATTAATTACATAGAATGGAGCAGGTGATGTGTTACTGTTGCGAGATGTGGGAGCCAGTGAACCCCATTGAGGCTCACGGTGATTATGTCTGTGACAAATGTCTGCTGCTACAGGAACTCCAGCTCCGTGTTGATGAGCTGGAGTCTGAGCTTCAGACACTGCGACACATCAGGGAGGGGGAGAAGTACCTGGACTCTGTGTATCAGGAGGTGGTCACACCTATGAAGTTAATTAATTCAGATATAGCCCATGGTCAGGGACAGGACGGTGTGACTATGAGTGAGGCAGGTACGGGGATCCAGGAGGTAGAGCTGGAGGAGCCGCAGCCCTTGCTCTTGTCCAGCATGTTCGAGGTTCTTACTCCCTGTGGGGACGGGAGCAGGGACTGCAGGGAGGATGAGCAACCTCGCCACAGCCACGTGGAACGGGGGGCCGCTCAAGAGGGGGGAGTAACTAGAAATGTTGTAGAGGTAGGGGATAGTATTATGAGGGGGATAGATAGATTTCTCTGCGACCGAGAGCGAGAGTCCCGAAGGCTGTGTTGCCTACCCGGTGCCAGGGTTAAGGACAACTCTTCTGGGCTGGAAAGAAACTTGCAGTGGGAGGGGTGGATCCAGTTGTCGTGGTCCATGTTGGTACAAACGACGTAGATAGGACTAGGAAGCCGGTTCTGTTAAAGGAGTATGAGCAGCTAGGGGTCAAATTAAAAAACAGAACCTCAAGGGTAATAATCACTGGATTATTATCTGAGCCACAAGCAAATTTGGCTAGGACAAATATAATTAGAGGGTTAAATGCGTGGCTCAAAGACTGGTGTGGGAGAAATGGGTTTTGCTTCCTGGGACACTGGCACCAGTACTGGGGCAGGAGGGAGCTGTTCCGTTGGGACGGGCTTCCCTTGGCCAGTGCTGGGACGAGAGTCCTGGCGGATCATATAACTAGGGCTGTAGAGAGGGCTTTAAACTAACTAATGGGGGGGAGGTTCCTAGACAGCAAATAATAAAAATGACAGCAGAGAAGGTCATAGACTTAGGTAGCAGTGGGGAAATTAAAAACCAGAGCGTGTCAGGAAGGGGCAGAAGGTATGAAGTAAAATGTAAAGTAATAAAAAGGGCAAAAGCAGGAACTAAGTGTCACAAAACATATTTGAAAGTTCTCTATCTGAATGCACGTAGCATTCGTAACAAAATAGATGAGTTAATGGCACAAATAACTACATGTGGGCATGATCTTGTGGCCATTACAGAAACATGGCTGCAGGGTGATAATGCCTGGGAAGTAAACATACCAGGTTATTTAATGATCAGGAAGGACAGGCTGGAAGGAAGGGGAGGTGGGGTGGCTATGTTATTAAAGGAAGGAATCACTATAATACAGAGAAATGATATTGGGTCAAAAGATCAGGGTAATTAAACAGTTTGGGTGGAGGTAAGGAATAATAAGGGGAAAAAAACACTAGTGGGCCTAGTCTATAGGCCTCCGAACAGCTGCAACTATGTTGGGCGGAGTATCAATCACGAAATAGTTGAGGCTTGTAATAAGGGAACATCTATAATTATGGGGGATTTTAACTATCATATTAATTGGTCAAATCAAATTGGGCAGGGCTGCCTTGAGGATGAGTTCATTGAGTGTATTAGGGATGGGTTTCTTGAGCTATATGTAACTGAACCGACCAGGGGCAAACAACATTAGATCTGGTCCTGTGTAACGAGACAGGATTAATTAAAAATGTCCTAGTAAAGGATCCCCTTGTAATGAGTGACCATAACATGGTTGAATTCCATATTCAATTAGAGGGTGAGAAGTTTGGATCTCAAACAAGCGTGCTAAGCTTGAATAAAGGAGACTATGAACGTATGAGTGCGGAATTGTGTAGAGTGGATTGGGAAAATAGATTAAAGGGTAAGACAATACATGATCAGTGGCGTACATTTAAGGAGTTATTTTACAACTTCCAAAAAATATATATTCCACTGAGAAGAAAAGGGTGTAAAAGAAAAGACAGCCATCCGTGGCTAAGTAAAGAAATTAAGGATAGTATTCGACTAAAAAGAAGGGCATATAAGGTAGCCAAATCTAGTGGGAGGGTAGAGGATTGGGAAAACTTTAAAAGACAGCAAAAAATAACAAAAAGATTGATTAAGAAAGGGAAGATAGCTTATGAAAGTAAATTAGCAAAAAATATGAGAACAGATAGTAAGAGTTTTTATAGTTATATAAAAAGAAAAAGAGTGGCTAAAGTAAATGTTGGTCCCTTAGATGTTGAGACCAGGAAATTAATGGTGGCAAATATGGAGATGGCAAAAACACTGAATGAATATTTTGTATCAGTCTTTACAGTAGAAGACACAAAGAATATCCCAACACTGGACAAACAGGGGGCTATATGGGGGGAGGAGCTAAACACGATCAAAATCACTAAGGAAGTGGTACTCGGTAAAATAATGGGACAGAAGGCGGATAATTCACCTGGACCTGATGGCTTACATCCTAGGGTCTTGAGGGAAGTGGCGGTAGGGATTGTGGATGCATTGGTAATAATTTTCCAAAACTCCATGGACTCAGCAAAGGTCCCGGCTGACTGGAAAACTGCTAATGTTACACCCTTATTTAAAAAGGGCAGTAGACAGAAGGCTGGAAACTATAGACCGGTTAGCCTAACATCTGTGGTACATAAAATATCGGTGTCCATTATTAAGGAGACAGTAACAGGACATTTGCATAATCATAATTTAATAGGACAAAGTCAGCATGGTTTTATGAAGGGGAAGTCATTTTTGACAAATTTGCTGGAGTTCTTTGAGGAAGTAACATATAGGGTGGATAAAGGGGAACCAGTGGATGTAGTGTATTTAGACTTCCAAAAGGCATTTGACAAGGTGCCACACAAAAGATTATTGCTTAAGATAAAAAATCACGGGATTGGGGGTAATATTCTGGCATGGATAGAGGATTGGCTATCTAACAGAAGGCAGAGAGTTGGGATAAATGGTTCATTCTCAGAATGGCAATCAGTAACTAATGGTGTTCTGCAGGGGTCAGTGCTGTGTCCCCAACTCTTTACAATCTATATTAACGATTTGGAGGAGGGGACCGAGTGTAACATATCAAAGTTTGCAGATGATACTAAGATGGGAGGGAAAGTAGTGAGTGAGGAGGACATAAAAAACCTGCAAGGGGACATAGACAGGCTGTAATGCTTTGCGCCGATGACTGAGATCCGCAAAACCTCCTGACAGACTCACTTATACCAACTTTTAAGAAACATCACCCCGATGGACTAAATCTAAAGAAGGGGTGAATGTAATGAAATCTGTTTGTCTTGCCTGTATTCGTTTTGCACTCATGTATATTACCCTCCCCCACATAGTGTATAGTTTCACTTCCTCTTTCCTGACTAACCTGGAAGGTTCCAGGTCTTGGCTCTTGGCTCCGCCCCTGACTTCTCTTACTTAAAGATCCCAGGATCTGTATGACTCATTCCTGCGAGCCAGTCAGTGTGTTGAGATGTTTGCTCTGATATTAGTGATTAAAAGCCAACTTGTTAAAGTCTATAACTTCTAGTTTTGTGCTTATTGAAGGCACATCAATTTTTATCACTAAAGAATACTAGGATGGATCGACTCCTAAAACCAAAGCATCTGGACTTGGATCCACATTCTGCTGAAGCATCAAATCAATTTGGACACTGGCTCAAATGCTTCGAACTCTTCGCAAGGGCCTCATCTGCTAGCGAGGTAGATAAACTGAGTCTACTGAATACTCGCGTTAATCATCGGATTTATTCGTTCATCTGGGACGCCACCTCTTACACGGAGGCCATCACTATCCTGAAGGCCCAATACCAGAGGCCAGTAAACGAAGTGTACGCCAGACATCTGCTGGCTACACGCAGGCAGCGACCTAAGGAAGCAATGGACGATTTCTTACAGGGCCTAAAGGACTTGTTCCGGGACTGTAACTGCAAGGCCGTGACGGCCAACGTGTACTCTGAAGAATTGATCCGCGATTCCTTCATCACGGGCCTCAAATCGAATTATATCTGGCAGAGACTGCTGGAGAAGGAGGTCCTGGACTTAAAAAAGGCAGTGGCCACTGCGCGATCGCTGGACATGGCCCAGAAAAACTCTGACTCTTATTCTTCTGGCCATGCGGCCCTCACTGCCTTGGGTGCGCCGAGCGGGCCGCCATCTTGGAATCAGCCATCTTCCCCATCCAGGTCTCAGACCAGCTCCACACCGCCGGATTCACCACACAGAATTTCACCCAGGAGTCCTACTACAGCGGCAATGTCTCAAGGCCCGAAATGCTACTTCTGCGGCCTGGCCAAGCACCCCAGACAACGATGCCCAGCGAAGGACGCTACATGCTTCAAATGTAAGAAAAAGGGGCATTTTAGCAATGTCTGCAGGGGGAATGCAATTTCCAACTCCGTCACTGCCTCGAGCGAGCCGTGCGGGCCTCCATCTTGGGATCCGCCATCTTTTCACGACTCAACGGCCGCCCAGGGCCCAACAGTGGCTTCGATCACGGTGGATCAATCCAGGCCACACCCGTTGACAAAATCCATGATGGACATACAGGTAAACGGGAATTTAACGAAATGTTTAATTGACGGTGGGAGTACCGAGAGTTTTATCCACCCTAGCCTGGTATGGCGGCACTCATTAACGGTAACCCCTTCACGGAGCAGAATTGCTATGGCTGCTATGCCCCACACTTCGGACATTTTGGGCTGCTGTGTGTTAACACTGACTGTAAAGGCATGGACTACAAGGATTTTAAACTCCTCGTGATGCCAGAACTCTGTGTTAATGTAATCTTAGGCCTGGACTTCCAGTGCCACCACGAAAGTGTCACGCTAGCATATGGCGGGTCCCAGCCGCCACTCACAGTCTGTGGCCTATCAACCTTAAAAATCAGCCCGCCCTCCTTATTCGCTAATCTCGCTCCGAACTGTAGGCCCATCGTGACCAAAAGTAGACAGTACAGTCTGGAAGACAGGCACTTTATCAAAGCGGAAGTGGACAGACTCCTGCGGGAAGGCATTATTGAATGCAGTAGCAGTCCGTGGCGTGCCCAAGTAGTCATAGTTAAAAATAGCAAAAAGAAACGGATGGTAATTGACTACAGCCAGACTGTAAATATTTATACCCAGCTGGACGCCTACCCTTTACCCCGCATATCAGAAATGGTCAGCCAGATTGCGCAATACCGAGTCTTCTCGACTATCGACCTCAAATCCGCGTATCACCAGCTCCCCATTAGAATGGAGGACCGCCCATACACCGCCTTTGAGGCGAACAGACGCCTCTACCATTTTCTCAGAGTGCCCTTTGGGGTAACAAATGGGGTCTCGGTCTTCCAACATGAGATGGACCGCATTGTTGACGAGAATAAACTACAAGATACCTACCCCTATCTGGACAATATCACTATCTGCGGGCACAACCAGCAAGACCACGATCTAAATCTTGCGAGATTTTTAAAAACTGCCCTAAAGCTGAATCTAACCTACAACGAAGACAAATGTGTCTTCAACACAACCCGTCTCTGTATCCTCAGCTGTGTGGTGGAAGACGGGGTAATTGGACCGGACCCTGACCGATTACGCCCCCTAAAGGAACAGCCCCTGCCACACAAAAGGTGCCTGGGAGTTTTTTCGTATTATGCCCAATGGGTGCCCAATTATTCTGAGAAGGCCCAACCCCTCATTAAATCGACGTCCTTCCCACTATCAGCTGAAGCTCGGGAGGTTTTCACCAGTATCAAACAGGACATTGAAAGGGCTGCACTGTGTGCAGTGGACGAAAGCATTCCCTTTCAAGTCGAAAGCGATGCGTCAGACTTTGCCTTAGCTGCGACCCTCAATCAGGCTGGGAGACCTGTGGCCTTCTTCTCCCGAACCCTTCAGGGACCTGAAGTCAGGCACTCTTCTGTCGAGAAGGAGGCACAGGCTATAGTGGAGGCAGTGCGGCACTGGAGATACTACCTAGCTGGCAAACGTTTCACACTGCTCACCGGCCAGCGGTCGGTGGCTTCCATGTTTAATGACAAACAAAGGGGGAAAATCAAGAATGACAAAATACTCAGGTGGTGGATCGAACTATCCATGTTCAACTATGATATTATGTACAGGCCGGGAGCCCTTAATGAACCCCCAGGCGCCCTATCGTGGGGAAAGTGTGCCAGCATTCATAGGGACAAATTACAGGGTCTCCACAACGACCTCTGTCACCCAGGGGTCACCCGACTATACCATTTTATAAAGTCCCGCAATCTGCCCCACTCCATCGAGGAGGTCAGGGCAATGACCAGAGCCTGCCGCATCTGTGCGGAATGCAAGCCTCGTTTCTACAGGCCTGACCGTGCACACCTTATCAAAGCCACACGGCCATTCGAGCGCCTAAGTCTGGACTTCAAGGGACCCCTTCCCTCTGCCGACCGTAATGTATGCTTCCTCAATATCATCGATGAATATTCCCGCTTCCCCTTCGCCATTCCCTGCCCAGACATCACCAGTGCCCCGGTCATCACGTGTCTCTGTAATCTATTCTGCATGTTTGGCAGGCCGAACTACATACACAGCGATAGGGGGACGTCATTTATGAGTGACGAACTGCGCCAGTTCTTCCCTTCAAAGGGGATAGCCACTACCAGAACCACTAGCTACAACCCCCGGGGTAATGGGCAAGTGGAAAGGGAGAATGCTACTGTTTGGAAGGCTGTCACGTTAGCCTTAAAGTCAAAAGGCCTTCCGACCTCCCGCTGGCAGGAAGTCCTCCCAGACGTGCTCCACTCCATAAGTTCACTGTTATGTACAGCCACTAACGCTACTCCTCACGAAAAGATGTTCGTTTTTCCCCGGAAATCCACCTCGGGCGTATCTCTACCCGCGTGGCTGACATCTCCAGGGACAGTACTATTGCGGAAGCACGTGAGAGGCCATAAAACGGACCCCCTTGTGGAAAAGGTACAGCTCCTCCATGCAAACCCTCAGTACGCCTATATCGAATACTCTGACGGGCGAGAGGACACTGTTTCCATAAAAGACCTCGCTCCCTTGGGGAGCGGAGAGAACGATGAGAGGCTACCCGAGGAAGGCCTACACCAAAAAGAGACAGGACGCCCAGAGGTATCAGTACCCAACTTTAAACTGGAGGGCACTGCAGATAACCTGGAAGACACTGCGGAGGCCTGGACAGCGGAGGAACCAGAATCCACTACCCTAGAGGCACCCCAACCGGCTTTGCGCCGATCACTGAGAACCGCAAAAACTCCTGACAGACTCACTTATACCAACTTTTAAGAAACATCACCCCGATGGAGTAAATCTAAAGAAGGGGTGAATGTAATGAAATCTGTTTGTCTTGCCTGTATTCGATCTGCACTCATGTATATTACCCTCCCCCACACGGTGTAAAATTTCACTTCCTCTTTCCTGACTAACCTGGAAGGTTCCAGGTCTTGGCTCTTGACTCCGCCTCTGACTTCTCTTAATTAAAGATCCCAGGATCTGTATGACTCATTCCTGCGAGCCAGTCGGTGTGTTGAGATGTTAGCTCTGATCTTAGTGATTAAAAGCCAACTTGTTAAAGTCTATAACTTCTAGTTTTGTGGTTATTGAAGGCACATCACAGGCTAAGTAAGTGGGCAGAGATTTGGCAGATGGAATACAATACTGGAAAGTGTGAGGTTATGCACTTTGGCAGGAAAAATCGTAGAGCAAGTTATTATCTTAATGGCAAGAAACTGGAAAGTACTGAAGTACAAAGGGATCGGGGGGTCCTGGTGCACGTAACGCAAAAGGTTAGTATGCAGGTGCAGCAAGTGAATAATGAATGCAATAAGAAGGCTAATGTGATGTTGGCTTTCATTGCTAGGGGGATAGAATATAAAAATAGGGAGGTATTGCTTCAGTTGTACAAGGTATTGGTGAGACCGCACCTGGAATACTGCATACAGTTTTGGTGTCCATACTTAAGAAAAGACATACTTGCTCTCGAGTCAGTACAAAGAAGGTTCACTCGGTTAATCCTGGGGATGTTGGGGTGGACATATGAGGAGAGGTTGAGTACATTGGGACTCTACTCATTGGAGTTCAGAAGAATGAGAGGCGATCTTATTGAAACATATAAGATTGTGAAGTGGTTGGATCGGGTGGATGCGGGGAGGATGTTCCCGATGATAGGTGAAACTAGAATTGGGGGCGCAGTCTTAGAATAAGGGGCTGCTCTTTCAAAACTAGGATGAGGAGGAACTATTTCACTCAGAGGGTGGTAGATCCATGGAATATGCTGCACATAAAGCTGTAGAAGCTACATCATTACATAAATTTAAAACACAAATAGACAGTTTCCTAGAAGTAAAGGGAATTAAGGGTTATGGGGTGCGGGCAGGAATTTGTACATGAGTCTAGGTTCGGATCGGACATGGCCCTGTGGGTAGCGGAGTGGGCCCAGGGGCCGTGGAGTCTTATCCTGCTCCTATTTCGTGTGTCTAATTCTGTTAGATTCAGGAGATGGTTCTGTGATAGTAGATTGATGGTTAGGATCAGATCAGCCCTGATCTTATTAATTGGCGGAGCAGGCTCGAGGTGCCGATTGGCCTAATCCTGCTCCTATTTCTTATGTTCTTATGTGCCACAGGGCAACATGCTTGTCCAAAATGTGCACGTTATCAAGACTGAGCAACTTCTCAGCACCTTGTCAAGACCGAGATCAAAAGGAAGAACCACAGACTTAAATACAAGCAACAACCATGGCAACCAGCTTGTTAAGGCAAGCTGCCTCAGAGCAAAAGGCTCGTCGAGACTGAGCACCTAGTCAAGACAGAGAACCTTGTCAAGACTAACTCCCTTGTCAGAACTGAGCCCAGAGGGAGAAACCACAGAATTTAAATACCAACAAAACCAGGTGAAAGCAATGAACAGATAAAAGGCAGTTAACTAATAAACACAAGAGACTAGAAACAATTAACAAAGGGAAACCGACAAGTGAAGGTGCAATCTAGAGGTTGCTGAAGGAACAGACCGGCACCCTCATATATGTATCCTTACTGGCCTTTGTAATATCAGACCCCATGTATCATTACTGTCAATTGTATTATCAGACAACTTGTTTTCTTACTGACCATTGCAATATCAGTCCCCATGTATCCTTACTGAACATTGTACTATCAGTCCAATGTATCCATACTGACCATTGCATTATCTTTCCCCATGTATCCGAACTGACCATTGAATTATCTGTCCCCATGTATCCTTACTGTCCATTGAATTATCAGTCCCCATGTATCCTTACTGACCATTGAATTATCAGTCCCCATGGAAACTTACTGACCATTGTATTATCAGTGCCCAAGTAACCTTACAGGCCATTGTATTGTCAGTACCCATTTATCCTTACTGACCATTACATTATCAGTCCACATGTAACCTTACTGACCATTGTATTATCATTCCCCATGCATCCATACTAACCATTGCATTATCAGTCCACATGCATCCTTACTGACCATTGCATTATCAGTCCCCATGTAACCTTACTGACCATTGTATTATCAGTTCCCATGTATACTTAGTGACCATTGTATCATCAGTCCCCAAGTATCCTTATTGAGGATTGGCATTTCAGTCCCCATATATCCTTACTGACCATTGTATTTTCAGCCCCCATATATCCTTAATGACCATTATATTATCAGCCCCAATTTATCCTTATGGACCATTGTAATATCAGTCCCCAGGTATTCTTAGTGACAAGTTTATTATCAGCCCTCATATATCCTTACTGACCATTGTATTATCAGTACCCAAGTATCCTTAAAGACCATTGTATGATGAATCCACATATATCCTTACTGAATTGAATTATCAGCCCCCATGTATCCTTGCTGACCATGTATTATCAGTCCCCAAGCATCCTTACTGATTATTGCATTATTAGTCCCCATGTATCCTTAGTGACCATTGCGTTATCAGTACCCATGTATCCTTACTGAAAATTGTATTATCAGTTACCATGTATCATTATGACCATTGAATTATCAGTCCCCATGTAACGTTACTGACCAATGTATTATCAGTCCCCATGTATCCTTACTAACCATTGAATTAGGAGTCCCCATATATCCTTACTGATCATTGCTTTGTCAGTCCCCATGTATCCTTACTGACTACTGTAATATCAGTCCCCATATATCATTACTGACCATTGAATTATCAGTCCCCATGTATCCTTACTGACCATTGCATTATCAGTCACCTTGTATCCTTAGTGACCATTGAAATATCAGTCCCCATGTACCATTACTGACCATTATATTATCAGTTCCCATGAATCATTACTGACCTTTGAAATATCAGCCCCTGTGTACCCTTACTGACCATTGTATTAGCAGCCCCCATGTATCCATACTGAACATTGCATTATCTGTCACCATTTATACTTACTGACCATTGCTTTATCAGTCCCCATGTATCTTTACTGAGCATTATATTATCAGTCACCATGTAATCTTACTGACCATTGTATTATCAGTCCCAATATAACCTTACTGGCCGTTGTATTATCAGTCCGCATGTATCCTTACTCACCATTGTATTATCAGTTCCCATGTATCCTTACTGACCATTGTATTATCAGTCTCCATGTAACCTTACTGACCAATGTGTTATCAGCCCCCATGTAGCTTATCTGACTATTGTAATACCTGTCCCAATATATATCCTCACTGACCATTGTATTATCAGACCCACGTATCCTTACTGACCAATTTATTGTCAGCCCCCATGTATCCTTATGGGCTAGTGTAAAATCAGTCCATATGTATCCTTACTGATCATTGTATTATCTGCCCCATGTATCGTTACTGACCGTTATTTTATCTGCCCCCATGTATCTTTACTGACCATTGTATTATCATTCCCAATGCATCATTGCGGGACGTTGTACTTTCAATCCCCATGTATCCTTACTGACTATTGTATTATCTGCCCCATGTATCATTACTGAACATTGTATTATCAGTCCACATGAATCCTTACTGACCTTTGTAATATCACTCCGCGTGTATCTTTACTGACCATTTTATTATCAGCCCCCATGTATCAATATTGAACATTGCATTATCAGTCCACATGTATACTTAACGGCCATTGCATTATCAGTCACCATGTATCGTAACTGACCATCATATTATCAGTCCCCATGTAATCTTACTGACCATTGTATTATCAGTCCCCATGTAATCTTACTGATCATTGTATTATCAGTCCCCATTGTCAGGGTGTTGGGAGACATGGGGCCGTGTAGACACGGGGCCGTGCTGTCCGGGCAAGGCTGGTTCTGGACCCAAGTGCAGACAGACGAGAAGCAGGTATGCTGTCTTAAATAACATTACTTTACTAGATTCACACATAACTAGATTCACACAAGGAAAACAATAACAAACATAAGAACTCAAGATAAGCTACCAAGCGGCCAGTCAAGATAGGAACTCAGGACAAGCTTCCATGAGGCAACCCACTTGTCCAGACTGAGCTCGAGACAAGCTACCACAAGGGCAACCGGCTTGCCGAGATAAGTCTCAAGACAAGCTACCACAGGGGAATCAGCTTATCAATACAGAGCTCAAGACAAGCTTTCACATAGCAACACACTTGTCCAAACAGCACCTTATCAAGACTAAGCAACTTGTCAGCACCTTGTCAAGACCAAGAACAAAAGGAAGCACAAACAGACTTAAATACAAGCAACAACCATGGCAACCAGCTTGTCAAGGCAAGCTGCCACAGAGCAAAGGCTAGTCAAGACAGAGCACCTAGTCAAGACAGAGAACCTTGTCAAGACGAACTCCCTTGTTAGGACTGACCCAGAAAGAAGAAACCACAGAACTTAAATATCAACAAAACCAGGTGAAACCAATGAACAGATAAAAGGCCATTAACTAATAAACACAAGAGAGTAGAAACAATTAACAAAGGGAAACCAACACGTGAAGGTGCCATCTAGAGGCTACTGAAGGAACTGACCGGCACCCTCACAGGACCCCCTCCCTAGGAACGGCTCCAGAGGTTCCTCCTGGACACTCAGGGTGGCAACGGCGAAAATCCCTGATGTGTTCAGGATCCAAAATGTCCCGGGCCAAAATCCAGGAAAGCTCTTCAGGACCAAAACCCTCCCAGTCAACCAGGTATAGAATGCTACTCTTAACCCGGCCACTATCAAGGAGGCGGCGAACAGTGTAGGCTTGCTGACCTTCAATCATGCGGGGAGGAGGGGAGGGAGTGGTCTGGAAGCAGGAACCAAAAAGGACTGATAAGGCAGTACTCGTGGTCCTGGTGTACAAAACTCCATGCCTGTATGGCCAATACACCTCCTGCAATTTGGTTAATCAGCAACATGAGAGCAAACAAGCAGCAAAATAAACCATAAAACACATAACCCAAAACAGACAATTATACAATGGCCAACATTTCATTATAAAGACATAAGGCACAGGATTATCATGTAAACGAGAATAAAGCATAAGCTTAAATTATCCACACTTCTGTATTATAGTGGTATGAATACCCAAGAGGAGGAAAGACTTAAGAGGCTCAAGCTTGATAAATCCAAAGTCACAGTCACACACCCTCCTGGGCATTTAGAACTAGAAGTCAAAAATGAAAAAGTCTGTATTAGTACACATGGCAAAACTTCTTAGCTTTTCAAGCAATGATATTTCCCATTCCAACTGTTCACAAACTGCAGATATTCAGAAATCTCAAGACAGAATCATCCTCCTCATCTACTAGCGGCAGGGACATGTCGTGGTGATCATATGACCAAAATCTTTGTAAGCAACGGAGCCATCGTTTTCCAGAGTTAGCACACTGCGGAGGTTCAAAAGTCTCTTAGCTGCCTCCCGTCCACTCACAGGATGGTCAAAGACCTTGCCCATCTCATCGGTGAAATCGACAACGTCCGAGCAGACCGAAGATTGCTCTTCCCAGATAGCGGTAGCCCAGGCGAGAGCTTTTCCCAAGACTGGTGAAATAATGAATGCTACCTTAGAGCGAGATGAACGGAACATGGAAAGTTGAAGTTCAAAAACCAGGGAGCACTGGGTCAGGAAGCCACGACACTTGCCTGGATCACCATCATAGCGCTCCAGCGCAGGTAGGCGAGGCTCTCGGTAAGTCTGGCGATCGGCGACCGGTGGGGTAGCACCCAAAGGAACTGACTGACGAGGAACATCCTGAGCAGAAGCCACAGCGGCTAGGTGTTGAATGGTCTGAGTCCACGTATCTACCTTGTCCGAAATGCTTTGGAGAAGTTGCTCAAGGCGGCCGAGGAAAGCACCTTGATGAGAGAGAATAGAACGAAGTTCCTCCATCACTGCTGGGTCCATACTGGCTCGAAAATGTAACACAACGAAGGCCCAGAAGACTTGAAAGTTCACTTAACATAGGAGACTTGAAAGTTCACTCGAAAATTTTACACAATAGAGGGCCCAGGAGCCTTGAAAGGTTTACTTGTAAGTTTAACACAACAGGGGGCCCTGAAAACTTGAAAGTTGACACAAAAATTTAACACACAGGGGGTCTTCTTCCTAGGAGACTCAAAAATTAAACACAAAGACACAGCGGGTAGTCTTCTTCCTAGGAGACCAAATATTGCCCAAAAGAGCTCGAAAATTAACTCGAGAGTTCCAAACATTGGCTGGTTGGTTTCTGCTGGGTCCATGTAGGGCTCAGTCCTACTGTCAGGGTTTGGGAGTCACGGGGCCGTGTAGACACGGGGCCGTGCTGTCCGGGCAAGGCTGCTTCTGGACCCAAGTGCAGACAGACGAGAAGCAGTTATGCAGTCTTAACACATAACTAGATTCACACAAGGAAAACAATAACAAACATAAGAACTCAAGATAAGCTACCAAGCGGCCAGTCAAGATAGGAACTCAGGACAAGCTTCCATGAGGCAACCCACTTGTCCAGACTGAGCTCGAGACAAGCTACCTCAAGGGCAACCGGCTTGCCGAGATAAGACTCAGGACAAGCTACCACAGGGGAATCAGCTTATCAATACAGAGCTCAAGACAAGCTTCCACATAGCACACGCTTGCCCAAACAGCACCTTATCAAGACTAAGCAACTTGTCAGCACCTTGTCAAGACCAAGAACAAAAGGAAGAACAAACAGACTTAAATACAAGCAACAACCATGGCAAACAGCTTGTCAAGGCAAGCTGCCACAGAGCAAAGGCTAGTCAGGACAGAGCACCTAGTAAAGACAGAGAACCTTTTCAAGACTAACTCCCTTGTTAGGACTGAGCCCAGAGAGAAGAAACCACAGAAATTAAATACCAACAAAACCAGGAGAAACCAATGAACAGATAAAAGGCCGTTAACTAATAAACACAAGAGACTAGAAACAATTAACAAATGGAAACCAACACGTGAAGGTGCCATCTAGAGGTTACTGAAGGAACTGACCGGCACCCTCACACCCATGAATCCTTTCTGACCTTTGTAATATCACTCCCCGTGTATCCTTACTGACATTTTTATTATCAGCCCCCATGTATCCATATTGAACATTGCATTATCAGTCCCCATGTATACTTACTGACCATTGCATTATCAGTCCCCGTGTATCCTTACTGACCACTGAAGTATCAGTCCCCATGTATCATTACTGACCATTGTATTACCAGTCGCCATGTATCATTATGGACCATTGTTTTATCAGTCCCATGCATCATTACTGGCCATTGTAATATCAGTCCTCACGTATCCTTACTGACCATTGTATTATAATTCCAATGTATCCTTACTGGCCATTGTGTTATCAGTCCCTATGTATCCTTACTGACCATTGTATTTTCAGTCCCCATGTACCCATACTGATTATGGCATTATCAGTCCCTATGTATCCTTACTGGCCATTGTAATATCAGACCCCATGTATCATTACTGACAATTGTATTATCAGACAATTTTTTTCCTTACTGACCATTGCAATATTAGTCCCCATGTATCCTTACTGATCATTGTACTATCAGTCCAATGTATCCATACTGCCCATTGCATTATCTTTCCCCATGTATCCTTACTGACCAATGCATTATCAGTCCCCATATATCTTGACTGAACGTTGTAATATAAGTCCCCATGTATCGTTACTGACCATTGTATTATCAGTCCCCATGTATCCTTACTGACCATTGAATTATCAGCCATCATTTATCCTAACTGGCCATTTTATTAGCAGAAATCATGTATCGATACTGAGCATTGCATTATCATTCCCATGTATCCTTACTGACCATTGAATTATCAGTCCCCATTTATCCTTACTGACCATTGTATTATAAGTCCCAATGTATCCGTACTGGCCATTTTATTATCCGTCCCCATGTGTCCTTGCTGTCCATTGCACTATCCGTCCCCATATATCCTTACTCGCCATTGTATTATCAGACCCATGTTTCCTTTCTGACAATTGTAATATCAGTCCACATGTATCCTTACTGACCATTGCATTATCAGCCCCCAAGTATCCTTACTGAACAGTATAATATCAGTCCACATGTATCCTTACTGACCATTGTATTATCACACCCCATGTATACTTACGGACCAAAATATTATCAGTTCCCTTGTATCCTTACTGACCATTGTATTATCAGCCCTCATGTATCCTAACTGACCATTTTATTACCAGCAATCATGTATCGATTCTTACCATTGAATTATCAGTCCCCATGTATCCTTACTGACCATTGTATTATCAGACCCATGTATCCTTACTGACCATTGTATTATCAGTACCCAAGTTTCCTTACAGACCATTGTATGATGAGCCCCCATACATCCTTACTGCCATTGAAATATCAGCCCCCATGTATCCATAATGACCATGTATTATCAGTCCCCATGCATCCTTACTGATTAGTGCATTATCAGTCCCCATGTATCCTTAGTGACCATTGCATTATCAGTATCCATGTATCCTTTCAGAAAATTGTAATATCAGTTGCCATGTATCATTACTGACCATTGCATTATCAGTCCCCATGTATCCTTACTGACCAATGTATTATCAGTCCCCATGTATCTTTATTGAACGTTGCATTATCAGTTCCCATATATCCTTACTGATCAATGCATTGTCAGTCCCCATATATCCTTACTGACTACTTTAATTTCAGTCGACATATATCATTACTGACCAATGAATTATCAGTCCCCATGTATTCTTACAGTCCATTGCATTATCAGTTCCCTTGCATCCTTCCTGACCATTGAAATATCAGTCCCCATGTACCATTACTGACCATTATATTATCAGTCCCCATGAATCCTTACTGACCTTTGTAATATCAGCCCTCGTGTATCCTTATTGTCCATTGTATTGTCAGCCCCATGTATCCATACTGAACATTGCATTATCAATCCCCATTTATACTTAATGACCATTGCATTATCAGTCCCCATGTATATTTACTGACCATTGTAATATCAGTCCCCATGTATCCTTACTGACATTGTATTATCAGTCCCCATGTATCCTTTCTGACAATTGTAATATCAGTCCACATGTATCCTTACTGACCATTGCATTATCAGTCCCCATGTATCCTTACTGAACAGTATAATATCAGTCCACATGTATCCTTACTTGCCATTGTATTATCACACCCCATGTATACTTACGGACCAAAATATTATCAGTTCCCTTGTATCCTTACTGACCATTGTATTATCAGCCCTTGTACCCTAACTGACCATTTTATTACCAGCAATCATGTATCGATTCTTACCATTGAATTGTCAGTACCCATGAATCCTAACTGACAGTTGAATTATCAGTCCCCATGTATCCTTACTGACCATTGTAATATCAGTCCCCATGCATCCTTACTGACCATTTACTATGAGCCCCATGTATCCATACTGACCATTGCATTATCTGGCCCCAGGGATCATTACTGATCATTGAATTATCAGTCCCCATTTATCCTTACTGACCATTGTATTATAAGTACCAATGTATCCATACTGGCCATTGTGTTATCCGTCCCCATGTGTCCTTACTGTCCATAACATTATCAGTCCCCATGTATCCTTACTGACCATTGTATTGTCAGTCCCTATGTATCCTTACTGAGCATTGTATTATCAGCCACATGTATACGTACTGCCCATTTTATTATCAGTGTGGAGGAATCCATACTGACCATTGTCCAATCAGCCGACATGTATCCTTACTGACCTTTGTATTATCAGCCTTCATGTATCTTTACCGACCATTGTATTATCAGCCATCATATATCCATACTGACCATGTATAATATCAGGCCCCATGTATCCTTGCTGATGATGGAATTATCAGTCCCCCTGCATCCTTACTGACAATTGAATTATCACCCCCATGTTTACTTACCGAGCATTTCATTATCAGTGTCCAGTAATCCGAACAGATCATTGAATTATCAATGCCCATGTATCCTTACTGACCATTGAATTATCAGTCCCCATGTATCCTTATTGCCCATTGAATTATCAGTCCCCATGTAACCTTACTGACCATTGTATTATCAGTGCCCATCTATCGTTACTGGCCATTGTATTGTCAGTACCCATTTTTCCTTACTGGCCATTGTATTATCAGTCCCCATGTCACCTCACTGACCATTGTATTATCATTCCCCATGCATTCATACTGACCATTGCATTATCAGTCCCCATGCATTCTTACTGAACATTGCATTATCAGTCCCCATGTAACCTTACTGACCATTGTATGATTAGTGCCCATGTAACCTTACTGGCCATTGTAAAGTCAGTCCCCATGTATCCTTACTGACCATTGTATTATCAGGTCCCATGTGTAATTACTGACCATTGTATTATCAGTCCTCAAGTATCCTTAATGAGGATTGGAATTTCTGTCCCCATATATCCTTACTGACCATTGTATTATCAGCCCCAATGTATCGTTAATGACCATTATGTTATCAGCCCCCATGTATTCTTATGCACCATTGTAATATCAGTCCCCAGGTAGCCTTAGTGACAATTGTATTATCAGGCCTCATATATCCTTATTGACCATTGTATTATCAGTACTTAAGTATCCTTACAGACCACTGTATGATGAGCCCCCATATATCCATACTGCCATTGAATTTTCAGCCCCATGTATCCTTACTGACAATGTATTATCAGCCCCCATGCATCATTACTGACTAATGTATTATCGGTCCCCATGTATCCTTACTGAACATTGCATTTTCACTCCCCATATATCCTTACGGATCATTGCATTATCAGTCCCCATTTATACTTACTGACCATTGTATTATCAGTCCCCATGTAACCGTACTGGCCGTTGTATTATCATTCCCCAAGTATCCTTACTGACCATTGTATTATCAGTTCCCATGTATCCTTACTGACCATTGTATTATCAGCCCCCATGTATCTTTTCTGACCATTGTAATATCTGTCCCAATATATAGCCTCACTGACCATTGTATTATCAGCCCCCACGTATCCTTACTGACCATTGTATTATCAGCCCCCATGTATCCTTATGGACCATTGTGGTATCAGTCCCCATGTATCATTACTGACCATAGTATTATCAGCCGCCATTTATCGTTATGGGCTATTCTAAAATCAGTCCATATGTACCTTACTGTCCATTGTATTATCTGCCCCCATGTATCCTTACTGACCGTTATATTCGTTATATTATCTGCCCCCATGTATGTTTACTGACCATTGTATTACCTGCCCCCATGTATCCTTACTGACCGTTATATTAGCTGCCCACATGTATCTTTACTGACCATTGTATTATCAGTCCCCAAGTATCCTTATTGAGGATTGGAATTTCAGTCACCATATATCCTTAGTGACCATTGTATTATCAGCCCCCAAATATCCTTAATGACCATCATATTAGCAGCACCCATGTATCCTGATGGACCATTGTAATATCAGTCCCCAGTTATTCTTACTGACAAGTGTATTATCAGCCCTCATATATCCTTACTGGCCATTGTATTATCAGTACCCAAGTGTCCTTACTGACTATTCTAAGATGAGCCCCCATATATCCTTACTGACCATTGTATTATCAGCCCCCATGTATCCTTACTGACCATTTATTATCAGTACCCATGTATCCTTACTGAAAAATGTTATATCAGTTTCCATGTATCATTAATGACCATTGCATTATGACTCCCCATGTATCCTTACTGACGATTGTATTATCAGTCCCCATGTATCCTCACTGACCATTGCATTATCAGCCCCCATGTATCCTTACTGACAATTGTAATATCAGTATCCATGTATCATTACTGACAATTGTATTATCAGTCCCCTTGTATCCTTACTGCCCATTGTAATATCAGTCCCCGTGTATCATTACTGACCATTGTGTTATCAGTCCCCATGTATCCTTACTGACCATAGCATTATCAGTCCCCTTTTATCCTTACTGACCATTGTAATATCAGTCCCCAAGTACCATTACTGACCATTTTAGTATCAGTCCCCATGAATCCTTACTGATTTTTGTAGTATCACTTCCCGTGTATCCTTACTGACCATTGTATTTTCAGCCGCCATTATCCATATTAAACATTTCATTATCAGTCTCCATATATCTTTAGTGACCATTATATTATCAGTCCCCATGTAATCTTACTGACCATTGTATTATCAGTCCCCATGTAATCTTACTGATCATTTTATTATCAGTCCCAATGAATCCTTTCTGACATTTGTAATATCACTCCCAGTGTATCCTTACTGACCATTTTATTATTATCCTCCATGTAGCCATGTTGAGCATTGCATTATCAGTCCACATGTATACTTACTGACCATTGCATTATCAGTCCCCATGTATCCTTACTGGACACTGTAGTATCAGTCCCCATGTATCCTTACTGACTATTGTATTATCACCCCCTTTTATACTTATTGACCATTGTATTATCAGTCCCCATGTATCGTTACTGACCATTTAAATATCTGTCCCCATGTATCCTTACTGACCATTGTAATATCATTCCCCATGTATCCTTAGTGACCACTGTACTATCAGCCCCATATATCCATACAGATCATTGAATTATCTGCCCCCATGTATCCTTACTGACCATTGAATTATCAGTCTTCTTGTATCCTTACTGACCATTGTATTATCAGTCCCATGTATCCTTACTGGCCATTGTAATATTAGTCCCCACGTATCCTTACTAACCACTGTATTATAAGTCCAATGTATCCTTACTGGCCATTGTTTTATCAGTCCCTATGTATCCTTACTGGTCATTGTAATATCAGACCCTATGTTTCATTACTGACAATAGTATTATCAGAAAACTTGTTTCCTTACTGATCATTGTAATATTAGTCCCTGTACTGGCCGTGCTAGACGTGCTCCTATCTAGTTATCCAGCAAGTTAACACTTTTTCAAAATAATTCTTCGTGAAGCCGTTTGCTGTTTGAAGCCCTCACTTGAACAAATTTGTGAAACTGTAACCAAAGATGAAGTATGTTTTGTACATAAACTGAGTACTATACATTGGATATTACATAAAATATAACATATTTACAACAGTTGAATAGATTAATTTTATAGCTAACTAACATTTGGACTCACTTCTGTAACTATTAACCTTTTATAAACATAGTGTTATCAAAATAGTACTCTGACAACGTTGCTATTGTGCTAAGAAACAAAGATACTCACAGATATTGCGTTTGGCCTAAAATATGAAATCAGATTATATTGGATTGTGAAACCCTTATGGAATCCTCCATTACTGCCAGGTTCATCCTGGAATTCTACTTCCTGGGATTCTACTTCCTGGGTTACACAGGAAGAAAGGTACGAAGGTCAAATGACCTCTCACAGGAAGAAAGGAACGAAGGTCAAATGACATCTCACAGGAAGAAAGGAACAAAGGTCAAATGACATCTGCTTCAAACAAACACTCTGCTAACACAATAACCACCACCAGAGGGTGGTATCTGCACACATAAAATAGTCCATCGGTCCAGAACACTCCCCGTCTGGGGTCGTTAATGACTCCACATAGTCCGAACTCTACTTGTCACTTGATTCCTCTGGTGACAAATGAAGAGCCACCTCAGAGACAGTCCGTCGGTGTCGATGATATGATGCAGCTTCATTTGAATGCTGTGAGGGGGTAGATTGCGTTCTGCTATGCACAGTTCGAATCTGGGTATGGTGAGGTCTGGCTGGGGCGCCAACTTGCCTCTATCAAAGACGAAGCCGATTTTGCTTTGTCCATCCTGTATGGTGACCTTCAGATAAGCCACACCTGCAATGGCATTAGCGGATGCGTCCGCAAAGACACAAGGCTCTTTGAATTGGGCATTTAAGGGAGAGAAAGACGAATAGCAGCGAGGTATTCGGATCTCCTGTAAGCCTTGGAGTGAGTCTCTCCATCTGTCCCACTCTGCTTCCATCTCTTCAGGGAGAGGTGAATCCCACTCTTCAGCGTGTGTGGAGAGTTCCCTGAGGAGCAGCTTGCCTTGTATGGTGACGGGCTAAGAAGCCGAGAGGGTCGTATAGGCTGTTGACTGTAGAGAGCACTCCTCTACGTGTGAAGGGCTTCTTGGCATCTAAGACTTGGAATGTGAACGTGTCTGCTGCTATGTTCCACGACAACCCTAGGCTACGCCGTAGGGGGAGGTCATCAGTGAATTGGTCTAGGTCTTTGACGTCCTTAGCACGATCTTCAGGAGGGAATGCCTTCATCACTGCTGGTCTGTTAGAGGCTATCTTATGTAGCCTGAGGTTGGATAGTGCAAGTAGTTCCTGGGCTCTTCCGAGGGTACTAATGGCCTCTGCTTCAGTCGGGAATGACTTCAGTGCATCGTCGACATAATACTTTCGTCCGATGAACCCTCTCACATCACTGCCGAAGTCGTCGTCTTCTTCCTTGGCAGCCCTCCTTAGTCCGTATATGGCGATAGCAGGGGATGGGCTATTCCCAAAGACATGGACACGCATTCTATAGTCCACAATGTCTCTATTGGGGTCATTGTCCCAATACCACAGGAAGCGGAGGAAGTCTCTGTGGTCTTCTCTCAACACAAAGCAATGAAACATGTGCTGGATATCGGCAGTGATGGCGACGGGCTCTTTCCTGAATCTCATGAGCACTCCCAAGAGATTGTTGTTAAGATCGGGCCATGTGAGGAGTACGTCGTTGAGAGAGACACCCTGATATGCTGCACTGGAGTCAAACACCACGCGGATCTGTCTACTGCATGGGGTAAGGTAGCTTGGACGACCATTCTCCAAGATGGAAGTCTTGAGTGTGCTCACCTGAGATGGCTTCTTCTCAGATTCTTGGCGACGTCCTGCAGGGTACACATTACCGAGGCATATCTTGGAGCATGCTCTTGCGCTCACGCCTTCTCCACACACCTCGGTGCACCTGGATGTAATCTCTGGACCAGCAGCTCCCTCTCTCTCCCCGCCGTGCTCTGAAGCGGGAGGAGGCGTCTCTGACTTCCAAGGAGCTGGGCCTGGGTGTAGTGCTGAAACGTGCCGATCACTTTCGCCTTCTGTGCATTTTGCATCTACCTTGCAGTTCTTGGCGAGATGGCTCGTGGAAGAGCAGCACTTGAAACATATGGAGTTCTCTTTAAGATATTGTTTCCGATCTTCCAGGGACATCCCCCTGAAGCCTCTGCACTTCTTTAAAGGATGGGGCTTGTTGTGGATAGGGCATTGTTTGCTTATATCCTCAGGTTTCTTCTGAATCTTTGTGTGCTCAATTGAAGACACTTGCATTTTGTGGACAGATATTGGTGTCTTTCCATGTCTGTTGAACTTGTCTAATCTGGCAAGTGCTGGGTGGGCGGAGAAGAACTGAAAGCTGGGGTTGTTCCTGGCTTTGGCTTCTTTACGGATGAATTTAACGAACGCAGAGAATGGTGGGAACGCCACGTTGTGCTTTAGCTTGAACTTTGATCCAAACGTTATCCACTTCTCCAGCAGGTTAAATGGAAGCTTCTCAATGATGGTACTTCCCCTCTGGATGTCTCTAAGTACGATAGACCGGGTAGGTAGCCATCCTGCTTTGCGGCTTCGAGTTCCGACAGCAGATCTCCAGGGTAGCGGAGCTTCTGCGGTTCCTTACTCGTCAACCTCGGAAAGTTCTCCAAACTGTCAAAGAGAGCCCTTTCAATGGCTTTGGGCGAGCCGTAGCTTTCTTGCAGCCTCGCCCAAGCCTTCTTCAACCCCTCTGGCAACTGTCCCACATTGGCCGCTTTTATCCTGCAGGCCTGTCCGGCGGACTCTGGGCCGAGCCATTTGATAAGGAGGCCTAGCTCTTCTCCTGCCGACAGGTCTAAGCCCGATATGGCATTGTGGAAGCAGGACTTCCAAGCCCGATAATTCTCCGGCCTGTCATCAAATTAATTAACCCCGAAGTCACCAGCTGGGTGCATGCAAGGTATTTGGTGAGGTCGTAGGTGCTGGGACCTGTGCCAGGGTTGCCTTTGCTAGGGGCTCTGTTGGGGGTCTCAAGGAACCGAGATGGGATTTCCCTCTGATTTTCTCTATTCAGCATCGTATTCCTCTGCGCCGTGTCTTCCGTTCTGCTGGGGGAGACTCTGCGGCTTGAGGCACGCCATCTGCTTTGACCTTGGTTGGCAACTTGTGGCATGTTATACGAAGTGCTTGCGTCTGTAGAGATGTGCGGGCCTCCATCCCTTTCTCCTGTAAACTGTATGTCGGCATGGTCGCTCACGTAATCTATGGTGCGCTGTCGTGGACTCTGCCACGGAATGGGAATGAAAGGTTTGTAAGGTGTCTCGGGATCAACTCCCTCCAAAATTGCCTCGAATACATGTGTCTCGGCTAATGCAGCATCTATCTCCTTTTGTTGCTGCAGAGTGTCTAATGTGGCTTGGAGACGGGCCTGTTCAGCCTGGCAATCCACTTGGTGATGGGCCTGTTCCGCTTGGAGTCGGGCCTGTTCTGCTTGGAATCGGGCCTGTTCTGCTTGGAGTCGGGCCTGTTCTGCTTGGAGTCGGGCCTGTTCTGCTTGGAATCGGGCCTGTTCTGCTTGGAGTCGGGCCTGTTCTGCTTGGTGTTCTGCTTGGAGACGGGCCTTGTTGTGTATGTAACCTGTTCCACCTTAAGAGAGCTTAAGCCTGTTCCACCTTAAGAGATGTACTACTTTCTCAGGCTGCTGTAGACGTAATACCGGGGGTGAACACACCGCTATATAAGCACTGTGCAGTAATCTTGTATTCAGTATAGTCCCTACCTCCAACCAGTAAAGACCTGTTTTTATTGTTACTCATTAGTCTGTGTCTTAATTAACTAAATAATTCACAGACTTAACACTGGCGATGAGTCAGGTTCTTACCCTGCGGCAGTTATTCCACGGCGGTTGAAGAGAGGTTTCAAACCTCACCACTCACCACCCCACTGGAAGCGACAGGCATTAGGACCCTGAAGCCTCCATCAGCTTGTGAACCGGAGTAGAAGACAGGGCTGGGGAAAGACAGAGGTACAGGGCGATAGCGATCGGCAGATAAGGGCCGGGCCGCTTTGAAGTGAGGGGCGCAGCCGGGCCATCGATCGCAAACACCGATAAGGGCCGAACTCGGGCTGAAAGGGCAGCGGCTGCAGAAATTGAAGGCGCGAGAGCCGCGGTGCACAGCGCGGGCCATCGATCGCGATCGGGAGATAAGGGCTTTGGAGTGCGAGGCGCAGCCGGGCCATCGATCGCAAGCACTGATAAGGCCGGGCCGCTTTCAAGTGCGAGGCGCAGCCGGGCCATCGATCGCATCCGCTGATAAGGGCCGCACTCGGGCGATCGCGGCGAAGATAAGGGCCGCACTCGGGGGCTGAAGGGCGACGGCGTCGGGGGACGGGTGAAGACCGCCAAGCGCGGGAAAACCGCCATTTTGTGGGCGGAGGACGACGGCAAGAGCGGGAAGCCGCCATCTTTGATAGCAAGTAAAGAAAATAAAATCTGAGAAATTGCAAATCTACAATGCCTAAACACGGGAATATTAGCACCTTTGATAGTGACATCGAAGATTGGGCCATATATGTTGAAAGAGTAAAAAATTATTGTAAGGCCAATAAAATTCGTGACCAAAATAAAGCTCTAACATTATTAAATTTAATGGGTGCGAAGACATACGGGCAATTGAAACACCTGTTATCACCAGATGAACCAGCGGATAAGACGTTCGATGAGATTGTTACTGTCCTGAAAGATCATCTAAACCCCACGCCGCTGATGCTAGCGGAACGATTTAAATTTTACGACAGAAGGCAGCTACAGCATGAAAGCAATGCTGAATATTTGCTGGAATTGCGTAAATTAGCGAAATATTGCCAGTTTGGAACGGGACTGACAGATGCACTACGAGACAAATTTGTGTGTGGTTTATTTAAACAGGATACACAAAAGCGACTGCTCGAGGAGAATGAGCTGACGCTTGAGAAGGCGGTCACTATGGCAGCAGCACACGAAGCCGCAGCGAGAGGCACGGCAGTAATGCAGCTACGGTCACCGGAGCTCAGTGCACACAAATTGGGTGTGAGTTCTGGCAAATGTTATCGTTGTGGAAAGACAACGCATGATCAGAACCAGTGTTGGTTTAAAAACCAAGAATGTAGAACATGTGGTAAGCTTGGACATATAGCTAGAGTATGCAGGTCAGGGAAGAAGACCAGCAACAAGAAGTCACCACAAGGGAAATACGCAAAAGTACACAAGGTGGCCGAACAGGAGTCCGATTCAGACGCTAGCAGTAATGAACTGGCTGGCTTAAGCAGTATTGAACTGGCTAGCTTAAGGGTACTCAACGTTGGTAAGGGTGCAGACCTCCAGACAATTTGGGTTACTCTTCAGATAGAAGGAGTCCAAGTAAAAATGGAATTGGACACTGGATCGGCATTGTCGGTCATGAATAAGAAAGATTACAGAAGGTTATTCCAACATATCCCTCTACAGGATACGGAGATTATATTGACAACCTACACGGGGCAGAGAGTGTACCCCATCGGGACAATAAAGGTTGCAGTGGCCAACAAGGGCGAAGGAAGTCAAATAATGGACTTATATGTGCTACCGGAGGGAGGTCCACCACTACTAGGCCGAGAGTGGTTTAGAAACATAAATATGGACTGGCATTCGCTAAAAGCCATAAAGAGTGAGAACTCGGTGCAGATAATCAGCCCAGACTCTAGAACTGATGATGGTAAGACCAACCCATGAGCAAAAGACAAAGTTTCAGCACAGAATTCCACTGAGCAACAACAACATAGTTTAACAGAGAATTCTGAGTCTGTCAAGTCTACTGATATGCACATTTTTGAGGGACACTGGGCTCGAACTCAACTCCATTTCAAACTACAACAGCAATTAGAACAAATGATTCGCCGTTTTGAGCAAGAGATGAATGAAATAAAAAAGTTCTTTGTTACAGAGTGGGAGAATCTGGAAAGTCAACAGAAGCAACTGATGGAGAAAATGGAGCAGGAGCACACCAACCATCTGCGCGAGGAGGCCGAACGAATCAAAGCTGATTCAGGTTCTGAAGGTGCGTGCCATAGTCTGGTGTCAGAAGAGTTAACGGTCAGCCAACTCCTTCATATGCTGAGGGACAAGACTCTGAAATGGGAAAAACCTGAACACGAGCTGCGATCTTCAAAGGAAAAGGGTTCGGAGCTCTCAAAAGTCATTGAGATGGCTGATGTGACGACACAGACTGAAACGACTGCAACAGAGCAGCCATTGGATGCCAAAAGTACGCTGACTCACGTCAATGTAGAACAACAGACCGCTGAAACAGCTGCTCCGGTAGAGGGATTGCATAGTCCGATCAATCAATCTCCAAAGGAAGTTGAAGTATTAAAATCACAAATGAGGTCACTAGTAAACGACTTGCTGAAAGCCCAGAAAAAGCTGGATGCAGAGGTACACATGAAGAGGTCTTCTCAGGAAAGATGTCTGGATTTGGAACAAGAGCTGGCTAACGTCCAGCTGGGTATGGAGGAAATAGACGACCCTCTCACTGGTGTAGCTCAGGACGACACCGAATATTACCATGACCTGGTGGACGACACCGAATATTACGATGTCCTGTCCTGCCCAGCTTGTAACTTCGACTCCCAAAGTGCAGAAATCATGGAGGAGCACCAAAAGTCTACGGAACATCGGGAGAAGCTGGCTCTACGACGGAAACAGGAGGAAGAGAAGGAGGAACTGCGCATGCAGCTGGCAGCTGTGGCAGCTGACAATGGAGCCCAGAGAGTCTCCAAGAAGCAGAAAAGGAAAAGTAAAAACAGAAGATGACCCATCTGAACCATTATCACCTCTACCAGATCACACACGTGGTCCCTCCGAACGGAGCCAAATCAGTTCGGAAGTTCAAGCTGTTAAATCCATGAAAGGACTATTGAATGAGTAACGTGAACCGACTACACCACAGAGATTGAATCTGTGAACTGTTTTCCGCAGAGACTGAATCTGTGATATGTTACGTTAAACATGAAGTTATATATGTATATATGTTATTACGTTATTTTAAATGGGGGGGATGACTATAAAGCTAAGAAGGGAGGAGTGTTGTGTATGTAACCTGTTCCACCTTAAGAGAGCTTAAGCCTGTTCCACCTTAAGAGATGTACTACTTTCTCAGGCTGCTGTAGACGTAATACCAGGGGTGAACACACCGGTATATAAGCACTGTGCAGTAATCTTGTATTCAGTATAGTCCCTACCTCCAACCAGTAAAGACCTGTTTTTATTGTTACTCATTAGTCTGTGTCTTAATTAACTAAATAATTCCCAGACTTAACAGGCCTGTCTTATTTTTATTTCTATTTCACTGTTCGCATACGCAGCTCTGGCTTGAGCTGCCACGAGCGTAGCCCGTGCTCTGGTGATAGTCACGATAATTCTAGAACCACATGATGACCGTAAACCAGCTTGCGATCTGAAGTAACCAGAGCTTATAGACCGATTGTCACCTTCTACAGTTTCGTCTGCCTGTTTAAGGTCTTGTCCTCACTGCAAAGCATTTTCGTTATTATCTTCTGACATGTTGATGTGAGGTAGATACGCTCTACGAGGTTAAGGCTTACACTGGGTTCCTCCTGCTCCGCTCTTCACAGCTAGTCGTATTGATATCTTTTCACTGATATCTTTTCACTGATATCTTTTCACTGATATCTTTTCACTGAAATCTTTTCAATGTACTGGCCGTGCTAGACTGCTCCTACCTAGTTATCCAGCAAGTTAAACACTTATTCAAAATAATTCTTCGTGAAGCTGTTTGCTGTTTGTAGCCTTAACTTGAACAAATTTGTGAAACTGTAAACAAAGATAAAGTATGTTTTGTATATAAACTGAGTACTATACATTCGATATTACATAAGATATAACATATTTACAACAGTAGAATAGATTAATTGTATAACTAACTAACATTTGGACTCACTTCTGTAACTATTAAATATTAACCTTTTATAAACATAGTGTTTTCAAAATACTACTCTGAAAACGTTGCTATTATGCTAAGAAACAAAGATACTCACAGATATTGCGCTTGGCCTAACATATGAAATCAGAATACATTGGATTGTGAAACCCTTATGGAATCCTCCATTACTGCCAGGTTCTTCCTGGAATTCGAATTCCTGGGATTCTACTTCCTGTGTTACACAGGAAGAAAGGTACGAAGGTCAAATGACCTCTCACAGGAAGAAAGGAACAAAGGTCAAATGGCCTCACACAGGAAGAAAGGAAGAAAGGTCAAATGACATCTGCTTCAAACAAACACTCTCCTAACACAATAACCTCCACCACAGGGTGGTATCTGCACACATAAAATAGTCCATCGGTCCAGAACACTCCCCGTCTGGGGTCGTTAATGACTCCACATAGTCCGAACTCTACTTGTCACTGGATTCCTCTGGCGACAAATGAAGAACCACCTCAGAGACAGTCCGTCGGTGTCGATAATACGATGCAGCTTCATTAGAATGCTGTGAGGGGGTAGGTTGCGTTCTGCTATGCACAGTTCGAATCTGGGTATGGTGAGGTCTGGCTGGGGCGCCAACTTGCCTCTATCAAAGACGAAGACGATTTTGCTTTGTCCATCCTGTATGGTGACCTTCAGATAAGCCACACCTGCAATGGCATTAGCGGATGCGTCTGCAAAGACACAAAGCTCTTTGAATTGGGCATTTAAGGGAGAGAAAGACGAATAGCAGCGAGGTATTCGGATTTCCTGTAAGTCTTGGAGTGAGTCTCTCCATCTGTCCCACTCTGCTTCCATCTCTTCAGGGAGAGGTGAATCCCACTCTTCAGCGTGTGTGGAGAGTTCCCTGAGTAGCAGCCTGCCTTGTATGGTGACGGTCTAAGAAGCCGAGAGGGTCGTATAGGCTGTTGACTGTAGAGAGCACTCCTCTATGTGTGAAGGGCTTCTTGGCATCTAAGACTTGGAATGTGAACGTGTCTGTTGCTATGTTCCACGACAACCCTAGGCTACACTGTAGGAGGAGGTCATCAGTGAATTGGTCTAGGTCTTTGACGTCCTTAGCACGATCTTCAGGAGGGAATGCCTCCATCACTGCTGGTCTGTTAGAGGCTATCTTACGTAGCCTGAGGTTGGATAGTGCAAGTAGTTCCTGGGCTCGTCCGAGGGTACTAATGGCCTCTGCTTCGGTCGGGAATGACTTCAGCGCATCGTCGACATAATACTTTCGTCCGATGAACCCTCTCACATCACTGCCAAAGTCATCGTCTTCTTCCTTGGCAGCCCTCCTTAGTCCGTATATGGTGACAGCAGGGGATGGGCTATTCCCAAAGACATGGACATGCATTCTGTAGTCCACAATGTCTCTATTGGGGTCATTGTCCCAATACCACAGGAAGCGGAGGAAGTCTCTGTGTTCTTCTCTCAACAAGAAGCAATGAAACATGTGCTGGATATCGGCAGTGATAGCGACGGGCTCTTTCCTGAATCACATGAGCACTCCCAAGAGGTTGTTGTTAAGATCGGGCCATGTGAGGAGTACGTCGTTGAGAGAGACACCCTGATATGCTGCACTGGAGTCAAACACCACGCGGATCTGTCTACAGCATGGGGTAAGGTAGCTTGGATGACCATTCTCCAAGATGGAAGTCTTGAGTGTGCTCACCTGAGATGGCTTCTTCTCAGATTCTTGGCGACGTCCTGCAGGGTACACATTACCGAGGCATATCTTGGAGCATGCTCTTGCGCTCACGCCTTCTCCACACACCTCGGTGCACCTGGATGTAATCTCTGGACCAGCAGCTCCCTCTCTCTCCCCGCCGTGGTCTGAAGCGGGAGGAGGCGTCTCTGACTTCCAAGGAGCTGGGCCTGGGTGTAGTGCTGAAACGTGCCGATCACTTTCGCCTTCTGTGCATTTTGCATCTACCTTGCAGTTCTTGGCGAGATGGCTCGTGGAAGAGCAGCACTTGAAACATATGGAGTTCTCTTTAAGATATTGTTTCCGATCTTCCAGGGACATCCCCCTGAAGCCTCTGCACTTCTTTAAAGGATGGGGCTTGTTGTGGATAGGGCATTGTTTGCTTATATCCTCAGGTTTCTTCTGAATCTTTGTGTGCTCAATTGAGGACACTTGCATTTTGTGGACAGATATTGGTGTCTTTCCATGTCTGTTGAACTTGTCTATTCTGGCAAGTGCTGGGTGGGCGGAGAAGAACTGAAAGCTGGGGTCGTTCCTGGCTTTGGCTTCTTTACGGATGAATTTAACGAATGCAGAGAATGGTGGGAACGCCACGTTGTGCTTTAGCTTGAACTTTGATCCAAACGTTATCCACTTCTCCTGCAGGTTAAATGGAAGCTTCTCAATGATGGGACTTACCCCTCTGGAAGTCTCTAAGTACGATAGACCGGGTAGGTAGCCATCCTGCTTTGCGGCTTCGAGTTCCGACAGCAGATCTCCAGGGTAGCGGAGCTTCTGGGGTTCCTTACTCGTCAACCTCGGAAAGTTCTCCAAACTGTCAAAGAGAGCCCTTTCAATGGCTTTGGGCGAGCCGTAGCTTTCTTGCAGCCTCGCCCAAGCCTTCTTCAACCCCTCTGGCAACTGTCCCACATTGGCCGCTTTTATCCTGCAGGCCTGTCCGGCGGACTCTGGGCCGAGCCATTTGATAAGGAGGCCTAGCTCTTCTCCTGCCAACAGATCTAAGCCCGATATGGCATTGTGGAAGCAGGACTTCCAAGCCCGATAATTCTCCGGCCTGTCATCAAACTTAATTAACCCCGAAGTCACCAGCTGGGTGCATGCAAGGTATTTGGTGAGGTCGTAGGTGCTGGGACCTGTGCCAGGGTTGCCTTTGCTAGGGGCTCTGTTGGGGGTCTCAAGGAACCGAGATGGGATTTCCCTCTGATTTTCTCTATTCAGCATCGTATTCCTCTGCACCGTGTCTTCCGTTCTGCTGGGGGAGACTCTGCGGCTTGAGGCACGCCGTCTGCTTTGACCTTGGTTGGCAACTTGTGGCATGTTATACGAAGTGCTCGCATCTGTAGAGATGTGCGGGCCTCCATCCCTTTCTCCTGTAAACTGTATGTCGGCATGGTCGCTCACGTAATCTATGGTGCGCTGTCGTGGACTCTGCCATGGAATGGGAATGAAAGGTCTGTAAGGTGTCTCGGGATCAACTCCCTCCAAAATTGCCTCGAATACATGTGTCTCGGCTAATGCAGCATCTATCTCCTTTTGTTGCTGCAGAGTGTCTAATGTGGCTTGGAGACGGGCCTGTTCAGCCTGGCGATCCACTTGGTGATGGGCCTGTTCCGCTTGGAGTCGGGCCTGTTCTGCTTGGAATCGGGCCTGTTCTGCTTGGAGTCGGGCCTGTTCTGCTTGGTGTTCAGCTTGGAGACGGGCCTGTCTTATTTTTATTTCTATTTCACTGTTCGCATACGCAGCTCTGGCTTGAGCTGCCATGAGCGTAGCCCGTGCTCTGGTGATAGTTACGATAATTCTAGAACCACATGATGACCGTGAACCAGCTTGCGATCTGAAGTAACCAGAGCTTATAGACCGATTGTCACCTTCTACAGTTTCGTCTGCCTGTTTAAGGTCTTGTCCTCACTGCAAAGCATTTTCGTTATTATCTTCTGACATGTTGATGTGAGGTAGAAGCGCTCTACGAGGTTAAGGCTTACACTGGGTTCCTCCTGCTCCGCTCTTCACATCTAGCCGTATTGATATCTTTTCACTGATATCTTTTCACTGATATATTTTCACTGAAATCTTTTCAATGTACTGGACGTGCTAGACGTGCTCCTATCTAGTTATCCAGCAAGTTAAACACATATTCAAAATAATTCTTCGTGAAGCTGTTTGCTGTTTGTAGCCTTTACTTGAACACATTTGTGAAACTGTAAACAAAGATAAAGTATGTTTTGTATATAAACTGAGTACTATACATTCGATATTACATAAGATATAACATATTTACAACAGATTAATTGTATAACTAACTAACATTTGGACTCACTTCTGTAACTATTAAATATTAACCTTTTATAAACATAGTGTTTTCAAAATACTACTCTGAAAACGTTGCTATTATGCTAAGAAACAAAGATACTCACAGATATTGCGCTTGGCCTAACATATGAAATCAGAATACATTGGATTGTGAAACCCTTATGGAACCCTCCATTACTGCCAGGTTCTTCCTGGAATTCTACTTCCTGGGATTCTACTTCCTGTGTTAGACAGGAAGAAAGGTATGACGGTCAAATGACCCCTCACAGAAAGAAAGGAACAAAGGTCAAATGACCTCACACAGGAAGAAAGGAACAAAGGACAAATTACCTCTGCTTCATACAAATACACTGCTAACACAATAACCACCACCAGAGGGTGCTATCTGCACACATACAATAGTCCATCGGTCCAGAACAGTCCCCATGTATCCTTACTGATCATTGTACTGTCAGTCCAATATATCCATACTGAACATTGCATTATCTTTCTCCATGTATCCTTACTGACGATTGCATTATCAGTCCCCATGTATCTTTACTGACCATTGTAATATAAGTCCACATGTATCCTTACTGACCATTGTATTATCAGTCCCCATGTATCCATACAGAACATTGCAATATCAGTACCCATGTCTCCTTACTGACCATTATAATATCAGTCCACATGTATCCTTACGGACCATTGTATTATCAACCTCCATGTATACTTATGGACCATAGTATTATCTGTCCCCTTGTATCCTTACTGTC
This sequence comes from Somniosus microcephalus, assembly GCF_052327205.1. Taxonomy (NCBI): domain Eukaryota; kingdom Metazoa; phylum Chordata; class Chondrichthyes; order Squaliformes; family Somniosidae; genus Somniosus; species Somniosus microcephalus. Next base: position 127,369,788 of record NC_140990.1, read on the forward strand.
CATTGTATTATCAGCCCTCATGTATACTCACTGACCATTTTAATATCAGCCCCCATGTATCCTTACAGACCATTGTCTTATCAGTGTCCATGTATCCATACTGACCATTGTATTTTCAGCCATCATGTACCCTAACTGGCAATTTTATTAGCAGCAATCATGTATCGATACTGAACATTGAATTATCAGTCCCCATGTATCCTTACTGAACATTGAATTATCAGTCCCCATTTATCCTTACTGACCATTGTATTATAAGTCCCAATGTATCCTTACTGGCCATTATATTATCCGTCCCCATGTATCCTTACTGACCATTGTATTATCAGTCCCCAGGTATCCTTACTGACCATTGTATAATCAGTATTGAAGCATCCTTACAGACCATTGTATGATGAGCCACCAAATATCCTTACTGCCATTGAATTATCAGCCCCCATGTATCCTTACTGACCATGTATTATCAGTACCCATGCATCCTTACTGATTATTGCATTATCAGTCGTCCCCATGTACCCTTAGTGACCATTGCATTATCAGTATCCATGTATCCTTACAGAAAATTGAAATATCAGTGACGATGTATCATTACTGACCATTGAATTATCAGTCCCCATGTATCCTTACTGACCAATGTATTATCAGTCCCCATGTATCCTTACTGAACTTTGCATTATCAGTTCCCATATATCCTTACTGATCATTGCATTGTCAGTCCCCATATATCCTTACTGACCTCTTTAATATCAGTCCACATATATCATTACTGACCAATGAATTATCAGTCCCCTTGTATCCTTACTGACCATTGAAATATCAGTCCCCAATTACCATTACTGACCATTATATTATCAGTCTCCATGAATCCTTACTGAGCCTTGTAATATCAGTCCCCGTGTATCCTTACTGACCATTGAATTATCAGTCCCCATGTACCTTTACTGACCATTGCAATATCAGTCCCAATGTATCCTTACTGACCATTGTATTATCAGTCCCCATGTAGCCTTTCTGGCCATTGTAATATCAGTCCACATGTATCCTTACTGTCCATTGCATTTTCAGTCCACATGTATCCTTACTGACAATTGTATTTTCACACCCCATGTATACTTACGGACCAAAATATTACCAGTTCCCTTGTATCCTTACTGACCATTGTATTATCAGCCCTCATGTATCCTCACTGACCATTTTAATATCAGCCCCCATGTATCCTCACTGACCATTTTAATATCAGCCCCCATGTATCCTTACTGACCATTGTCTGATCAGTGTCCATGAATCCTTACTGACCATTGTACTATGAGCCCCCATGTATACTTACTGACCATTGCATTATCAGCCATCATGTATCCTAACTGATCATTTTATTACCAGCAATCATGTATCAATTCTTACGATTGAATTATCAGTCCCCATGAATCCTTACTGACATTTGAATTATCAGTCCCCATGTATTCTTACTGACCATTGAAATATCAGTCCCCATGCATCCTTACTGACCATTGTACTATCATCCCCATGTATCCATACTGACCATTGCATTATCTGCCCCCAGTTATCATTACTGATCATTGAATTTTCAGTCTCCATTTATACTTACTGACTATTGTATTATAATTACCAATGTATCCTTACTGGCCATTGTATTAACCGTCCCCATGTGTCCTTACTGCCCATTACATTATCAGTCCCCATGTATCCTTACTGACCATTGTATTGTCAGTCATCATATATCCACATTGACCACGTATAATATCAGGCCCCATGTATCCTTACTGACGATGGTACTATCAGCCCCATATATCCATACTGAACATTGCATTATAATTCCCCATTTATACTTACGGACCATTGCATTATCAGTCCCCATGTATCTTTACTGACAATTGTAATATCAGTCCCCATGTATCCTTACTGACCATTGTATTGTCAGTCCCCATGTATCCTTTCTGACAATTGTAATATCAGTCCACATGTTTCCTTACTGACCATTGCATTATCAGTCCCCATGTATACTTACGGACCAAAATATTATCAGTTCCCTTGTATCCTCACTGACCATTTAATATCAGCCCCCATGTATTCTTAATGACCATTGTCTTATCACTGTCAATGTATCCTTACTGCCCATTGTATTATCACACCCCATGTATACTTACGGACCAAAATATTATCAGTTCCTTTGTATCGTTACTGACCATTGTAATATCAGCCCTCATGTATCCTCACTGACCATTTTAATATCAGCCCCCATGTATACTTACTGACCATTGAATTATCAGCCATCATGTATCCTAAGTGACCATTTTATTACTAGCAATCATAATCGATTCTTACCATTGAATTATCAGTACCCATGAATCCATACTGTCAGTTGAATTATCAGTCCCCATGTATCCTTATTGACCATTGTGATATCAGTCTCCATGCATCCATACTGACCATTGTACTATCAGCCACAAGTATCCATATTGACCTTTGCATTATCTGCCCCCAGGTATCATGAATGATCATTGAATTATCAGTCCTCATTTATCCTTACTGACAATTGTATTATAAGTACCAATATATCCTTACTGGCCATTGTATTATCCGTCCCCATGTGACCTTAATGTCCATAACAATATCAGTCCCCATGTATCCTTACTGACCATTGTGTTGTCAGTCCCCATGTATCCTTACTGACCATTGTATTATCAGCCACATGTATACTTACCATCCATTTTATTATCAGTGTCCATGAATCCATATTGATCATTGTCTAATCAGCCGACTTGTATCCTTACTGACCATTGTATTATCAGCCATCATATATCCATACTGACCATGTATAATATCAGGCACCTTTTATCCTTACTGTCGATTCTATTCTCAGTCCCCATTCATCCTTACTGACCATTGTATTATCACCGTCATGTTTACTTCCTGAGCATTTCATTATCAGTGTCCAGTTATCCGAACTGAACATTGAATTATCAATGTCCATGTATCCTTACTGAACATTGAATTATCAGTCCCCATGTCTCCTTACTGACCATTGAATTATCAGTCCCCATGTAAACTTACTGACCATTGTATTTTCAGTGCGCATTTAACCTTACTGGCCATTGTATTATCATTCCCCATGCATCCATACTGACCATTGCATTATCAGTCTCCATGCATTCTTACTGAACATATCATTATCAGTCCCCATGTACGTTACTGATCATTTTTTGATCAGTGACCATGTAACCATACTGGCCATTGTAATGTCAGTCCCCATGTATCCTTACTGACCATTGTATTAACAGTTCCCATGTATAATTACAGACCATTGTATTATCAGTCCTCAAGTATCCTTATTGAGGATTGTAATTCCTGTCCCCATATATCCTTACTGACCATTGAATAATCAGACCCCATGTATCCTTAATGACCATTATGTTATCAGCCCCCATGTATCCTTATGGACCATTGTAATATCAGTCCCCAGGTAGCCATAGTGACAAGTGTATTATCAGCCCTCATATATCCTTACTGACCATTGTGTTATCAGTACTCAAGTATCCTTACAGACCACTGTATGATGAGCCCCCATATATCCTTACTGCCAATAGATTATCAGCCCCCATTTATCCTTACTGACCATGTATTATCAACCCCCATGCTTCCTTACTGACCAAAGTATTATCAGTCCCCATGTATCCTTACTGAACATTGCTTTATCAGTCCCCATATATCCTTACTGATCATTAGATTATCAGTCCCCATTTATACTTATTGACTAATTTATTATCAGTCCCCATGTATCTTTACTGAGCATTATATTATCCGTCCCCATGTAAACTTACTGGCCGTTGTATTATCAGTCCTCATGTATCCTTACTGACCATTGTATTATCAGTTCCCATGTACCCTTTCTGACCATTGTATTATCAGTCTCCATGTAACCTTACTGACCATTGTGAAATTAGCCCCCATGTATCTTTTCTGACCATTGTAATATCTGTCCCAATATATATCCTCACTGACCATTGTATTATCTGCCCCCATGTATCCTTACTGACCGTTACGTTATCTGCCCCCATGTATCTTTACTGACCATTGTATTATCTGCCCCCATGTATCCTTACTGACCGTTATATTAGCTGCCTCCATGTATCTTTACTGACCATTGTATTATCAGTCCCCAAGTATCCTTATTGAGGATTGGAATTTCAGTCACCATATATCCGTAGTGACCATTGTATTATCAGCCACCAAGTATCCTTGCTGACCATTGAAATATCAGTCCCCAAGTACCATTACTGACCATTATAATGGCCCAGAAATTCCAGAACGGGGCTTGCAGCGCGTGCAAGCCCCGTATTTACACTTACCCCGCGCTACTGCCGATCAGCTCCAGGGACGCCTGGAATTGGTGTTTCCAGAAGAAGAATCCCGGGCAGCGTATGACGTCACGCCGCCCAGGAGTGCAGCCAGCGCGAAGTCAGGAGCGTGCAGTGCAAGTGAGACACGCCCCTTGAGGTCTCAGTTTCACTGGACACGCCCCCAATGTTTCTGTCAAGCTGCTAACCATTTTTACATGCAAAGCAGCAGTTTAAATAGGTTTCTGGAAGTTTTTTGAAGATTTTGGTAACTTTCATAAACTTTTTAAAATGTTTACATTATTTTGAGTAATCTGAAGTAGTTTTAAAGAGAATTAAAGCAATTTAAAGACTTTTAAATGCCCTAAAAGAATTTTTTTAATTCCATCTATTTATTTAGCAATGTCGTCATCATACGTGTCTTCACACTGTTCCCTTTGGGGAACTGTATGAAGTGGTGGAAGGATTTATGGCCATGATTAACGCTCATTCTGTGACCGTAACCATCTTTGAACCAGCCATTAGGGCGGTTAGTCCTATGGCGGGAGGGTTTTACGGGCTCCCACAAGCTATACAAGGAGGGGGGGCCACCCACACCCACGGACGCAAATATCCCACTGGATGTCAACCCAGAATTTAGAGCCGGAGCTCCGACTCCACTTGCCGGGACTGTCTGGAGCGGGGTTCGAAACCCTACCCTGATCTGGCCCAGCGGCGGGGATCCTACCGCTATGACAAAGGCCCAATCCAATTAGCAACGTGAAATGGCAGCATAGGGCTCCAGTCACGGGGAGGGAAAAGGCGCAGGAAACGTATGGGTGTCACCTTTTGTGCGGAGTGGGCCTTTTGCGTAGCAGTAAGCATCCCCGCCGCTGGGCCAGAAGGAGTAGGGTTTTGAACCCCACTCCAGACAGTCCCGGCAAGTGGAGTTGGAGCTCCAACTTTAAATTCTGGGTGGACATCCAGCGGGATGCTTGCATCCGTGGGTATTGGTGGCCCCACCCCCTCAGATGGGTTGTGGGAGCCCGTAAAACCCGCCCGCCATTGGACTAACCACCCTAATGGCTGGTTCAAAGATGGTTACGGTCACGGAATGAGCGTTAATCACGGCCATAAATCCTTCCACCACTTCATACAGTTCCCCAAAGGGAACAGTGTGAGGATATGTACGATGATGACCTCTTGCGCAATGCACCTCCTTGGACCCTCAGTCGCAGATGCGAGGGGGCAAGTTGTGCAATTGTTAAATTTTTTATTTTATTGACATGTAAAATGTTGGCCCAGTAATTCCCTTCCAAATGCGCTAGTACGGTCGGGGTACTTACGCATCTGGCCGGATGAAATGCCGGTTTTCAGCATGCACAGTGCATGTGGGGCAAACCGGCATTTCCTGTCCTCTGAACGAAGGGTTTCAGAGGCAGAACGCGTGCGCAGTATAATTCGCCGCTTTCATTAATGCTTTCAGTGAGGTCCAGTCATTACAACTTACACATGAAAAAAGCATGGGTACAGTTGCTCCAGAGGCTGCGGAGGAAGATATTTCTTATCGTGGAGCTTCTGAAAGTATGTATGTCTGTATATATTCCTTTACTTATGTGTATGAATGTATTATTTAATTATGACTTTCAGAGAAAGTAACTTATTGGAAAATCATAATTAAAAATATACATTCCTACACATTAGTAAAGGAATATAAAACATACATACATATACGTAAAGGAATATATGTGGACATACATACATAACTCATTCTCACATTCCATTCACACAGCCACAATTGCTCCTTCTACCTACCGTTCCGAAAACCCGTTTAAAAAAAAAATTAAAGTTTAAAACTTAGTTAAAATTTCTTAAAATAACTTCCCTCCCTTTCCCAAACCTAAATATTGCATTTCATAAGCTCATCCATAAAATATATCTCCTTCCCCAGCCAATGAACAACTTTACACTTGCTTTTTTTAAGTGCAAGTTCTCGGGACTTACCCTCACTGAATCCATCAGTGAAATCTACAAAGTTCACTGCGCAAGCGCTGCCTGTGCAGTCGCACGCGCTGTGAATAGACCTCGGGTCTGGAAATGCCGGCGTTCCCCGCATGCGCTGTTCCTGCTGAACGCCGGAATTTCCAACGGCCAGATGCGTGAGTAACCCGACCGTACTCACGCTTCTGGCCTGGAATTTCTGGCCCATTATCAGTCCCCATGAATCCTTACTGACTTTTGTAATATCACTCCCCATGTATCCTTACTGACCATTGTATTTTCAGCCACCATTATCCATATTGAACATTTCATTATCAATCCCCATGTATCTTTACTGCCCATTATATTATCAGTCCCCATGTAATCTTACTGATCATTGTATTATCTGTCCCAATTAATCCTTTCTGACATTTGTAATATCACACCCAGTGTATCCTTACTGACAATTTTATTATCAGCCGCCATGCATCTATATTGAACAGTGCATTATCAGTCCCCATGTATCCTTACTGACCATTGAATTGTCAGACCCCATGAATCCTTACTGACCATTGTATTATCAGTCCCATATATCCTTACTGGCCATTGTAATATCAGTCCCCACGTATCCTTACTAACCACTGTATTATAATTCCAATGTATCCTTACTGGCCATTGTTTTTTCAGTCCCTCTGTATCCTTACTGACCACTGTATTTTCAGTCCCCATGTAGCTATACTGATTATGGCATTATCAGTCCCTATATATCCTTACTGGCCATTGTAATCTCAGACCCCATGTATCATTACTGACAATTGTATTATCAGACAACTTTTTTCCTTACTGACCATTGCAATATTAGACCCCATTTATCCTTACTGATCATTGTACTATCAGTCCAATATATCCATACTGCCCATTGCATTAACTTTCCCCATGTATCCTTGCATTATCAGACCCCATGTTTCTTTAATGACCATTGCAATATAAGTCACCATGTATCCTTACTGACCATTGTATTATCAGTCCCCATGTATCCTTACTGACCAATGCATTATCAGTCCCCATGTATCCTTACTGGCCATTATAATATCAGTCCACATATATCCTTACTGACCATGGTATTATCACAACACATGTATACTTACGGACCATAGCATTATCTGTCCCCTTGTACCCTTACTGTCCATTGTATTATCAGCCCTCATGTATCCTCACTGACCATTTTATTAGCAGCATTCATGTATCGATACTGAGCATTGTATTATCAGTCCCCATGTATCTTTACTGACCATTGAATTATCAGTCCCCATTTATCCTGATTGACCATTGTATTATAAGTCACAATGTATCCTTACTGGCCATTATATTATCCGTCCCCATGTGTCCTTAATGTCCATTGCATTATCCATCCCCATATATCCTTAATGACCATTTTATTATCAGTCCCCATGTATCCTTAGTGACCATTGTATTATCAGTACTGAAGTATCCTTAAAGACCATTGTATGATGAGCCCCCAAACATTCTTACTGCCATTGAATTATCAGCCCCCATGTATCCTTACTGACCATGTATTATCAGTCCCCATGCATCTTTACTGATTATAGCATTATCAGTCCCCATGTATCCTTACTGACCAGTATATCATCAGTCCACATGTATTCTTACTGTCCATTGTATTATCAGCCCTCATGTATCCTCACTGACCATTTTATTAGCAGCATTCATGTATCGATACTGAGCATTGTATTATCAGTCCCCATGTATACATACGGACCAAAATATTATCAGTTCCCTTGTATCCTTACTGACCATTGTATTATCAGCCCTCATGTATCCTCACTGACCATTTTAATATCAGCCCCCATGTATACTTACTGACCATTGCATTATCAGCCATCATGTATCCTAGCAGACCATTTTATTCCCAGCAATCATGTATCGATTCTTACGATTGAATTATCAGTCCCCATGAATCCTTACTGACAGTTGAATTATCAGTCCCCATGTATCCTTACTGACCTTTGAAATATCAGTCCCAATGCATCCTAACTGACCATTGTACTATCAGGCCCATTTATCCATTTTACCATTGCATTATCTGCCCCCAGGTATAATTGCTGATCATTGAATTATCAGTCCCCATTTATCCTTACTGACTATTGTATTATAAGTACCCATGTATCCTTACTGGCCATTGTATTATCCGTTCACATGTGTCCTTACTGTCCATTACATTATCAGTCCCCATGTATCCTTACTGACCATTGTATTATCAGTCACCATGTATTCTTACTGACCATTGTATTATCAGCCACATGTACACTTACTGACCATTTTATTATCAGTGTCCATAAATCCATACTGACCATTGTATAATCAGCCGAAATGTATCCTTACTGACCTTTGCATTATCAGCCATCATGTATCTTTGCTGATCATTGTATTATCAGCCATCATATATCCATACTGACCATGTATAATATCAGGCCCCATGCATGCTTACTGACGATGGCATTATCAGTCCCCCTGCATCCTTACTGACCATTGTATTATCACCCCCATGGTTACTTACTGAGCATTTCGTTATCAGTGTCCAGTTATCCGAACTGACCATTGTATTATCAGTCCTCATGTAACCTTACTGACCATTGTATTATCATTCCCCATGCATCCTTACTGACCATTGCATTATCAGTCCCCATGTAACCTTACTGACCATTGTATGATCAGTGCCCACGTAACCTTACTGGCCATTGTAATGTCAATCCCCATGCATCCTTACTGATCATTGTATTATCAGTTCCCATATGTAATTAACGACAATTGTATTATCAGTCCTCAAGTATCCTTATTGAGGATTGGAATTTCTGTCCCCATATATCATTACTGTCCATTCTATTATCAGCCCCTATGTATCCTTAATGACCATTATGTTATCATCCCCCATATATCCTTATGGACCATAGTAATATCAGTCCCCATGTTTCCTTAGTGACAAGTGTATTATCAGCCCTCATATATCTTTACTGACCATTGTATTATCAGTACTCAAGTATCCGTACAGACCACTGTATGATGAGCCCCCATATATCCTTACTGCCATTGAATTATCAGCCCCCATGTATCCTTACTGACCAGTATATCATCAGTCCACATGTATTCTTACTGTCCATTGTATTATCAGCCCTCATGTATCCTCACTGACCATTTTATTAGCAGCATTCATGTATCGATACTGAGCATTGTATTATCAGTCCCCATGTATACATACGGACCAAAATATTATCAGTTCCCTTGTATCCTTACTGACCATTGTATTATCAGCCCTCATGTATCCTCACTGACCATTTTAATATCAGCCCCCATGTATACTTACTGACCATTGCATTATCAGCCATCATGTATCCTAGCAGACCATTTTATTACCAGCAATCATGTATCGATTCTTACGATTGAATTATCAGTCCCCATGAATCCTTACTGACAGTTGAATTATCAGTCCCCATGTATCCTTACTGACCTTTGAAATATCAGTCCCAATGCATCCTAACTGACCAGTGTACTATCAGGCCCATGTATCCATTCTGACCATTGCATTATCTGCCCCCAGGTATAATTGCTGATCATTGAATTATCAGTCCCCATTTATCCTTACTGACTATTGTATTATAAGTACCCATGTATCCTTACTGGCCATTGTATTATCCGTTCACATGTGTCCTTACTGTCCATTACATTATCAGTCCCCATGTATCCTTACTGACCATTGTATTATCAGTCACCATGTATTCTTACTGACCATTGTATTATCAGCCACATGTACACTTACTGACCATTTTATTATCAGTGTCCATAAATCCATACTGACGATTGTATAATCAGCCGAAATGTATCCTTACTGACCTTTGTATTATCAGCCATCATGTATCTTTGCTGATCATTGTATTATCAGCCATCATATATCCATACTGACCATGTATAATATCAGGCCCCATGCATGCTTACTGACGATGGCATTATCAGTCCCCCTGCATCCTTACTGACCATTGTATTATCACCCCCATGCTTACTTACTGAGCATTTCGTTATCAGTGTCCAGTTATCCGAACTGACCATTGTATTATCAGTCCTCATGTAACCTTACTGACCATTGTATTATCATTCCCCATGCATCCTTACTAACCATTGCATTATCAGTCCCCATGTAACCTTACTGACCATTGTATGATCAGTGCCCACGTAACCTTACTGGCCATTGTAATGTCAATCCCCATGCATCCTTACTGATCATTGTATTATCAGTTCCCATATGTAATTAACGACAATTGTATTATCAGTCCTCAAGTATCCTTATTGAGGATTGGAATTTCTGTCCCCATATATCCTTACTGACCATTCTATTATCAGCCCCTATGTATCCTTAATGACCATTATGTTATCATCCCCCATATATCCTTATGGACCATAGTAATATCAGTCCCCATGTTTCCTTAGTGACAAGTGTATTATCAGCCCTCATATATCCTTACTGACCATTGTATTATCAGTACTCAAGTATCCGTACAGACCACTGTATGATGAGCCCCCATATATCCTTACTGCCATTGAATTATCAGCCCCCATGTATCCTTACTGACCAGTATATCATCAGTCCACATGTATTCTTACTGTCCATTGTATTATCAGCCCTCATGTATCCTCACTGACCATTTTATTAGCAGCCCCCATGTATACTTACTGACCATTGCATTATCAGCCATCATGTATCCTAGCAGACCATTTTATTACCAGCAATCATGTATCGATTCTTACGATTGAATTATCAGTCCCCATGAATCCTTACTGACAGTTGAATTATCAGTCCCCATGTATCCTTACTGACCTTTGAAATATCAGTCCCAATGCATCCTAACTGACCATTGTACTATCAGGCCCATGTATCCATTCTGACCATTGCATTATCTGCCCCCAGGTATAATTGCTGATCATTGAATTATCAGTCCCCATTTATCCTTACTGACTATTGTATTATAAGTACCCATGTATCCTTACTGGCCATTGTATTATCCGTTCACATGTGTCCTTACTGTCCATTACATTATCAGTCCCCATGTATCCTTACTGACCATTGTATTATCAGTCACCATGTATTCTTACTGACCATTGTATTATCAGCCACATGTACACTTACTGACCATTTTATTATCAGTGTCCATAAATCCATACTGACGATTGTATAATCAGCCGAAATGTATCCTTACTGACCTTTGTATTATCAGCCATCATGTATCTTTGCTGATCATTGTATTATCAGCCATCATATATCCATACTGACCATGTATAATATCAGGCCCCATGCATGCTTACTGACGATGGCATTATCAGTCCCCCTGCATCCTTACTGACCATTGTATTATCACCCCCATGGTTACTTACTGAGCATTTCGTTATCAGTGTCCAGTTATCCGAACTGACCATTGTATTATCAGTCCTCATGTAACCTTACTGACCATTGTATTATCATTCCCCATGCATCCTTACTGACCATTGCATTATCAGTCCCCATGTAACCTTACTGACCATTGTATGATCAGTGCCCACGTAACCTTACTGGCCATTGTAATGTCAATCCCCATGCATCCTTACTGATCATTGTATTATCAGTTCCCATATGTAATTAACGACAATTGTATTATCAGTCCTCAAGTATCCTTATTGAGGATTGGAATTTCTGTCCCCATATATCCTTACTGACCATTCTATTATCAGCCCCTATGTATCCTTAATGACCATTTTGTTATCATCCCCCATATATCCTTATGGACCATAGTAATATCAGTCCCCATGTTTCCTTAGTGACAAGTGTATTATCAGCCCTCATATATCCTTACTGACCATTGTATTATCAGTACTCAAGTATCCGTACAGACCACTGTATGATGAGCCCCCATATATCCTTACTGCCATTGAATTATCAGCCCCCATGTATCCTTACTGACCAGTATATCATCAGTCCACATGTATTCTTACTGTCCATTGTATTATCAGCCCTCATGTATCCTCACTGACCATTTTATTAGCAGCATTCATGTATCGATACTGAGCATTTTATTATCAGTCCCCATGTATACATACGGACCAAAATATTATCAGTTCCCTTGTATCCTTACTGACCATTGTATTATCAGCCCTCATGTATCCTCACTGACCATTTTAATATCAGCCCCCATGTATACTTACTGACCATTGCATTATCAGCCATCATGTATCCTAGCAGACCATTTTATTACCAGCAATCATGTATCGATTCTTACGATTGAATTATCAGTCCCCATGAATCCTTACTGACAGTTGAATTATCAGTCCCCATGTATCCTTACTGACCTTTGAAATATCAGTCGCAATGCATCCTAACTGACCATTGTACTATCAGGCCCATGTATCCATTCTGACCATTGCATTATCTGCCCCCAGGTATAATTGCTGATCATTGAATTATCAGTCCCCATTTATCCTTACTGACTATTGTATTATAAGTACCCATGTATCCTTACTGGCCATTGTATTATCCGTTCACATGTGTCCTTACTGTCCATTACATTATCAGTCCCCATGTATCCTTACTGACCATTGTATTATCAGTCACCATGTATTCTTACTGACCATTGTATTATCAGCCACATGTACACTTACTGACCATTTTATTATCATTGTCCATAAATCCATACTGACCATTGTATAATCAGCCGAAATGTATCCTTACTGACCTTTGTATTATCAGCCATCATGTATCTTTGCTGATCATTGTATTATCAGCCATCATATATCCATACTGACCATGTATAATATCAGGCCCCATGCATGCTTACTGACGATGGCATTATCAGTCCCCCTGCATCCTTACTGCCCATTGTATTATCACACCCATGGTTACTTACTGAGCATTTCGTTATCAGTGTCCAGTTATCCGAACTGACCATTGTATTATCAGTCCTCATGTAACCTTACTGACCATTGTATTATCATTCCCCATGCATCCTTACTGACCATTGCATTATCAGTCCCCATGTAACCTTACTGACCATTGTATGATCAGTGCCCACGTAACCTTACTGGCCATTGTAATGTCAATCCCCATGCATCCTTACTGATCATTGTATTATCAGTTCCCATATGTAATTAACGACAATTGTATTATCAGTCCTCAAGTATCCTTATTGAGGATTGGAATTTCTGTCCCCATATATCCTTACTGACCATTCTATTATCAGCCCCTATGTATCCTTAATGACCATTATGTTATCATCCCCCATATATCCTTATGGACCATAGTAATATCAGTCCCCATGTTTCCTTAGTGACAAGTGTATTATCAGCCCTCATATATCCTTACTGACCATTGTATTATCAGTACTCAAGTATCCGTACAGACCACTGTATGATGAGCCCCCATATATCCTTACTGCCATTGAATTATCAGCCCCCATGTATCCTTACTGACCAGTATATCATCAGTCCACATGTATTCTTACTGTCCATTGTATTATCAGCCCTCATGTATCCTCACTGACCATTTTATTAGCAGCATTCATGTATCGATACTGAGCATTTTATTATCAGTCCCCATGTATACATACGGACCAAAATATTATCAGTTCCCTTGTATCCTTACTGACCATTGTATTATCAGCCCTCATGTATCCTCACTGACCATTTTAATATCAGCACCCATGTATACTTACTGACCATTGCATTATCAGCCATCATGTATCCTAGCAGACCATTTTATTACCAGCAATCATGTATCGATTCTTACGATTGAATTATCAGTCCCCATGAATCCTTACTGACAGTTGAATTATCAGTCCCCATGTATCCTTACTGACCTTTGAAATATCAGTCCCAATGCATCCTAACTGACCATTGTACTATCAGGCCCATGTATCCATTCTGACCATTGCATTATCTGCCCCCAGGTATAATTGCTGATCATTGAATTATCAGTCCCCATTTATCCTTACTGACTATTGTATTATAAGTACCCATGTATCCTTACTGGCCATTGTATTATCCGTTCACATGTGTCCTTACTGTCCATTACATTATCAGTCCCCATGTATCCTTACTGACCATTGTATTATCAGTCACCATGTATTCTTACTGACCATTGTATTATCAGCCACATGTACACTTACTGACCATTTTATTATCAGTGTCCATAAATCCATACTGACCATTGTATAATCAGCCGAAATGTATCCTTACTGACCTTTGTATTATCAGCCATCATGTATCTTTGCTGATCATTGTATTATCAGCCATCATATATCCATACTGACCATGTATAATATCAGGCCCCATGCATGCTTACTGACGATGGCATTATCAGTCCCCCTGCATCCTTACTGACCATTGTATTATCACCCCCATGGTTACTTACTGAGCATTTCGTTATCAGTGTCCAGTTATCCGAACTGACCATTGTATTATCAGTCCTCATGTAACCTTACTGACCATTGTATTATCATTCCCCATGCATCCTTATTGACCATTGCATTATCAGTCCCCATGTAACCTTACTGACCATTGTATGATCAGTGCCCACGTAACCTTACTGGCCATTGTAATGTCAATCCCCATGCATCCTTACTGATCATTGTATTATCAGTTCCCATATGTAATTAACAACAATTGTATTATCAGTCCTCAAGTACCCTTATTGAGGATTGGAATTTCTGTCCCCATATATCTTTACTGACCATTCTATTATCAGCCCCAATGTATCCTTAATGACCATTATGTTATCATCCCCCATATATCCTTATGGACCATAGTAATATCAGTCCCCATGTTTCCTTAGTGACAAGTGTATTATCAGCCCTCATATATCCTTACTGACCATTGTATTATCAGTACTCAGGTATCCGTACAGACCACTGTATGATGAACCCCCATATATCCTTACTGCCATTGAATTATCAGCCCCCATGTATCCTTACTGACCATGTATTATCAGTCCCCATGCATCCTTACTGATTACTGCATTATCTGTCCCCATGTATCCTTAGTGTCAATTGCGTTATCAGTAGCAATGTATCCTTACTGAAAATTGTAATATCAGTTACCATGTATCATTACTGACCATTGCATTATCAGTCCCCATGTATCCTTACTGACCAATGCATTATCAGTCCCCATGTAACCTTACTGGCCCTTGTATTATCAGTCCCCATGTATCCTTACTGACCATTGTATTATCAGTTCCCATGTATCCTTACTGACCATTGTATTAGCAGTCTCCATGTTACCTTACTGACCATTGTGATATCAGCCCCCATGTATCTTTTCTGACCTTTGTAATATCTGTACCAATATATATCCTCACTGACCATTGTATTATCAGCCCCCACGTATCATTACTGACCATTGCATTATCAGCCCACATGTATCCTTATGGACCATTGAAATATCAGTCCCCATGTATCATTACTGACCATAGTATTATCAGCCGCAATGTATCCTTATGGGCTGTTGTAAAATCAGTCCATATGTATCCTCACTGACCATTGCATTATCTGCCCCCATGTATCCTCACTGACCGTTATATTATCTGCCCCCATGTATCTTTACTGACCATTGTATTATCAGCCCCCACGTATCATTACTGACCATTGCATTATCAGCCCCCATGTATCCTTATGGACCATTGAAATATCAGTCCCCATGTATCATTACTGACCATAGTATTATCAGCCGCCATGTATCCTTATGGGCTGTTGTAAAATCAGTCCATATGTATCCTCACTGACCATTGCATTATCTGCCCCCATGTATCCTCACTGACCGTTATATTAGCTGCCCCCATGTATCTTTACTGACCATTTTATTATCAGTCGCCATATATCCTTACTGACCATTGGATTATCAGTCCCCATGCATCCATACTGACCATTGCATTATCAGTCCCCATGCATCCTTACTGACCATTGCATTATCCGTCCCCATGCAACCTTTCTGGCCATTGTATGATCAGTGCCCATGGAACCTTACTGGCCATTGTAATGTCAGTCCCCATGCACCCTTACTGACCATTGTATTATCAGTTCCCATATGTAATTACTGACCATTGTATTATCAGTCCTCAAGTATCCTTATTGAGGATTGGAATTTCTGTCCCCTATATCCTTATGGACCATTGTGTTATCAGCCCCTTTGTATCCTTAATGGCCATTATGTTATCATCCCCCATGTATTCTTATGGGCCATTGTAATATCAGTCCCCAGGTATCCTTAGTGTCAAGTGTATTATCAGCCCTCATATATCCTTACTGACCATTGTATTATCAGTACTCAAGTATCCTTACAGACCACTGTATGATGAGCCCCCATATATCCTTACTGCCATTGAATTATCAGTCCCCATGTACCCTAACTGACCTTTCTATTATAAGTCCCCATGAAAAGTTACTGACCATTGTATTACCAGTCCCCATGCATCCTTACTGACCATTGGATTATCAGTCCCCATGTAACCATACTGACGATTGTATTATCAACACCCAAGTATCCTTATGGACCGTTGTAATATCAGTCCCCAGTTATCCTTACTGACAAGTGTATTATCAGCCCTCATATATCCTTACTGACCATTGAATTATCAGTACCCAAGTATCCTTACTGACCATTCTATGAAGAGCCCCCATATATCCTTATTGACCATTGTATTATCAGCCCCAATGTATCTTTACTGACCATATATTATCATAACCCATGTATCCATACTGAAAATTGTATTATCAGTTTCCATGTGTCCATACTGACCATTGCATTATCAGTCCCCATGTATCCTTACTGACCATTGCATTATCAGTCCCCATGTAACCTTACTGTCCATTGTATTATCAGTTCCCATGTATCCTTACTGACGATTGTATTATCCGCCCCCAAGTATACTTATCGAGGATTGGAATTTCAGTCCCCATATATCCTTAGTGGCCATTGTGTTATCAGCACCCAAGTATCCTTAATGACCATTATATTATCAGCACCCATGTATCCTTATGGACCATTGTAATAGAAGTCCCCAGTTATCCTTACAAACAAGTGCATTATCAGCTCTCATATATCCTTACTGACCATTGTATTATCTGTAATAACAACAGAAAATGCTGGAAAAACTCAGCAGGGCAGGCAACATCCGTGGACAGAAATTTGAGTTGACGTTTCGGGTCGAACCCTTCTTCAAAACTGGAAAGAAATGATAGATCGGAGGCAGGGCTGCGATCGGACAAAAGAATAAAAGAAACAAAAGTAGTAAAAAAGAGACAATAAAATGTATTAGAAGCTAGACGAGATGGTAATAGGCTGAGATTAGGTGCAAAGTGTACTGGCAGGGCAAGAGATTGCTGCCAGGTGTGAAAGAGAAACAAAACGAAATGGGGGGTGGGAAAGGAGTGGAAAAATTACGACAAAAAATGAAATAGGGGCCGAGGTTATGATCTGAAATTGTTGAACACGATATTGAATCCGAAAGGCTGCAGAGTGCTTAATCAGAAGATGAGGTGCTGTTCCTCGAGTTTACATTGAGCTTCCGTGAACAATACAAGAGGCCAAGGATGGTGAGGTCCGAGTGGGAATGGAGCGTTGAATTAAAATGACAGGCGACCGGAAGCTCGGGTCACCATTACGGACTGAATGGAGGGGTTCCACAAAGTGGTCACCCAATCTGCGTTTGGTCTCCCCAATGTAGAGGAGACCACATCGTGAGCAGCGAATACAGTATACTAGATTGTGAGAAGTACAAGTAAATCGCCGTTTCACCTGGAAGGGGTGTTTGGGGCCCTGGACAGTGGGAAGGGTGGAGCTATAGGGGCAGGTGTTACATCTCCTCTGCTTGCACGGGAAGGTGCCAGGCGAAGATGAAGGGCTGTTTGGGATGATAGAGGAGTGGACTAGGGTTTCTCGGAGGGAGCGGTCCCTGCGGAATGCTGAAAGGGGAGGGGAGGGGAAGATACGTTTGGTGGTGGGATCACTTTGGAGGTAGCGGAAATCCTGGAGGATGATCCATTGAATGTGGAGTCTGGTGGGGTGTAAGGTGAGGACAAGGGGAACCCTATCGTTGTTCTGGGAGGGAGGGGCAGGGGTGAGGGCAGAAGTGCGGGAGATAGAACTGATACGGTCGAGGGCAGTGTCAATCATGGTAGAGGGGAATTCTCGTTTGCGGAAAAAGGAAGACATGTCTGAAGCACTGGTGTGGAAGGTGGCATCGTCAGAGCAGATATGGCGGAGACGGAGAAACTGGGAGAATGGAATAGAGTCCTTACAGGAAGCAGGGTGGGAGGAATTGTAGTCCAGGTAGCTGTGGGAGTCTGTGGGTTTGTAGTGAATATTGGTCAATAACTTATCCCCAGAGATGTAGACGGAGAAGTCGAGGAAGGGAAGTGAAGAGTCAGAGATGGACCATGTGAAGGTGAAGGAAGGGTGGAAATTGAAGGCAAAGTGAATGAAATTGTCGAGTTCTGGAAGAGAGCAGGAAACGGCACCGATACAGTCATCAATTTATCAGAAAAAGAGGTGAGGGAGGGGACCCGAGTAGGACTGGAAAAAAGATGGTTCCACATAGCCCACGAAAAGGCAGGCATAGCTAGGACCAATGTGGATACCCATGGCGACACCTTTGATTTGGAGGAAATGAGTGGAGTTAAAGGAGAAGTTGTTCAATGTGAGAACAAGTTCAGCCAGGTGGAGGAGGGTGGTGGTGGATGGGGACTGGTCGGGCCTCTGTTCAATGAAGAAGCGGAGCGCCCTCAGGCCATCTGGGTGGGGGATGGAGGATTGACACTGCCCTCGACCGTGTCAGTTCTATCTCCCGCACTTCTGCCCTCACACCTGCCCCTCCCTCCGGGAACCACGATAGGGTCCCCATTGTCCGCACCTTTCAACCCACCAGCCTCCACATTCAATGGATCATCCTCCGGCATTTCCACTACCTCCACAGTGATCCCACCACCAAACGTTTCTACCCCTCCCCTCCCCTTTCAGCATTCCGCTGCGACCGCTCCCTCCGAGACACCCGAGTCCACTCCTCTATCACCTCAAACAGCCCTTCCCCTTTGCCTTGCACATTCCCGTGCAATTATCAGTACCCAAGTATCCTTACTGACTATTCAATGATGAGCCCCCATATATCCTTATTGACCATTGTATTATCAGCCCACATGTATCCTTACTGACCATGTATTATCAGTACCGATGGATCCTTAATGAAAATTGTAATATCAGTTTCCATGTATCATTACTGACCATTGCATTTTCAGTCCCGATGTAATCTTACTGAGCATTGTATTAGCAGTCCCCATGTATCCTTACTAACCATTGCATTATCAGTACCCTTGTATCATTACTGACCATTGTATTATCAGTCCCCATTTATCCTTACTGACCATTGCATGATCAGTCGCCATGTATCCTTACTGACCATTGCATTATCAGTCCCCATATATCCTTACTGACCATTGCATTATCAGTCGCCATGTATCCTTACTGACAATGTTAATACCAATATCCATGTATCATTACTGACAATTGTATTATCAGTCCCCATGTGTCCTTACTGACCATTGTAATATCAGTCCCCATGCATCATTACTGACCATTGTATGATCAGTCCCCATGTATCCTTACTGATCATTACATTATCACTCCCCTTGTATGCTTACTGACCATTGTATTTTCAGCCCCCATTATCCATATTGAACATTGCATTATCAGTACCCATGTGTCCTTACTGACCATTGCATTATCAGTCCCCTTGTATCCTTACTGACCATTGAAATATCAGACCCCAAGTACCATTATTGACCATTATATTATCAGTCCCCATGAATCCTTACTGACTTTTGTAATATCACTCCCCGTGTATGCTTACTGACAATTATATTTTCAGCCCCCATTATCCATATTGAACATTCCATTATCAGTCCCCATGTATCCTTACTGTCCATTGCATTATCTGTCCCCATGTATCGTTACTAGACGTTGTATTTTCAGTCCCCATGTATCCTTAATGACTATTGGAATATCACCCCGCTTATATCCTTACTGACCATTGTAATATCATTCCCAATGTATCCTTAGTGACCACTGTACTATCAGCCCCATGTATCCATACTGACCATTGTATTATCTGCCCTCATGTATCCTTACTGACCATTGCATTATCAGTCCCCATGTATATTTACTGACCATTATATTATCAGTCCCCATGTAATCTTACTGACTATTGTATTATCAGTCCCCATGTAATCTTACTGACCAATGTATTATCAATCCCCATGTAACCTTACTGACCATTGTATTTTCAGTCCCCATGTATCCTTACTGACCATTGTATTATCAGCCCCCATATATACTTACTGACCATGGTATTATCAGTCCCCATATATCCTTACTGACCATTGTATTTTCAGTCCCCATGCATCCTTACTGTCCATTGTATTATCACACCCCATGTATAGTTACTGACCATTTTAATATCAGTGCCCATGTTCCCTTACTGAACACTGTAATATCAATCCACATGTTTCCTTACTGACCTGTGCATTAGCAGTCCCAATGTATCCTTAGTGACCAGTGTATTATCACTCCCGTGTTTACTTAGGGAACATATTATTATTATTCCCCATGTTTCCTTACTGACCATTGTATTATCAGCCCTCATGCATCCTCACTGACCATTTAAATATCAATCCCCATGTATCCTAACTGATCATTGTATTATCATTCACCTGTATACTCACTGACCATTGTATTGTCAGCCTCCATATATCCTTACTGACCATTGTATTAGCAGCCATCATGTATCCTAACTGACCATTGTATTATCAGCAAATCATGCATTCATACTGACCATTGTATTATCAGTCCCCATTTGTCCTTATTGACCATTGCATTATCAGCTCCATGTATACTTTCTGACCATTGTATTATCGGTCTCCACGTATCCTCACTGACCCATTGTTATATCAGTGTCGATGCATCCTTACAGACCTGTGCTTTATCAGCCACCTTTTATCCTTACTGACCATTGTATTACCAGCCCCCATGTATCCTTTTTGACCATTGTAATATCAGTCCACATGTATCCTTACTGACCATTGAATTATCTGCCCCGATGCATTCTTACTGATCATTATAGTAACTGCCCCATGTATCCTAACTGACCACTGTAGTATCAGTCCCATGTATCCTTACTGACCATTGTATTATCAGTCGCCATGTCTCCTTACTGACCATTGTATTATCAGTCGCCATGCATCCTTACTGGCCATTGTATTATCAGTCCCTATGTATCCTTACTGAATATTGTATTTTCAGTCCCCATGTATCGTTACTAGGCATTATTTTTTCAGTCCCTATGTATCCTTAATGAGTATTGTATTGTCACACCCTTTTTTCATTACTGACCTTTGCATTATCATTCCCCATGTATCATTAATGACCATTTTAATATCTGTCCCCATGTATCCTTACTGACCATTGTAATATCATTCCCCATGTATCCATACTGACCATTGCATTATCTGCCCCCATGTATCCTTACTGACCATTGAATTATCAGTCCCCATGTATCCTTACTGACCATTGTATTATCAGTCCCATGTATCCTTACTGTCCATTGTAATATCAGTACCCATGTATCCTTACTGACCATTGTATTTTAAGTCCAATGTATCCTTACTGGCCATTGTATTAGCAGTCCCTATTTATCCTTACTGACCATTGTATTTCCAATGCACATGTAACCATACTGATTATGGCATTATCTGTCCCCATGTATCCTTACTGGCCATTGCAATATCAGACCTCATGTTTCATTACTGACAACTGCATTATCAGCCCACTTGTTTCCTTACAGGCCATTGTAATATTAGGCCCCATGTATCCTTACTGATCATTGTCCTATCAGCTGAATGTATCCATACTGACCATTGCATTATCAGTACCCTTGTATCATTACTGACCATACTCGCTCAACAGGACACACGCAGACTGTCGGGACCAAGAAACGAGGCAGCTCCCGGCTGAAGGAGGTTTGGTTTGGATTCACTCAGTTAATGACTCGTCCATGGAGTGCTGCGGCTCCCACAATACTCAGCTGTAGGAAGTCACACAACACCAGGTTATAGTCCAACAGTTTTATTTGAAATCACAAGCTTTCGGAGCGCTGCTCCTTCGTCAGGTGAAGTGGAGAGATGCCTGTAGACACAACTTATATAGTCAGAGAATAATGCCAGATGATTACAGGTAATCTTTCTAAATGCCATTTATCACACCTCGGCAGAGAGATAATCACAGCAATCAAAGGTGTGACTGGTGTCCAAACAGGTTAGTCAGGAAAACATTACATCAAAGAAAAATGAGGTGGGGTCACAAGGGGTCAAATGTGGCAGATGCTGGGGTCTGTATTAAAAAGAATTTTTTTAATTTTTTGCTGGAAATCACAGCAGGTCCGGCCGCATCTGTGCAGAGAGAACCAGCCAACGACGACTAGAGTCTTGGTGACCCTACGTCAGGTGGGGTTACATGTAGTGTGACATGAACCCAAGATCCTGGTTGAGGCCGTCCTCATGAGTGCGGAACTTGGCTATCAGTTTCTGCTCGACTATTTTGCGTTGTCGTGGTTCCAATGTCCCAGGAATTTGAATCCCTCCCCCTGGCACCTTTCCTCTAGCCCGTTTTCACCTGAAATATCCTTCTATTTCTACTCTGACTAGCACGTGGCACTGGTAGCAATCCTGAGATTACTACCTTTGAGGTCATATTTTTTAATTTACCTCCTAACTCCCTATATTCAGCTTTTAGGACCTCATCCCGTTTTGTACCTATATCTTTGGTACCTATATGCACCACGACAACTGGCTGTTCACCCTCCCCTTCCAAGATGTTCTGCAGCCGCTCTGAGACATCCTTGTCCCTTGCACCAGGTAGGCAACACTCCATCCTGGAGTCTCGTTTGCGGCTGCGGAAACGCCTATCTATTCCCCTTACAATAGAATCCCCTATTACTATAGCTCTACCCCTCTTTTTCCTCCCGTCCTGTGCAGCAGAGCCACCCCTGGTGCCAGGACGTTGGCTGCTTCTGCCTTCATCTGATAAGCCATCCCTCCCAATGGTACTCAAAGTGGTGTATCCGTTTGAGAGGGGGATGTCCACAGGGGACCCCTGCACTACCTGCCTATGCCCAGTACTCTGTCTGTTGGTCACCTTTTACCTTTCTGCCTGCCCAACCTTTGCCTGCGGTGTGACCAACTGATCAAATGGCATCCTCAGCCACGGAAATGGTCCAGTTTGTATCCAATCGCAACTCCAGCACCGCAGTGCAGTCTGCTAGTAGGTGCAGCTGGACACACTTCCTGCACAAGTAGTTGTCAGGGACACAGGAAATGTCCCTGAGTTATCACATAGCGCAGGCTGTGCATACCATGGTACCGGGCTGTCCTTCTATGACTTACCCTTTTATTAATTTAAATTAAATTAAATCAAATCAATTATCCAATTACACTGCAGTTAAATGGTATATTTAAGGGCCCTGGTTTACAAACAGTCCCCGCTACACCACAGATCCTGCCTGACCTGCTGAGTATTTGCAGTATTAACTGTTTTTATTTTAGATATCCAGTATTTGGCGTATGTGCATAAATGTCCTATTGTGTTATTGGTGCTCTACTGTGAGTAGTATTAAAACACAATTATATCGGGATACATACATTAACGATTGTGTTATTGGTATTTCACTGTGAGTGGCATTATCACACTATTATAACTCTGTACATATATTTCCTATTATGTTATTGGTATTTCACCGTGAGTGGTATTATCACTTTATTATGACTATGTACATATATTTCCTGTTGTGTTATTGGTATTGAACTGTGAGAGGTATCATCACACTATTATAACTGTACATATATTCCTATTGTGGTATTTCTGCTGTATTGTGAGTCGTATTTTCAACAACAACAACCTGCATTTTTATAGCTCCCTTAACGTAGTAAAATGCTTCATAGGACCGTTATGAAAGACAATTTCCCACCGAGCCACATAAGGATGTATTAGCACAGCAATACCTTCGTTAAATAGGGAGCTTCTCGGGTGCAGCTTAAACGTGGAAATAGAGTCAAAGCACTCAGAACAAAGTAACATTGGAGAAGTTGCAGAGTCAGGGAGGAGGGAAGCTGTGGGGAGATTTGCAAACAAGGATGAGAATTTTAAAATCGAGGCTTTGCTGGACCAGGAGCCAATGTAGGTCAGCGTGCACACGGGTGATGGGTGAATCGGACTTGGGGCGAGTTAGGAGAAAGAGGCAGTGCGTTCAAGTTTATGCAGCTTTAAATATGGAATGCCGGCCAGGACGGTCATTTCTGGAGGTAATGGCTGAGGGTTTCAATGGCGTATGTGCTGAGGCAGGAGCGGAGACGAGCGACGTTGCAGAGCTGGATGTAGGCAATCTTTGTGATGCAGCCAATATGTGGTTGGAAGCACAATTCAGGGTCAAATAAGATGCCAAGTTTGCGAAATATCTGGTTCTGCCTCAGACAGTTGCCAGACCTGTGGCCTGGAGGCACTGGCTTGAGAATAGAGTGTGTGGCGGACTCCAAAGACAATGTGTTCGATCTACGCTATAATTAGCTGGTGGAAATTTTTGCTCATCCAGTTCTGGATGTCGGACAATCAGCATTACCAATCAGAGACAGTGGAGGGATCGAGAGATGTCATAGTCAGGTAGAGCTGAGTGGCTTCAGCGTAGATGTGGAACATAATGCTGTGTTGTCAGGTGATATCGCCCAGGGCAGCACGTAGATGAGAAATAGGAGGGGGCCAAGGATAGATCTATCAGGGATTCCAGAAGTAAGGGTGCGGCAAGAGAAGCCATTGCAGATGATTCCCTGGCACCGAGGGCAGTTCCACCCAGCTAGACGACGGAGAAGAGCCGTTGGAGGAGGATGGTGTGGCAGACGTGTCAAAGGCTGTAGACATTTCGAGAAAGATGTGGAAGGATCGTTTGCCACGGTCGTAGAAAAATAGTATGTCATTTGTGAATTTGATAAGAGCATTTTCAGCGCTAATATAATGGTGCATATATTTCCCAGTGTATGACTGGTGCTTTACTGTGGGTGAATTATCACACTGTTATCACGGTGTACATGAAGTTCTATTGTCTCACTTACACTGTCACTGTGGGTGAATTATCACACTGTTATCACTGTGTACATAGAGTTATATTGTGTTACTGACACTGTCACTGTAGGTGAATTATCTCCCTGTTATCACTGTGTACATAGAGTTATATTGTGTTACTGACACTGTCACTGTAGGTGAATTATCACACAGTTATCACTGTGTACATGGAGTTCTATTGTGTTACTTAAACTGTCAATGTGGGTGAATTATCACACTCTTATCAATGTGTACATGGTTTTCTATTGTGTTATTGACACTGTCACTGTGGGTGAATTATCACACTATTATCACCGTGTACATGGAGTTCTAATGTGTTACTGACACTGTCACTCTAGGTGAATTATCGCATTGTTATCACTGTGTAAAATCTGTGAATAACCAGACCCCACCCTACCATTGTGCATCATCTGTGAATATCCAGACGCCACCCAACCACTGTGCAACATGTGAATAACCAGACCCACACAACCACTGTGTAACATCTGTGAATATCCAGGCTCCACCCAACCACGTGTAACATCTGTGAATAACCAGACCCCAACCAACCACTGTGTAACATCTGTGAATAATCAGACCACACCCAAACACTTTGCAACATCTGTAAATAACCAGACCCACCCAACCATTGTGTAACATCTGTGAATAACCAGAATCCACCCAACCACGTGTAACATCAGTGAATAACCAGACCCCACCCATCACACTGTTATCACTGTGTACATGGAGGTCTATTGCGTTATTGATACTGTCACTGTGGTTGAATCATCACACGGTTATTACTGTGTTCATGAGGTTCTATTGTGTTATTAACACTGTCACTGTGGGTGAATTATCACATGGTTATGTTCTTATAGGTGTGGATGTCCACTTGCAAGAAACACAGAAAGTTAGCATGCAGGTATAGCAAGCAATAAGGAAATAAATGACATGCTGGCCTTTATTGCAAGGGGATTGGAGTATAAGAGTAAGGAAGTCTTGCTACAGGTCGATGACCCGCCATGATCGTATTGAATGGTGCAGCAGATTCGAGGGGCCGTATGGCCTACCGCTGCTCCTATTTCTTATGTTCTTATGTTCTTATCACACACTGTCATCACTGTGTACACGGAGTTCTATTGATATTGACACTGCCACTGTGGTTAAATTATCACACTGTTATCACTGTGTACACGGAGTTCTACTGATATTGACACTGCCACTCTGGGTGAATCATCACACTGTTATCACTGTGTACATGGAGTTCTCTTGTGTTATTAACACTGTCACTGTGGGTGAATTATCACAAAGTTATCACTGTGTACATGGAGTTCTATTGTGTTACTGACACTGTCAATGTGGGTGAATTATCACACTGTTAACAATGTGTACCTGGAGTTATATTGTGTTACTGACACTGTCACTGTGGGTGAATTGTCACACTGTTATCACTGTGTACATGGAGTTCTATTGTGTTACTGACTGTCACTGTGGTTGAATTATCACACTGTTATCTCTGTTTACATGGAGTTCTATTGTGTTACTGATACTGTCAATGTGTGTGAATTATCACACT
This sequence comes from Somniosus microcephalus, assembly GCF_052327205.1. NCBI lineage: Eukaryota > Metazoa > Chordata > Chondrichthyes > Squaliformes > Somniosidae > Somniosus > Somniosus microcephalus. The sequence continues at coordinate 127,396,902 of NC_140990.1, forward strand.
GCTATCACTGTGGACATGGAGTTCTATAGTGTTATTGACACTGTCACTGTGGGTGGATTATCACATGGTTATCACTGTGTACATGGAGTTATATTGTGTTACTGACACTGTCACTGTGGGTGAATTATCATACTGTTTTCACTGTGTACATGGAGTTCTATCGTGTTACTAACACTGTCACTGTGGGTGAATTATCACATGGTTATCACTGTGTACCTGTAGTCCTATTGTGTTATTGACATTGGCAGTGACTGGCTAAGTTCCACAAAGCATTGATTGAGATTATTCACCAATTAAATAATTCCCGACCGAATTTCCTGAATTAATTTATTGTAATGACATTATTGGGCGTTGGGTTTTTGTCAGAAAACTAAGTAATGCAACAAATGGCCGTTACATGAATGAATCTGTTTTTACCCCAAACTCACACAGCACAGCATTTTTGCTGTCAGACTCTGACTCTCACTGTTTCAGCCCAGTTCCCTCTTCCACATGCGCTGCTGCTGACAGTTCTACAGTGACCACTGCTGAGCCCGGGATTTCCTTCTGCTCCTGACACCTGGTTATGTCCCGGACTGCCCCCGTCTTCACTCTTTTCTCCACATTGATTGAGGCATCATAACTGGTGTCATGTCGCGTATATGAGTCATGAAGTTTTAAGTTCAATATCCACTCAAATGCTAGGCCGATCCTTTATCCCGACAGCGCTGTGCAGTACTCAGCAAGTGCTGCATTGTAGGAGGTGCCTTTCACCGACTGAGACCTCATCCTCTGCCAGTTCCGGTGGTTCTGATGGACACCGAAGATCCCAGGTGACTGTCAGAAGAAGAGCTCGGATTTTTCTCTGTGTCCTCGCAGCTTCACCTCCGCAAAGTCAGAAACAACAATTATCCATCCGCCCTTCCTGTTTGCTAATCTTTTGGCACAAGTTGACAGCTGAATTTTCCAAAAGTGAAAAATTTTATGTAATGCATCGGATGAGGGTGTATTGGGTTCTCCGCAGGACCTAATCCATTTAAATGCATTTTGTCCTATTATCTTGTTACTTTCCACTTTCATTGTTGGTTTCATATTTACCTTCTTAAACAGCTTCTCTACTGCGTTACTGATATGTTATTTTATTGTCTATTTGATGATCCTCAGTTAGTTTCACGATGTTTCCGATTCTCTCCTTATCTCCATTAGGATTCATTACATTATTTTACCTGTCGATATCAGTGGTCTGTCTTATTTCTAACCTGCAGGATTATTTTAAAAACAGAAGCCAGTGCCCACAGCGTAAGCGATCTGTTTCCAACTCAGGATCAATTGTCAAAGCTGTAAATTTCACACTGAATCCTGTCAAACGGATGGATTTGCTGTGAGTTGGACCAGTAATTTTCGTGTTCTCACTCTCACAGTCATTCACTCTCTCTCCCTCTCACACACTCATTCAATCTATCTCCCTCTCTCACACACATTCACTCGCTCTCCCTCTCTCTCTCACAGAAATCCACTCTCTCCCTTTCTCTCACGTGCATTCATTCTCTTTCCCTTTCTCACACAGATGCACACCCTCTCCCTCTCTCTCACAAACATTCACTCTCTCTCCCTCTCTATCACACACATTCAATCTCTCTTCCTCTCACACACATTCGCTCTCTCACACATATTCATTCTCTCTCGCTCTCTCTCACAGAAACCCACTCTCTCCATCTCTCTCACATACATTCACTCTCTCTCCCTCTCTCTCCCACACATTCACTCTCTCTCCCTCTCTCACACACATTCACTCTCTCCCTCTCTCACACACATTCACTCTCTATTCCACTCTCTCACACACATTCACTCCCTCTCCCTCTCACTCACACACATTCACTCTCTCTCCCTCTCTCTCACACACATTCACTCTCTCCCTCTCTCACACACACATTCACTCTCTCCCTCTCTCACACACATTCACTCTCTATTCCACTCTCTCACACACAGTCACTCCCTCTCCCTCTCACTCACACACATTCACTCTCTCTCCCTCTCTCACACACACATTCACTCTCTCCCTCTCTCACACACATTCACTCTCTCTCCCTCTCTCTCACACACATTCAATCTCTCTTCCTCTCACACACATTCACTCTCTCACACATATTCATTCTCTCTCACTCTCTCTCACAGCAATCCACTCTCTCCATCTCTCTCACATACATTCACTCTCTCTCCCTCTCTCTCTCACACATTCACTCTCTCTCCCTCTCTCTCACACACATTCACTCTCTCCCTCTCTCACACACATTCACTCTCTATTCCACTCTCTCACACACATTCACTCCCTCTCCCTCTCACTCACACACATTCACTCTCTCTCCCTCTCTCTCACACACATGCATTCTCTCTCCCTCTCCCTCGCACACATTCACTCTCTCTCCCTCTCTCACTCACACATTCACGTTCGCTCCCCTCTCTCTCACACACATTCACTCTCTCTCTCACACGCACACATTCACTCACTCGCCCTCACTCTCACACACATACACTTTCTCTCCCTTTCTCTCAAACACATTCACTCTCTCTCCCTCTCTCACACACATTCACTCCCTCTTCCTCTCTCTCAGAAACATTCATTCTCTCTCCCTCTATCTCACACATTCACACTCTCTCCCTCTTTCTCTCACACACATTGACTCTCTCTCCCTCTCACACACAATGGCCCAGAAATTTGGGTCAGAGGCTTCCCGCGGGTGCAAGCCTCCAACCTGCACTTACCTTGTGCACCGGCCGTTGAGCTGTGGGCCCCCATGGAATTCCAATCCTGGGCCTCCTCCAACTGTCGGCACGCAGTGCTTGCTTAACCCAGGGGTGCAGTTAGTTTGAAACGTCCCCTGGGATCTCGTGGGCCATGGAGAGCCAATGGTAGCAGGGAATGCTTCATCCATAAATTTGACAGGAAGAGCTGTCAAACCTATAAATACTATAAGCACCAAAACATAACTAAAACTTCAAATAATTATTTTTTTAAATCACATTTTTTAAATAACTATAAGTTACATGAAATAACTATTTTAAACAATAATTTAAATTTTTGAAAATATTAATTACATTTTCGAATGGGGCTAAAAATAAACTTACTTTTCTTTAAAGTATTTAAAAATAATAAACCTGTGGAAATAATGTTTTAATTTTAATTAATTCACCACTTACCTTGTTAAAAGCAAACCTTCTGCCTGCTTTTTAAAAGTATAACTGCTGGTGACTTACCCTCCCGGAGAACCCTGCAAAAAAAATGTAAGTTCGATGCGCACACTCTGCCTCGCCAGCGCACGCATTCCACTTGTCAACCCCTTCTTTCAAGGGAATGGAATTCCGGTTTCCTGCGCATGTGCAGTGCATGCACGAAACCGACACTTTCGTTGGGCCTATGCATGAGTACCCAGTGCGTGCACACGCGTAGGGACCCGAATTTCTGGGCCAGTCACTCTCTCTTCCTCTCTCTCACGCACATTCACACTCCCTCCCTCTCTGTCACACACATTCACTCTCTCTCCTTCTCTCACACACTCCGCTCTCACTCTGTTACAGCTAACTTGGTAGTGATTGTGATCCTGTCCCGAGGAAGGTGCAGTCTCTCCAGATGTTTCATTCGGCACCTAGTGTCCATGGCAGTGACGGATCTCCTGGTCATTATCACCAGTGTGATATTAAACCGGATTGCTGTTATTAATTTTCCATCAGTTTCCTGTCCCTCACGCGGATCTGTAGTACCCATGTTGCTCTATTCTATGCAGTCATAGATAGTGCTGTCTGGTTAACGGTCGCTTTCACCTTTGATCGATTTGTGGCCATTTGTTGCCAGAAGCTGAAAACAAAATTTTGCACCGAGCAAACGGTGGCAGTGGTTATAGGAACAGTCTGTGACCTCAGCTGTTTCAAAAATACATTCATGTATTTTTCATATGAAACTTTGTACACAACTAAAAACATACCCTGGTTCTGCAACATAATATTAATATATTATACCTCAACTGCATGGATCGCATTTGACTGGATTCACCACATTTTAACCCCATGTCTTCCATTCATTCTGAGTTTGCTGCTCAATGCTTTGACCGTCAGCCACATTCTAGCGGCCAGTGGAGCCCGCAGGAGACTCTGGGCCCGGAGTAATGGGGAGAATCGGAGTGACCCAGAGATGGAGAGTCAGAGAAAGTCCATCATTTTACTCTTCACCATCTCGGGAAGTTTTATCTTACTGTGGTTGACGTATGTTATCTATTTTTTCTATGTCCGATTTACAAACAATAATTATTTCTCAGGTTCCAATATCAATGAATCAACTTTTATTCTGGAGGAAATCGGATTTATGCTTCAGTTATTGAGTTCCTGCATCAACCCATTCATCTATGCAGGGATCCAGAGTAAATTCAGAGAGGAGTTAAAGAATGGGGTGAAATATCCACTGAGTCTAATTGTTAAATTATTTAAATGATGTAAATAGTAGAGTACAGCATGAATTGTACCTTATATTCCATGCTGTGCTCTTCTTGTCCGTGTCAGACAGGGCCTCCCCTACCAGATATACAGTCACTCACTCTAAGATCCTTGCCCAATGTGAATTTAAGAATATTTGAGGAGCACTGCATCAGCACACAATTCAGTTTTGTAATCCGTTCTCAGTTAGTTTCCAGTTCTCTTGTCGGTGCTGACCCAGGCCTGGTACATTCCCACCAGCCCCGAGTCCCCTGGAGTATCTCTACATTCATGTGGAGTCCGATCTATGATCAGAGATTGGATATCAAGTTTAACTGTTTAATGAAGGGACCCAATGTCCCTCCTGGGAATGGTTTGGATCTTGAGGTTCGGATACGCTCTAAAATGGGAGCATGCACTGTCTCCATGCATTGTTCTCCGCTCACTGGGCCCCGCCCCACAGCCACACTCCTGTGTCCAGAAACAGAGGAACAGAGGAACTGCTGGAGGATAAAGACAAACGATCATCCAGGTCACTTTCTATTCTTTTCAGTGGCCAATTGTGACGACACCCACAGTCATTAAACAACATAAAATAAATCTAACTAACTCTGTAAACGGGCAAAACAATAATCACCAAAATCATACAAATTGGGAGCATATCAAATTAAATGAGAATATCATCTTCACTATCGTTTATACACTCCAGTCTAGAGCACTTTCTACCATCCTGGTAGTCCTCCGATACAATGATAATGTAGTTGTTGCATATTCACAGAAATTAATCTCTATCAATTAGTCGACAACAGATCCAGACATGAGGTGACGAAAACCCCAGTGGTGGAGACATTTAGGAACCACAGAATCACAGTCACCTGTTCCTCCCAAGCACGCTGCACTTACCACATGTCATGTCTTTAATTACACACATATTGTGTCCCCAAATGTTATAACAGAAATGAAACCTGTCTAATTTGCATTTGCAGGAATCAACAGTAACTGCTTCTGCCGTCTTCCTTGGCAGCCTGTCCCATAGATTGACCACTCACTCACTGAAATGCTGTTTCAGCAGATTGGATTTGTATTGAACCCCTTCAAGCACAGGCCGTGTCCTCTGGTTCTACTGTCTGGACAAGGGGAGATATCTTGTCGTGATCTACATTATCCGGTCCCTTTACAGTGCTAAAAACAGCAATCATATCACCTCTCAGCCTTCTCTTATCCAGTGAGAACTTGCTCACTTTACACAATCGCTCATCACGATATAATCACTCCATCCCCTCAATGATTCTGCTCACTCTCCTCTGTGTCCGTTCAACAGCTGCAGTATCCTGTGGTGTCCAGAACTCTATACAGTAATCTGAGTGCGGTAGCACCAAAGATTTATAAAGATTTTTTTATTCGTTCGTAGGATGTGGGCGTCACTGGCAAGTCAGAATTATCTTACCAAGTCAATTTATTAAATATATTCAAGAAGGAGTTAGAAATATTTCTTAAGGCTAAAGGGATCAAGGGATATGGGGAGAAGGCAGGGACAGGGTACTGAGTTTGGATGATCAGCCATAATCTCATTGAATGGCGGAGCAGGCTCGAGGGGCCGAATGTCCTACTCCTGCTCCTTTCTCTATGTTTCTATGTTTCTATGTTAACGCACTGTCCCGGCTCAATGTTGAACTTCTAACACATCCCAACGTCTGATGTGCTTTACAACAACAACTTGTGTTTAAATAGAGCCTTTAAAGTAGTAACTCTTCCCAAGGCGCTTCACATGAGTATTATCAAACAAAATTAGACACCGAGCCAAATATTAGGGCAAATGACCAAAGGCTTGAACAAAGAGGTAGATTATAAGGAGCGTCTTAAAGGAGGAAAGAGAGGTGGAGAGATTTCGGGAGGGAATTCCAGAGCTTAGAGCCTCGGCAGCTGAAGGCATGGCCATCAATGGTGCAGCGATTATAATCAGGGATGTTCCAGTTTAATGCAGATAAGGTGGATGCAAGAAGAATTTGTTACTGGTTCAGTACTTGATGAATTCAACGATGTACATATGTCCCAGTATGTTATTTTATTCAGAGCTTTACCCACCTGTATCTCTCACGGGGGGCTGAGTGTGTGTGACGGTGTTTAATGACACCAAACGCTGGAGTTTCAGGCTATGTTATTATCCTTGCTCCAAACGCATTCTACCTACTTGTAAGCTCATTCTTGTCCGAATTATCACACTGTTATGAATGTGAACATGGAGTTCCACATTGTGATGTAGAATTGCACCCAGCCAGAGTCAACACCTTCAGGGGAGGAGAGGGAGGGGAACCAGCTAGTGTGGAACTGAACCGAGCCAGAGTCAGCACCTTCAGGGGAGGAGACGGAGGGGAACCAACGAGTGTGGAACTGAACCGAGCCAGAGTCAGCTCCTTCAGGGGAGGAGACGGAGGGGAATCAGTGAGTGTAGAACTGAATCGAGCCAGAGTCAGCACCTTCAGGGGAGGAGACGGAGGGGAACCAATGCGTGCAGAACAGAACCCAGCCAGAGTCAGCACCTTCAGCGGAGGAGAGGGAGGGATACCAGTATGTGTAGAACTTAACCCAGCCAGAGTCAGCACCTTCAGGGGAGGAGAGGGGGGGGGGGTGGAATCAATGAGTGTAGAACTGAACCCAGTCAGAGTCAGCACCTTCAGGGGAGGAGAGGTAGGGGAACCAGTGAGTGTAGAACTGCACCCAGTCAGAGTCAGTACCTTCAGGGGAGGAGAGTGAGGGGCAGCAGTGAGTGTCGAACTGAACCCAGCCAGAGCCAGCACCTTCAGGAGAGGAGAAGGAGGGGAAGCAATGCGTGTCAAATGGAACCCAGCCAGAGTCAGGGACTTCAGGGGAAGAGAGGGAGGGGAATAAGTGAGTGTAGAACTGATCAAATTCAGACGTACCACCTTCACGGGAGGAGAGGGAGGGGAACTACTGAATTTCGAATAAAACCCAGCCAAAGCAGCGCCTTCAGGAGAGGAGAGGCAGGTGTCCCATTGAGTGTAGAACTGATCTCAGCCAGAGTCAGCACCTTCAGGGAAGGAGAGGCAGGAGAACCAGTGAGCGTAAAGCTGAAGCCTGCCAGAGACAGCACCTTCAGGAAAGGAGAGGCAGGAGAACCAGTGAGCGTAGAACTGAAGCCTGCCTGAGACAGCACCTTCAGGAAAGGAGAGGGAGGGCAAGCAGTGAGTGTAGAACTGAACCCACCCAGAGTCTGAATCTTCAGGGGTGGAGAGAGAGGGGAACCAGTGAGTGAACTGAACCCATCCAGATTCAGCATGTTCAGGGGTGGAGAGGGAGGGGAACCAGTGAGTGTAGAACTGAAACCAACCACGGACGATTGAAGAATTTAGAAACATAGAAACATAGAAGATAAGAGCAGGAGTAGGCCATTCGGCCCTTCGAGCCTGCTCCGCCATTCAACGAGATCATGGCTGATCATCCAAACCCTAGCACTCGGTCCCTACACCGACAGCCATCCCACCCAAGCCCTATCCCCGTAACCCCGTAACCCCACGTATCTAATGCCCCCTAACACTAAGGGTCAATTTTTATCATGGCCAATCAACCTAACCCGCACATCTTTGGACTGTGGGAGGAAACCGAAGCACCCGGAGAAAACCCACGCAAACACGGGGAGAATGTGCAAACTCCACACAGACAGTCACCCGAGGCCGGATTTGAACCCGGGTCCCTGGTGCTGTGAGGCAACAGTGCTATTTTGATTGGGTAGATAGCGAGAAAATATTTTTTAGGTTGTGGAGTCCAGGGCAACGGGGCTTATATTAGAATTAGAGTTTGGCCGTTCAGGGGTGATGCCAGAAACCACTTCTTCTCACAAAGTGTACTTAAAATCAGGAACTCTCTACTACCCTCCACATTGTTTACGATATTTTGAAGTTTTGTTTCATCTGCACATTTTGAAATTATAGCTCCTCGGTACAGGTCATGAATATATATCAAAAAGCGCAGTGTTCCCCTGCGAGACTCCACTGTATAATTTCCTCTAGTCTGAACAAACACGTTCACCACAACTCTCTGCTTTCTGTCCCTTACCAATGATGTAAGCATCCCGGCCCTGCCTCATTAACCATTAATCATTTTGCTCACATGTCTATTACATGGCACTTTATCAAATAACTTTTGAAAGTCCATATACGCATTAACATGCCTACCTCCACCAACCATCTGTTATTTCATCGAAGTACTCAATCAAGTTTGTCAGATACGATTTACCTTTTACAAATCCCTGTCGGCTGTCATTTATTAACCCATGATCTTCCAACTGACAATTAATGTCCCGGATTTTGCTCACTTCAACTTTTCCTGTCACCGATATTAGACTGACTGGCCTGTACTTACCATATTTATCCCTCTCCCCTGTTTTGAACAGGGTGTAACATTTGGAACCCTCCTGTCTTCTGGCAGCTCTCCTGTATCCTAGGAAGGATGAAAAATTGCGGCTAGGGCCTCCGCTATTTCCATGCTTACTGCTCTCAACAACCTGGGATGAATCCCATCTGGACCAGGTGACCATTCTACTGTGATCGCTGCCAACCTATTCATCTATTTTATCATATCCAATTTCTCCACCCTCCTCCTTTACCGTGATATTTGCAGATTTCTCCTTTTTTGTGAAGACAGAGTCAAATCAATCACACATTGACTGAATTCAATATAAACATTTAATGAATTTACATTATAAGGCAATGACTGGGTGACAAAACATTATAATCAATTGTACAATTGTCCAGTATTATTAATGAATTTTGCTTTCCACCAACAAATATACACACCTCCCTAGTGATTGCACCTTGATGTGCTAGGAGGGCTTGTGTGCTATCCTGGCCCTGAAATCTATGCAGCCATGAGTAGAACGAAATAAATAAAGCATTTAAAGACATGTTAGAAAATAGCACAGAATTAAGGTGGATTCAATAGCAAAACGCATTTCTGCAGATAAAGGACGAGAGAGCCGTATATCCAAGATTACTGACGACACTGTTAGATGGCACAGTATATAGCGTAGATGGATTCAATGAAAACGCAAGCCTGGAGTGTAAAAAGGGCATAAAGATGGCAGAGAAAAATTTCGAGTTGAATATAGCAGCAGAAGGGAAGGTCAATAATTTGGTTTTTTTTGTTGCGTTAAGAGAAAATTTGAATCGATGGACGAAGTGGGGGCACTGGAAGTGTGATTGGGTGAGGGCCTGATAACTGATTCTACATAGATTGCAAAGGGTCTAAATACATTTTTGCCTCCATTTTTACAAAAGACTGGCCAGGTAATTTATTTGATCTCAAAATGGGAAATAGAGGGTGTTTCCGATGTAAGAACATAAGAACATAAGAAATAAGAGCAGGATTTGGCCATCCCGCCCCTCGAGCCTACTCTGCCATTCAATAAGATCATGGCTGATCATCGACCTCAACTCCAGTTTCCCGCCCAATCTCCAGATGCCTTGATATCCCTAGAATCCAAAAATCTACCTATCTCAGCCTTGAATATACTCAAAGACTCAGCAGTCACAACCCTCTGGGGCAGAGAATTACAAAGATTCACAACCCTCTGAGGAAGATTTTCTTCCTCATCTCAGTCTTAAATGGCCTACCCCTTAGCCTGAGACTATGCCCCCTAGTTCTAGACACTCCAGCCAGAGGAAACAACCTCTCAGCATCTACTCTGTCAATCCCCTTCAGAATCTTGTATGTTTCAATGAGATCATCTCTCATTCTTCTAATCTCCAGAGAGTATAGGCCCATTCTACACAATCTCTCATCAAAGGACAGCCCTCTCATCCCAGAAATCAATCTAATGAACCTTCGTTGCATTGCATCCAAGGCAAGTATATCCTCCCTTAGATAAGGAGACCAGAATTGTGAACAATACACCAGGTGTGGTCTCATCAAGGCCCTGTACAATTGTAGCAAAACTTCCTTCCTCTTTTATTCGAACCCCCTTGCAATAAAGGCAATCATGCCATTTGCCCTCCTTATTGCTTGCTGTACCTGCATGCTTATTTTCCGTGTTTCTAGCACGAGGACACCCAAATCTCTCTGAACACCAACATTTGAAAGTTTCTCACCATTTAAAAAATATTCTGTTTTTCTATTCTTCTTACCAAAGTGAATATCCTCACATTTCCCTACATTATACTCCATCTGCGACCTTACTGCTCACTCACTTAGTCTATCTCTCTCCCATTGCAGGCGCTTTGTGTTCTCACAGCTTACTGTCTCACCTAGCTTTGTATCATCAGAAAACACTACACTCGGTCCCTTCATTCATAGGAAATTAATGAAGATTGTAAATAGCTGAGGCCCCAACACTGATCCTTGCGTTGCCCCACTCGTTACAGCCTGCCAACCTGATGTAAGGGGTGGTGTGTGTGTGTCAGCTTCACCTCTGACTTCTTTGAACGGTTCGAATCGCTCCCACTCCCTTGGTTCTAGACCTGGACTTATTTGGGGTTTGTAATGAAATTACAACAGACAACTGAGTTGGTAAAAAGAAGTTGGATTTTATTTGAGACAAGAAAATATACACAACACAAAAAATCTCATCACTCACTTCGGAATAGGCGAGGGAGAATGACAATAGACAAAAATACCTTACCCCTCCCAATACCCACTATACTAACCAGGTTGAATTCCAGAGGACCAGGAAATGCTCACCAAATGCAGGAATAGTTTGTACAGTGGGAAAAACTTGCAGATCTTCGGTTTTTTCCAGGTTGGTTTCTTGTTGGTCGTGGTGGCCCAATATTACCTAGTTGTTGGTAATATTGTTGGTTGTTTGTTTGCTGGGCCCTTGGCTGACGTGATTCCTTCCGTTCTCCTCCTGTTGTCCCGAGGTTGATGTCTTTCGAATGAGCTGTGCCTTTTTCTGTGTCTGTCCGAACTGTACTGCTGACTTCAATTCACTGACTGCTGTTTAAATTCTCTGCCTGAACTGTACTGATCGAACTGATCGAACCCATCGAACGCAGTGAACGAACTGACTTCTTGTGGATACAGGTCTGCAGCTTATACTAAAACGAAACATACTAATCTTGTTAGATTTTTGGCTGGTTCGTTAAGGTCCACTTGATTTGTCCCATTTATTTGACTGGTTTTGGGATAGCTTCCTGAGTAGTTGAAGAAGGTGTGAAGTGGTTTTGGATGACTCAAACAGTCTTTTAATCTTAGATTTCCTGTAAGGCCTTCAAATTCTGAGCGAGTTCTTTTATGCATGGGTTTTAATGGGCTTTGGGCTTTAGGCGAGGCTGGGGTTTTTATTGATTTATTGATTGAATGCAATTTCCGAGATAGGGGCTGATTTTCGTTTATTGTTCTTCCCAGACAGTCTGGCTACTTTCGAATACACAAACTGTTCCTCTGCAGAGGTCTAGCCCACATTCCTGTCGCAGCCTTTTCCTACAAGTCTGAGCAGGTCTTTTGAAACCAGCCGAATCTTCCTGGGATTTTTATTTTAAACCCCTTTTGCCCAATATTCCTTAAAACAGTCCAATATTTCTTCCTTAATTTAACTCTTTGAAATTCTTCTTTTTGGCCCAACCACACATTTATCCCTTTCACAGATTTCTTCTATACTGTTCCAAAATCATTTAAAAATAATGCTTTTCTTCTGTTCTGAGGTTGTGCAGAAATTTTCGAAAATTGCACACCCCCTGTGATACTTTATAACACTATAGTATCATGCAGGTGTGAGCCAAATTTCTGGTCCCCGGGAGCCAACCTTCCCCTGCATTACCTAAACTAAGAATACCCAAACAAAACACTCTCCCAATCCCTTTAGGTGTACTGTTTATCAAAAATACGCAAAGTAAAACTTTTATTACATTCACATCCAAGCACGGAGGTGGACCAAAACCCCTGTACCACTTGGAAAAATCACACACACGAAAAATAAGTTGACACACTCACTTGCCCAACTTTATTTTTAATCACTTTCACAGTTGTTTTTATACCTGGTCATAGACTTTATTTTTGTTTTTGACCCATGCTCCCTCATGCTGAGAGCGGAGCATTAGGTCCCTTCATTTGCCCTTTGCACACAGCAAATAGAAAACTATTCCCAGCTGGCAAACCATTAAATGTGGGAAGCCATTCTAATCCAAGAGGGGACTTCTATATTTTAAAAAATGTCCCACCAGACTGGAACCACAATGTCCAATATCTTGGCCCCTAACTCTACTGTTTTCTGCTCCAACATATAGAAATGTTTTTGTGAGACGACTACTGCTTTTAATAGAGCGGTAAGATGCTCTGGTAGAGCATGAATCTCATAGCCAAAATGTGTTACATAACTTTGCAGGTTGGTAATGTTTTCCCCGACAGTGAGGTGAACAGTCGAGGGTTCAGGGATGGGTACAATCCGAACCTGGGCCACTTGAACTTCTTTCTTTGGTTTAAAGCAGAAACTGCTGTCACTCACCAGACACCAGATATACTGTGCATGCCGGTAGTGGGGTGCCCTTGTGGTGACACAATATGTGCCACACCCTACGAATGCTACCTGAGGAGAAACATGGTCTTGTGCCATTACCTCTATGGTACAGTTCACAGGTCGTGCGCCAGCAGCTTTAATCCCGCACTGTGGTCTCGAATAGGCATTCAAGTGCTGGGCACACAGGATTATGTGTGCTTCCCAGTGCCAACACCCAGAGAGGTCTGTACCTGCCATAGCGTACTTTCGCTTTATGACATAATAAGGTGGGAGCTCTGCAAAATGAACGTGTGCACCCCCTTGAATGATCCCAATGTTCTCCACCCTTTATACTGGTGTGGGTCGGGCTGTCCCACCCAGGACCGGCATCCTCACTACTATCCCCCTGATTGTGTGATTGGAACGTCCACAATCCACTGGGACAGGGTAGGCCTCAGAAGCTAGACGGAGTTGACATGGGCTCAGCGAATTACTAAACGGGTGCTTGTTGCTAATCCAGGAGGGGACTAAACCTTGTTTTTAATCCTCCAGGTTGCTGCGGCCCTCGCCCAGCAACCATGCCCCATATAGCACGCACATCTCATTCTGTGCAGCTTGATCCAGAGCATTCCTGTCCTCCCATATAAGAGCATTTACTGTTTTTTTGTGTCTCTCCAGCTCAGCTATTATCTCCTTTAAATTGACCATCATGGCCTGGTCCTCATGCAACTCTGAGCCCACCACTGTGTTCTCCTCTGTTAGAAGTTTTCTTAACTGGGTCTTTAAACCATTTATCTGGGTTTGCAGCTCTATGTCATCTTGGCTGTTTATCACTGAGGACCCTACACTATAAGCTGTGAAAATGTCATTTCAAGTCCCCCTTCTTTGTCTCCCTGCACCCATATTATGGTCAGGATGTAAACTGTACAGCATTGCATTGTCCACATTGGCAAAGTCGAACTCATTAAACTTTCTAAACATTTCCTTCAACAGGGCTTGGTACAACCGTTCTGTCTCTTTAGGGCACCACTCAGGTAAGTGCACCTCAGTCAGGTTCAGGATCACTGAGGCCACTGCATAGTGTACCCGCTGGTACAGCAGCTTATCTGTTGTTGTAGGACTAAACCATTCCCTGGTCCCTTGGTGGTGGTAGGACACCACTGGACTATAGTCCATGATGTTGTGGTTGTGGGCAGGGGCTTTCGGGGGTTGGTCACAAGTTCAGTGGCATTCACTGGGATCGGGGAGTGTGGGACCACGCACGCATGCAGGTTGGAATCCCACTCCACCCCCTCCCCGGCATCTTGCCATTGCCCGTGGAAAATGATGGATACGCCTGTGGGGCAGACCTTCTCTGACCCACACATACAGACATAAATACCCTGATCCGGTTCCCACCTCTTGTCCCAGCACACACTCAATCCCCCTCGGGTCCCTGTAATCGTCCAATGGGTATTGTTCCCCAATCGTTCCCAATCGACTGCGGGGTTTCCCATATCCTGGCTCAGTTTTCTGAGCAATCACCACCTATCCAAAGGAATCTGTCCCTTGCATGTCAAACATACACGTTTTCCCACGGTGACACTGATCCTTGTAGCAATGACCTGTACCCTGGGGCACGGGAGGGAGGCCTCCCGGTACGTGAACCTGGTCTGACTTGAGTACTGGGTCGAATTGGACCCCAACCACCCTGGCCACCTTTCCTCGTGGAAGTAACTCTTTGAAATTCTTCTGTTTGGCTCAACCACACATTTATCCCTTTTACAGATTTCTTCTATAATGTTCCAAAATCATTTAAAAATAAAGCTTTTCTTCTGTTCTGGGGTTGTGCAGCAATTTTCGATCCTTACACTGAAAAAGTTCGTTTTATCCCTACTCTCCTTTTTTCTGTCCATCAAACAATCCTCTAGCCATGCAATTATATTACCCACAACCCCATGAGCCCTAATCCGGTCTAAAAGTCTTTTATGTGGCACCTTATCGAATACCTTTTGGAAATCCAAATATACTATATCCACTGGTTCCCCTTAATCTACCCTGCTAGTTAAATCCTCAAAAAACTCTAATAAATTTGTTACACGTTACTTTCATTTCATAAAACCATGCTGACTCTGCCTAATCATGTTATGATTTTCCATGTGGCCTGATTCAACGTCCTTAACAATGGATTCCACCATTTTCCCGACGACTGATGTCAGGCTAACGGATCTGTAGTTCCCTGTTATTTCTCTCCCTGCTTTCTTGAATAGCGGTGTTACATTTTCGACCTTCCAATGCGCTTGGACCATTCTAGAATCTAGGGAATTTTGGAAGATCAAAACCAATGCATCCACTATCTCTTCAGCCACCTCTTTTAGAACCATAGGATGTAGTCCATCAGGTCCAGGGGATTTGTCGGGTTTTAATCCCAAATGTTTATGTCGTACTTTTCTCTACTTATATTAATTACTTTATGTTCCTCGCCCTCAATAGTCGCGTGGTTCCCCATCATTTTTGGTATGATTTATGTGTCTTCTACTGTGAAGACAGATATAAAATATTTTTTTAACGTTTCTGCCATTTCCTTATTCCCCATAACAATTTCTCCTGTCTCAGCCTCTAAGGGATCAACGTTTACTTTTGCTATTCTTTTCCTTTTCACATTCTTGTAGAATCTATTACAGTCTGCTTTTTTATTTATTGCTAGTTTTCTCTCATATGCTATTTTTTCCCTTTCTATAATATTTTTTGGTCAACCTTTGCTGGTTTCTGAAACTCTCCCAATCCTCAGGCTTACTATTATTCTTTGCAACATTATAAGCTTCTTCTTTCAATCTAATGCTTTTCTTAACATCTTCAGTTAGCCACGGTTGGATCAGTTTTTCCGTGGAGTTTTTGTTTTTCAATGGAATGCATTTTTGTTGAGATTTATAAAATCTTCCTTTAAATGCTAGCCACTGCTTATCTACCACCATACCCTTTAATCTATTTTTCCAATCTACCTTAGCCATTTCGCCCCTCATACCTATGTAATTGGCTTTATTTTAGTTTAAGACTCCGGTTTTGGACTTAGGCAAGTCACTCTCAAATTTAACGTGAAATTCTAACATATTATGATCACTCATAATGTAAATTAACCATGTCTCATTACACAATACAAGATCTAAAATCGCATGTTCCTTGGTTGGTTCCATGACATTGTTCAAGGAAATTTCCCGAATGCATTCCACGAACTCGTCCTCCAGATTACCATTGCCAATTTGATTTGATCACTCTATGTGAAGATTAAAGGCCCCCAAGGTTATTGCACTACCTTTGTTGCAAGCTACTCCTATTTCTTGATTAATAATCTGTCCAACATAATAGCTACTGTTAGGGGACCTATAGAGTACCCCTACCAGTGTTTGCTGCCCTTGTTATTGATATCTTCACCCATACTGATTCTACTTCCTGATCTTCTGAGCCGAGATCCTTTCTCACTATTGACCTTATGTCCTCCTTTAATATCAGGACTACACGCGCTCCGTTACCATTTTCCCTGTCTTTTCGAAATGTAAATAACCCTGGAACATTTAGTTTCCAACCTTGGCCACCTTGCAAACATGCCTCACTAATTGCTAATAAATCAAACACATTAATCTCTATTTGTGCTACTAGTTCATCTATCTTGTTATGAATGCTTCGTGCATTCAGATAGTCTTTAATTTAATTTTTTTGCCATTATTCCCTGCTTTGACCTTATTCTCTGCTGCACTGCTACCATTAAACTCGCTTCCTGTCAGACACTGCTTATTTTTACCCAAATCGCTACACTGCTCTATTGCCTTGACCTTTCTCTTTGGATTTCTAAACTTCCACTCGCCTGACCCCTCCCCCCAATTTTTTCATTTAAAGCCCTATCTACAGCCTTAGTTATTCGATTAGCCAGGCTGTGGGTTCCAGTCTGGTTTAAGTGGAGCCCGTCCCGACGGAACAGCTCCATCTTTCCCCAGTACTGGTGCCAGTGCCCCATGAATTGAATTCCCCTTTTCCCAAACCAATATTTGAGCCGCGCATTTAAATCTCTGATCTGCTTGACCCTATGCCAATGTGTGCGTGGCTCAGGTAGTACTCCAGAGATTATTACCCTTGGGGTTCTGCTTATTAATTTAGACCCTAGCTCCTCAAATTCCCCCAACAGAACCTCATTCTTAGTTCTACCTATGTCGTTGGTTTCTACTCCAAGTTATTCTCCAGTGGTGAGGAGATATCCTTTACCCTGCCACAGGGCAGGCAACACAGCTTTCGGGACACTCTTTCACGGGTGCAGAGAACAGTGTGTATAGACCTGACTATACTGTCCCCTACTATTACCACATTCCTTCCATCTACCCCCTCTTGGATGGCCCCCTGCTCTACAGTGCCGTGGTCAGTTTGCCCATCCTCCCTGCCATCCTTTTCCTTATCCATACAGGTAGAAACTTCCTCCTACCTGTTGTATAAGGTTCAGGGCATCACTGTCAGTACATACTGGGTCCCCATACTTTCCTGACTCGCAGTTTGCTATTTTTAGGATTCTAAAAGGACCAGATAATTTAGAGCATGATAAATTATTTCACATTTTCCAGACAGTGGAACAAGAGGACATGGCCTGCGCTCAAACCCAATCTGGTGAAACAGTATTTCAGTGAGTGAATATTCAATCTGTGGACAGGCTGCCTAGGGAGACAGTGGAAGCAGTTAGTGTCGATTCATTCAATGCAAATTAAATAGACATTATTCATGGAATAACACTTGGGGATACAGTATGTGGGTGATTAGAGACATGACATGTGGTAAGTGCAGCCTCCTTGGGAGGAACAGGTGACTGTGCTCCTGTGGTTACTAACGCTCTCCAACACTATGGTTTTCCTCAACTCATGTCTGGGTCTTGTGTAGACTAATCGATAGAGATTGATTTCTATGTCTAGGCAACAACTCCATTATCATTGTTTCGGGGTCTACGAGGATGGTAGAAAGCGAACTAGACTGGAGTGCATAAATGATAGTGAAGATAATATTCTCATTTATCATATTTGACAAGTATCCTATTTGTATGTTTTCCGTGATTATTATTTTGCCCCTTTACAATTAAGTTCAATTTATTTTAGTTTGTTTAATGACACTGGGGGTGTCGTCCCAATTGGCCACTGGAAAGAGTAGAAAGTGACCTGGAGGGTCGTTTGTCTTTATCCTCCATCAATTCCTCTGCTCCTCTGTTTATGGACACAGGAGTGCGGCTGTTGCGGTGCCCAGTGAGTGGAGAACAATGCATGGGGACAGCGCGTGCTCCCATTTCAGAGCGCATCCGACCCTCAAGATCCAAACCATTCCCAGGAGGGACATTGGCTCCCTTCATTAAACTGTTAAGCTTGATATCCAGTCACAGATCAGAGCTCGGACTGCACATGAATGTAGAGATACTCCAGGGACCTCGGGGCTGGTGGGAATGTAGTCAGCAGCGACAAGAGAACTGGAAACTAACTGAGAACAGGTTACAACACTGAGTTGTATGCTGATGCAGTGTTGCTCAAATATTCTTAATTTCACAATGGGTAAGCATCTTAGAGTGAGTGACTGTGTATCTGGGAGTGGAGGCTATGTCTGACAAGGAGAAGAAGACACAGCATGTACAATTCATGCTATACTTTACTATTTTCATCATTTAAATAATTTAACAATTAGACTCAGTGGATATTTCACCCCATTCTTTAACTCCTCTCTGAATTTACTCTGGGTCCCTGCATAAATAAATGGGTTGGTGCAGGAAATCAAAAGCTGAAGCATATATCCACCTTCTTGCAGAATAAAATTTGATTCCTTGAAATTGGAACCTGAGAAGGAACTAACGCTCGCAATCCAGGAATAGAGGAACGTTATAAGAAACAAGAACCATAACAGGATGAAACTGCCCGAGATGGTGAAGAGTAAGACGATGGACTTTCTCCGGCACTCCATCTCTGGGTCACTCTGATCCTTCCCAATTCTGAAGCCCGGAGTCTGCGGCAATTTCTAAAGGCCGTTAGAATGTGTCTGACGGTCAGAGCATTCAGCAGTAAAATCATGTATGGGAGACACGGAGTTAAAATGGAGAGAGTCCATTCATATCCGGCCCATGTAGGTGAGGTATTAATATTAATTTTATGTTGCAGGGCCAAGATACATCGTTAATTATAATTAAAGGCTCAAACACAAAGTACCAGGGGGTGTTTCGAGCACAGCTCAGTGTACAGACCGCTCCTATATCCAAAGCCGCCATTTTCTCTGTGCAATATTTTGTTTTCAGCTGCTGGCAACAAATGGCTACAAATCGATCGAAGGTGAAAGCGTGGTGTGGAGCTGCCGGAGTTGGACTGGGGTGGACAAATGTAAGAAGTCACACAACACCAGGTTATAGTCCAACAGCTTTATTTGAAATCGCAAGCTTTCAGAGCGCTGCTCCTTCTTCAGGTGAAGTGGAGAAATGCATAAAGACACAGCTTATATAGTCAGAGAATCATGTCAGATGTTTACAGGTAACCTTTCCAACTGCCATTTATCACACCTCGGCAGAGAGATAATCACAGCAGTCAAAGGTGTGAATGGTGTCCAAAAAGGTCAGTCAGGGAAACATTACATCAAAGAACAATGAGGTGGGGTCACAAGGGGTCAAATATTGCAGATGCTGGGGTCTGCATGAAAAACAAAAAACAGACAAAAAAATTTTTTTTTTTTTTTTTGGCTGGAAATCACAGCAGGTCCGGCCGCATCTGTGCAGAGAGAACAAGCCAATGTCGACTCGAGTCTGGATGACCGTGCATCAGGTGGGGTTACATGTAGCATGTCATGAACCCAAGATCTCGGTTGAGGCCGTCCTCATGGGTGTGGAACTTGGCTATCAGTTTCTGCTCGACGATTTTGCGTTGTCGTGTGTCTCGAAGGCCACCTTGGAGAATGCTTACCCGAAGATCGGAGGCTGAATGTCCTTGACTGCTGGAGTGTTCCCCGACTGGGAGGGAACACTCCTGCCTGGTGATTGTTGTGCGTTGTCCGTTCATCCATTGTCGCAGAATCTGCATGGTCTCGCCGATGTACCATGCTCCGGGGCATCCTTTCCTGCAACGTATGAGGTAGACAACGTTGGCCGAGTCACATGAGTATGTACCATGTACCTGGTGGGTGGTGTCCTCACGTGTGATGATACCATCATCACACTTGAGGACACCACCCACCAGGTACATGGTACATACTCATGTGACTCAGCCAACGTTGTCTACCTCATACGTTGCAGGAAAGGATGCCCCGGAGCATGGTACATCGGCGAGACCATGCAGACTCTGCGACAACGGATGAACGGACACCGCACAACAATCACCAGGCAGGAGTGTTCCCTCCCAGTCGGGGAACACTTCAGCAGTCAAGGACATTCAGCCTCCGATCTTCGGGTAAGCATTCTCCAAGGTGGCCTTCGAGACACACAACAACGCAAAATCGTCGAGCAGAAACTGATAGCCAAGTTCCGCACCCATGAGGATGGCCTCAACCGAGATCTTGGATTCATGTCACGCTACATGTAACCCCACCTGATGCAGGGTCATCCAGACTCGAGTCGACATTGGCTTGTTCTGTCTACACAGATGCGGCCGGACCTGCTGTGAATTCCAGTCAAAAAAAAAAAAAAAAAAAATATTTTTTGTCTGTTTTTTTGTTTTTCATACAGAACCCAGCATCAGCAATATTTGACCCCTTGTGACCCCACCTCATTGTTCTTTGATGTAATGTTTCCCTGACTGACCTGGTTGGACGCCATTCACACCTTTGACTGCTGTGATTATCTCTCTGCCGAGGTGTGATAAATGGCAGTTGGAAAGGTTACCTGTAAAAATCTGACATGATTCTCTGACTATATAAGCTGTGTCTTTATGCATTTCTCCACTTCACCTGAAGAAGGAGCAGCGCTCCGAAAGCTTGTGATTTCAAATAAAGCTGTTGGACTATAACCTGGTGTTGTGTGACTTCTTACAGAAGGTGAAAGCGACCGTTACCCAGACAGAACTGTCTATGAAACCATAAATTAGCGCAAGATTGAGACTACAGACCGGAGTGAGGGACAGAAAACTGAACGGGAAATAAATACCGACAATCCGGTTTAATATCACAGCCGTGATAATGACCAGGAGATCCATCCCTGGCATCGACACCAGGTAGTAAGTGATATATCTGGAGAGACCGCACCTTCCTCGGGACTGGATCACAATCACTGCCAAATTAGCTTTAAAAGAGACAGACAGACAGTCAGTGAATAAGTGATTGAAAGAGAGAGCAGACAATGCTGGAAATACTCAGAGCTCAGGCAGCATCTGTGAAGATAGAACAGAATTAGAGTTTCTGGTCGGTGACGTTTTGTTCCATCAGAGAAAGGCCCCTCCAATAATGCAGCGCTCCCTCAGCACTGCATTGCGCTGTCAGGATAAACTATGGGCTTAGTCATAGACTGGACATTGAACTTACAGCATTGGGACTCAGATAAGAGAGATGTCATCAGTTATGCGTCCTCACTCAATGTGGAGTAAAGAACCAGGACGAGAACATACGAGGCATTGGCAGTTCTAAGGAGCAGCAATACAGTATCTACACCGATTTAACAGAGATATGTTGTTCACAGTGCAGCACAAGGTACACAATAGAACTACATGCAGACCGTGATAACAGTGTGATCATTCACCCACAGTGACAGTGTCAGTAGCATAATAGAACACCATGTACACAGTGATAACAGTGTGATAATTCACCCACAGTAACAGTGTCAATAAAACAATAGAACTGCATGTACACAGTGATAACAGTGCGATAATTTACACACAGTAACAGTGTCAGTAACACAATAGAACTCCATGTACACAGTGATAACAGTGTGATAATTAATCCACAGTAAAAGTGCCTATAACAGTGTAGGAGGCAGAGGACAGAGAGGTCAGAGTGGGAGAAAGTTGGAGAATTAGAATGACAAGCGACCGGAAGCTCAGGGCAACGGTTTTGGGCTGAACGCAGGTGTTCACAAAGTGATCACCCAATCTGGGTTTGGTTTCCCCAATGTACAGGAGACTGCATCGTGACCAAAGAATACATTATACTAACTTGAAAGAATTACAAGTACATATATATATACACAGTTATAATAGTGTGATAATACCACTCACTGTAAAATACCAATAACACAAGAGGAAATATATGTACGCAGCTATAATAATGTGATAATACCACTCACAGTGAAATACCAATATCACAATAGGAAACATATGTACACAATTATAATAGTGTGATAATACCACTCACAGTGAAATACCAATAACAAAATAGGAAATAAATGCACACAGTTATAGTAGTGTGAAAATGTTACTCACAGTGAAATACCAATAACACAATAGGAAATATATGTGCAGATTTATAATAGTGTGATAATACCACTCACAGTGAAATACCAATACCACAATAGGAAACATATGTACACAATTATAATAGTGTGATAATACCACTCAGTGAAATACCAATAACACAATAGGAAATATATGGGCACATGTAGGAACGGAGGTTCCTATCAAAAAGAGTGAGTTCGACTCAGGCAATTAATACAATGAACTTTAATGGAACAAAACAGGTTTGAACTGGAAACTGCCGGAATACATCAACTGCAGGTCTGCTCTCCTTGAGGGATCCACGAGGACTGATCCTCTGGTCAGAAGATTGACGTCATGACGTCATCACGTTCTTCCCCCCATTGGGGCATCACGTGACTAACGGCATGACGTCATCCCATTGAAACCGTGCTGTAAAGGTAACTGGACATTCTACAGTCAAACAGTGAAATTAAATGTACAGGCACAGACAGTAACTACATTGCTGTTAAAGGAATTATGTACAACTGCTCTGTGTCCTTTGGTGGCTCCGCCACACATATTTATAATAGTGTGATAATACCACTCACAGTGAATTACCAATAACACAATAGGAAATCAATGCACACGGTTATAATAGTGTGATAATACCACTCACAGTGAAATACCAACAACACAATCGGAAATAAATGCACACAGTTATAATAGGAGCAGTGGTACAGATAACCAATGATACCATTACTAGAAACTATTCCAATACTTTAACTGGAACGCCGATAGCTGCAATGATGGGATAGTAAAGGGCAACCAACAGACCTTTTGGTATGCTGTGCATTTCTCTCAGAAGCTCTGAGCAGGCTCTGCACTACACTCACAGATTGTCAAATTTATACGTGATGTCAGGCAGCAGGGAGATAATCAGATGGCGTGATTTTTCATATTAATTACACTAATTGAAACAAACAGATTAGTGCAGCTGCTGCCCCGGATCATGCTTATGTTTTTAAAGAATGGAATGTATTTTGCAGCTCTGAACCGGCTCTAAAGTTAAACACTCGGAGATTACTGTATGATCCCAGTTATATTTCCTGATATAATATAATAAAACGCTGAATGAGTGATCTCCTGTCTGAGAGTGAGCCTTGTACAGGAGGAATTCATGGGTTTAAGCCCCTTATTGCTAAGTTAAGTGTTCTCAGGACAAACTATCATTGACCAGAATCACTTTGGTCCAGCAGCAATTGCTCCACCCTCCTCCTTTACCGTGACATTAGCAGAGTTCTCCTCTTTTGTGAACATACATACGAACATACGAATTAGGAGCAGGATTAGGCCACTCGGCCCTTCGAGTCTGCTCTGCCATTCAATAAGATCATGGCTGATCCGGTTACTCCACATTCCCGCCTATCCCCGGTAACTTTTCACCTACTTGCTTACCAAGAATCTATCTACCTCGGCCTTAAAAATATTCAAAGACACTGCTTCCATCGCACTCTGAGGAAGAGAGTTCCAAGGACTCACGAACTTCTGTGAGAAAAATATTCTCCTCATCTCTGTCTTAAATGGGCAACACCTTATTTTTAAACAATGACCCCTAGTTCTAGATTCACCCACAAGAGGAAACATCCTCTTCACATGCACACTGTCGAGACACCTCAGGATCTTATATATTTCAATCAAGTCACAACTTACTCTTCTACACTCCAGCGGATACAAGCCTAGCCTGTCCAAGCTTTCCTCATAAGACAACCCGCCAATTCCTGGTATTAGTCTAGTAAACGTTCTCTGAACTGCTTCCAACGCAGTTACATCCTTCCTTAAATAAGGAGACCAATACTGTACACAATACTTCAGATGTGGTTTCACAAATGCACTATATAACTGAACCATAACTTCCCTACTTTTGCATTCAATTCCCCTCGCAATAAAGAATAACATTCTATTAGCTGTCCTAATTAATTGGTGTACCTGCATTGTAAGCTTTTGTGATTCATGCACTAGGGCCATCTGCATCTCAGAGCTCTGCAATCTCTCACCATTTAGATAATATGCTTCTTTATTATTCTTCCTGCCAAAATGGGCAACTTCACATTTTCCCACATTATACACCATTTGGCAGATGTTTGCCCCTCACTTAACCTATCTATATCCCTTTCTAGCCTCCTTATGTCCTCTTCACAAATTAATTTCCTACCTATCTTTCTGTCATCAGCAAATCTAGCAACCATACCTTCAGTCCCTTCATCCAAGTCATTTATATAAATTATAAAAGTTTGAGTCCCCAGCACTGATCCTTGTGGCACACCACTCGTTATATCTTGCCAATCAGAAAATGACCCATTTATGCCTACTCTCTGTGTTTCCTGTTAGCTAGCCAATCTTCTACCCATGTCAATATGTTACACTATTCACCATGAGCTTTTATTTTCCGCAATAACCTTTAATGTGGCACCTTATTAAATGCCTTCTGGAAATCTAAGTACAGTATATCCACCGGTTCCCCTTTATCCACAGCACATGTTACTTCCTCAAATAACTCTAATAAATTGGCTAAACATGATTTCCCTTGCACAAAACCATGTTGACTGTGTCTGAATACTTTGAACTGTTCTAAGTGGCCTGCTATAAGGTCTTTAATAATAGCTTCTAACATCTTCCCTATTACAGATGTTAAGCTAACCGGCCTGTAGTTTCCTGCTTTCTGTCTCCCTCCCTTTTTGAAGAAAGGAGTTACATTCGCTATTTTCCAATCTAATGGAATCTTCCCCGAATCTGGGGAATTTTGGTAAATTAAAAACAACGCATCAACTAACTCAATAGCCACTTCCTTTAAGACACTAGGATGAAGTCCATCAGGACTCAGGGACTTGTCAGCCCGCAGCTCCAACAATTAGCTCAGTACCAATTCCCTAGTGATTATAATTTTCGTGAGTTCCTCCCTCCCTTCCATTTCCTGATTTACAGCTACTTCTGGGATGTTACTTGCATCCTCTATAGAGTACCCCGATGCAAAATACCTGTTCAATTCAACTGCCATCTCCTTATTTTCCATTTGTAATTCCCCAGACTCAGTTTTTATAAGACCAACGCTCACTTTGTTAAATCTTTTCTTTTTTAAAATATCTATAGGAACTCTCACTATCTGTTATTATATTTCTAACTAGCTTTCTCTCGTACTCTAATTTTTCTCTCCTTATTAATCTTTTAATAATTATTTGCTGCTTTTAATATTCTGTCCAATCTTCTGACCTGTGACCCATCTTTGTGCAATTATATGCTTTTTCTTTAATTTTAATACTATCTTCAACTTTTTTAGTTAACCACGGATGGTGGGTCCTCCACTTGGAATTTTTCTTTCTTGTTGGAATGTATATATTCTGTGTATTTTGAAATATCCCCTTAAATGTCTGCCACTGCAACTCTTTTGACCTATCCCTTAACCTAATTTGCCAGTTCACTTTAGTTAGCGCTGCTATCATGCCTTCATATTATGCCTCATTCAAGTTTAAGATACTAGTCTTTGACCCACTCACCTCTCTCTCAAACTGAATGTAAAATTCAATCATATTTTGATCGTTGCTACCTAGGGGCGCCTTCACAATGAGGTCATTAATTAATCCTATCTCGTTGAACAATACCAGGTCCAGTATAGCCTGCTCTCTGGTTGGCTCCAGAACGTGCTGTTGTAAGAAACTATCCCAAAAACATTCGATTAACTCCTCATCTATGCAACATTTGCCTATCTGATTTTTCCAGTCTATACGCAGATTAATACCCCGCATGATTGATGTCATAACCTTCTGACAAGCTCCCATTATTTCTTCCTTTGTACTCCATCCTACCATGTGGTTACTGATAGGGGGCCTGTATACTACTCCCACAAGTGACTTCTTGCCTCTATTATTTCTCATCTCTACCCAAACCGCTTCTACATCCTGCTGTCCTGAACTTAGGTAATCCCTCTCTATTGTGCTAATGCCATCATTAATTAACAGAGCCCCCTCCACCTTTTCCCACCTTCCTGTCCATCCTAAATACCATGTATCCTTCAATATTCAGGTCCCAATCTATGTCATCCTGCAGCCATGTTTCTGTAATGGCTATCAGATCATATTTATTTATTTCTATTTGCGCTATCAGTTCATCTGTTTTGTTTCGAATGCTACGTGCATTCAGATGCAGAGCCTTTAGTTTTGTCCTTTTATTATATTTGTAACCTCTAGCCTTATCTGTTGATTTACTCTTAGATTTGTACTCTCTATCACTTCCTGTCATGGTCGGTTTATCATTTCCCATATTAATGCCTTTCTCTATTGCCTTGTCTCTAATCATTGAATTACTATATCTTCACAAATTTGATCCCAAGTCACAAATATTTATTTTAAAGCCCTCTGTAACGCCCTAGTTATAAGACTCGCCAGGTCCCAGCACTCTTCAGGTGAAGACCATCCCAACGATACAGATCTCACATTACACAGATTCAAATTAATGACATTGTCTGAATGTAATGTAGGCATTTAATGAATTTACATTATAAGTCAATGACTGGTTGACAAAACATTTTAATAAATTACACAGTTGTCCTGTATTATTAATGAATTTGTGTTTCCACCAACAAATATACACACCTCACTAGTGACTGCACCTTGATGTGCTGGGAGGGCTTGCGTGCGACTCTGACTCTGAAACTATGCACCAAGAGTACAACGAAAGAAATAAAGCTTTTACAGACATGAAAGAAAATAGTACAAAATTAAGATGGATTCAATATAAAAGGCATCCCTGGAGATGAAGGAATAGAGAACCATATGTCCAAGATTGAGGACGACACTGCTAGGTGGCACAATATGTAGCGTAGATGGTTTCAGTATTAAATGAGTGTAAAAAAGGCATAACAATGGCAAAGAAAAATTTCGAGTTGAATATGGCAACAGAAGGGAAGGTCATAAATGTGTTTTATTTTAGTTGCATCAAAAGAAAAAGTGAAGCGATGGATGAAGTGGGGCCACTGGAAGTGTGGTAGGGTGAGGGCCTGATAACTGATGTTACATACACATGATAACTGATTCTAAATACACACGATAGCTGATGTTACATACACATGATAACTGATGTTACGTACGCATGATAACTGATTCCACATAAACATTACTGATTCTACATACACATGATTACTGATTCTACATACACATGATTAATGATGCTTTATACACATGATAACTGATTCTACATGGGTTACAAAGGGCCTGAATAAGTGTTTTAACTCCTTTTCTAAAACAGAGAGTTAAGATAATTTAAATGATCTGGAAATGGCAACTAGAAGGCGTTTCAGATGTAAGATGTGAGGCTTTTCATATCACAGGCAGCATGGTGGACGAATAGTTGTGCAATCTTAAGATGAATCAATCTGAGGGGCCGGGGAAGATTCAGCCGAGGATCATTGTCGAGATAAGGGAAAAAAATGCAGGAACTCGGGCATAAATCTGGGATAAATTATTGAATACTGCAGAGGTGTCGGCACTGGAGAAAGGCAGATGCTAAGACTATATTCTAAAACGAACGTGGCAAAAATGACCCAGGAATCAACAGACCAGTGAGTTAGAAGCCCATTGAGGGTAAAGTCAAGGAAACCCTGATTGAAGATTAGATCATGGAGCATCTGGATAGAAATAACAACTTTAATTATGATCTGTATCTGTTCATAAAGGAGAGGCCTTGCCAATCTCGTTCACTAGTTCTCTGTGAGGGTGTGACAAAGGAGCTGGACAGGGGTAAGGCAGCGGGTGAGGTGTACTTGGCTTCAATCAGGCCTTTTAAACACATCATCTGGAAAGGCTGGTACTGAAATAAAAGATCGTGAGGTTCAGTGGAAATATTTTACAAGGTTTGTGTAATTAGTACACTAAGAGAACTCAGAAAGTGGTCATACAGGGATTGTTATCGGCCTCGGAGAATGTTACCAGTGGGGTACCACATAGATCTGTTTGGACCTCTACTGCTTAATATCTTTATAAATCATCTGGAACGAGGAGTCACTACGTTTCAGATGAAGCAAAGCTGGTGAAGGTGACAGACTGCAAAGCTAAAGAGGCTAAGCTACAGGAGGATTTAACTAATGGGAAATTTGGCAGACAGGCAACAGATGGCATTCAATGCAAAGAAAGGCAAAGTGCGTCACATGGAGGCAAGACATCCAGGAAGGGACAGACACTTAAATTAAAAGAAATTAATCTCCTTAGAGATTTGTGGTTCTTATTGACGATAAATTGAAGCTACAGCAACAAAGAGTAAAGCAAAGCAGACGTTGAGCTTTAATAAAAGGTCAATATTGAGCCGAGATAGTGATGCAATTCAGCTACTTTATAAATCATTGGTGCAAACGGGCTAAGATTTCTGTGTACAGCGCTGGACACCACAGGGTATTGCAGCTATTGAACGGATATGGAAGAGAGTGAGCAAAATTACTGGAGGATCGAGGGATTCGATATGGAGGATCGATTCTGTAAATTGAGCAAGTTCTCACTGGAAAAGTGAATGTCGAGAGGTGATATGATTGCTGCTTTTAGGGCTGTAACTGGACCAGATAATGTAGAGCACGGCATGTTATTTCTCCTTGTCCAGAACAGTAGAACGAGAGGACACGGCCTGCGCTCAAACCCAATCTGGTGAAACAGTATTTCAGTGAGTGAGTGGTTCAATCTGTGGACAGGCTGCCTAGGGAGAAGGTGGGAGCAGTTATTGTAGATCCCTTCAATTGCAAATTAGAGAGATTTAATTCCTAGAATAAGATATTGGGACACAGTTTGAGAGTAATTAGAGACATGACACGTGATAAGTGCAGCATGCTCGGGAGGAACAGGTGACTTTGGTCCTACGGTTCCTAAAGCTCTCCACCATTGAGGTTTTCCTCACCTCATGTCTGAGTCTGTTGTAGACAAATCGATGGAGCTTGATCACTGTGACTGGGCAACAACTCCATTATCATTGTATCGGGGGAATACCAGGATGTTAGAAAGCGAACTAGACTGGAGTGATTAAACGATAGTGAAGAAAGTATTTTTATTTAATTTGATAACTTTCCTATTTGTATGATTTTGCTGATTATTGTTTGTGCCCCTTTACAAAGGGGGTACGTTTGCTAGATTAATTTTAGTTTGTTCAATAAAACTGGAGGTATCGTCCCAATTGGCCACTGAAAAGAATAAATAGTTACCTGGATGGTCGTTTGTCTTAATCCACCAGCAATTCCTCTGTTCCTGTGTTTCTGGACACAGGAGTGTGGCTGTGGGGCCGGGCTCAGTGAGCGGAGAACAATGCGTGGGGACAGCGCGTGCTCCCATTTCAGAGCATATCCGACCTTCACCATCCAGGAGGGATATTGGGTCCCTTCATTAAACAGTTAAACTTGATATCCAATCACTGACCATAGGTCGGACTCCACATGAATGTAGAGATACTCCAGGGCCCTCGGGGCTTGTGGGAATATACCAGGCCTGAGTCAGCACCGACAAGAGAACTGGAAACTAACTCAGAAC
Source organism: Somniosus microcephalus (assembly GCF_052327205.1). Classification (NCBI taxonomy): domain Eukaryota; kingdom Metazoa; phylum Chordata; class Chondrichthyes; order Squaliformes; family Somniosidae; genus Somniosus; species Somniosus microcephalus. The sequence goes on from NC_140990.1 coordinate 127,426,697, forward strand.
GGGTTACAACACTGAATTGTGCGCTGATGCAGTGTTCCTCATACATTCTTAAATTCACATTGGGTAAGGATCTTAGAGGAAGTGACTGTGTATCTGGGAGGGGTGGCCATGTCTGGCACGGACAAGAGGAGCACAGCATGGAATATAAGGAACAATTAATGCTATACTTTTGTATTTTCATCATTTAATTAATTTAACAATTAGACTCAGTGGATATTTCACCCCATTCTTTAACTCTTCTCGGAATTTACCCTGGGTCCCTGCATAAATAAATGGGTTGATGCAGGAACTCAGAAGCTGAAGCATATATCCGCTTTCTTCCAGAATAAAATTTGATTTATTGAAATTTGAACCAGAGAAATAAGTAATTTTCGCAATCCGGACATAGAGGAAAGTTATAAGATACAACAAATATAACAGGATGAAACTGCCCGAGATACAGAAGAGTAAGACGATGGACTTTCTCCGACTCTCCATCTCTGGGTCACTCTGATTATCTCCATTGCTGTCGGCCCGGAGCCTCCTGCGGGCTCTACTGGCTGCTAGAATACGTCTGATGGTCAGAGCATTTAGCAGCAAAATCAGAATGAATGGGAGACACGGGGTAAAAATGCGACAAATCCAGTCATATGCGATCCATGCAGGTGAGGTATAAAATACTAATTTTACACCACAGAACCAGGGAATGTTGTTAATTGTGTACAAAGGTTCATATATAAAATAAAGGAAGGTCTCTATTAAACAGCCCAGTGCACAGACCGTTCCAATAACTGCCGCTGCCGTTTTCTCGGTGCAATATTTTGCTTTCAGCTTCTGGCAACAAATGGCCACAAATCGATCAAAGGTGAAAGCGACAGTTAACCAGATGGAACTGTTTATGGCTGCATAGATTAGGGCAGAACGGAGACTACAGATCGGAGTGATGGACAGGAAACTAGTTGAAAAATAAATACCAGCAATCCGGTTTAGTATCGCAGCTGTGATAATGACCAGGAGATCCGTCACTGCCATCGACACCAGGTACCGAGTGATGCATCTGGAGAGTCCGCACCTTCCTCGGGGCAGGATCACAATCACTGCCAAGTTAGCTGTAAAATGATGAAACAGATATTCAGTGATTAAGTGATTGAGAGCGAGAAAGAGAGAGCAGACAATACCAGAAATATTCACATCTCAGGCAAGGTCTGTGAAGAGAGAACAGAGTTAGAGTTTCTGGTCGGTGACCTTTTGTTCCAACAGAGAAAGGCCCTTCCTACAATGCATGGCTCCCTCAGCACTGCACTGCGCTGTCAGAATAAACCATGGGCTTTGTATTAGACCGGACATTGAACTTACAACACTGGGACTCAGAAACAAGAGATGCTATCAGTATGCCTCCTCACTCAATGTGGAGTAAAGAACGAGGACGAGAACAGTACGTGACATTGGAAGGTCTAAGGAGCAGTAATACAGTATCTACAACGATTTAACAGAGAGTTGTGGTTCACAGTGCAGCACAAGGTACACAATAGAACTACATGTACAAAGTGATAACGGTATGGTAATTGACCCACAGTGACAGTAACACAATAGAACTACATGTACAAAGCGATAACAGTATGATAATTCACCCACGGTGACAGTAACACAATAGAACTACATGTACAAAATGATAACAATATGATAATTCACCAACGGTGACAGTAACACAATAGAACTACATGTACAAAGTGATAACAGTATGATAATTCACCCACAGTGACAGTAACACAATAGAACTACATGTGCAAAGTGATAAAAGTGTTACCGCCGAATTGCAACCTGAACGGACCCAGTGATATACAGGGTCGACGTATACCCAAGTTTGACTTATAGAGCAATAAACTCAGAATACTGCGGACCTTGCTGGAATGTGCGAGTACACTTTTATTTACAGAGCGCTCTGGGAGAAGTGCTATACACCCCCTTGGTGCAATCGCCAGCTTCTCAGCTTTACAATAGCAGCCGCGCTCCTTTTATACAATTTAAAATCAGGAAAGATACCATTAATTCCTTGGCCAATCTGGTACTTTAGCATCCTTTAACTTTGGCCAATCCGATACCTTAGCAACCCTTAATCACATTCTGTTAAAAACAAGTTGATTATATTATTATACCGTTAGCAAACAACTTAACTATATTACTGTCCTGTACAAGTGACATCACACATTTGGTGCAAGCAGATCACGTCAGCTGTCTGTTATGCCAGTGTCTGCAAAATGTCAATGAATGTCAAGTATGTCAGCAGGCACTACGGTGCCATTTTAAAATTTCCTCCAACAAATGCATGATAATTCACCCACAGTGACAGTGTCAGTAACACAATAGAATTACCTGTACACAGTGATAACAGTGTGATAATTCACCCACACTGACAGTGTCAGCAACACAATATAACTAAAATAAAAACAGAAAATGCAGGAGATACTCAGCAGGTCAGGCAGCATCTATGAAGAGAGAAGCAGAGTTAACGTTTCAGGTCGGTGATCTTTCATCAGAACTGGAAAAAAGCAGGAAATGGAACAGATTTTTAAGCAAGTGTAGCAGCTGGGAAAGGGGGAGGGGATGAAAGAACAAAAGGGAAGGTCTGTGATACGATAGAATGCAGGAGAGGTTAAGAGATATTTAGAGACATTAAGAGATATTCAAGGCAAAAGGAGATGGTAATGGGACAGGTTAAGAAACAAAAAAATTGCGCTGGCAGAATGAAAGACAGCTGCAACGTGGGAGAGAAGAAAAGAAAACACAAACAAAAGAAAAAGTGTGGAGAAAACTATATATATGAGAGTGGCCGAGGTTATGGACTGAAATTGTTGCACTCTATGTTGAGTCCCGAAGGCTGTAAAGTGCCTTATCGAAAGATGATGTGCTGTCCTTTGAGCATGCATTGAGCTTCAGTAGAATGATGTAAGAGGCCGAGGACGGTGAGGTCAGAGTGGGAGTTGAGCGGAGAATTAATGTGACAGGAGACCAGAAGCTCGGTGTCGCCCTTACAGACTGAACGGAGGTGTTCTGCAAAGCAGTCACCCAAACCGCATTTGGTCGCCTCAATGTAGAGGAGACCACATTGTGAGTAGCAAATACAGTTTACTAAATTGCAAGAAGTACAAGTAAGTCGCTGTTTCACCTGGAAGGCGTGTTTGGGCCCCTGGACAGTGGGAAGTGGGGAGGTATAAGGGCATGTGTTGCATCTCCTGCGCTTGTAGTGGAAGGTGCCGGGCGAAGAGGAAGGGGTGTTGGGGGTGATAGAGGAGTGGACTAGGGTGTCTCGCAGCGCGCAGTCCCTACGGAATGCTGAAAGGGAAGGTGGGGGGAAGATGTGTTTGGTGGTGGGATCATGCTGGAGGTGGCAGAAATGGCAGAGGATGATCCATTGAATGTGGAGGCTTGTGGAGTGAATGATGAGGAAAAGGGTTACTCTACTGTGGCTCTGGGCGGGATGGGTGGGGTGAGGGCAGAAGCGCGGGAGATAGAATGAACACGGTCAAGAGCCATGTCAACAACAGTAGAGGGGAATCCTCAGTTGAGGAAATAGGAAGATATGTCGGAAGTACTGGTATGGAAGCTGGCATCCTCAGAGCAGATGTGGCAGAGACGGAGTAACTGGGAAAATGGAATAGAGTCCTTACAGGAAATGGAACGGGAGGAAGTGTAGTCCAGGTAGCTGTGGGAGTCAGTGGGCTTGTGGTAAATTTTTGTCAATAAGCTATCCCCAGAGATTGAGACGGAGAAGTCGAGGAAGGGGAGGGAAGATTCGGAGATGCACCATGTGAAGCTGAGGGATGGGTGGAAATTGGAAGCAAAATCACAATAGAACTCCATGTACACAGTGATAACAGTGTGATAATTCACCCACAGTAAAATACCAATAAGACAATAGCCCAGTAATTCCGTTCCAAACACGTGAGTACGGTTGGGGTACTCACGCATCTGGCTGGAGGAAATGCCGGTTTTCAGCATGCACAGCGCATGCGGAGAAAACCGGCATTTCCTGTCCTCTGAACGAAGGGGTTCAGAGGCACAGCACGTGCGACTGCACAGGCAGCGCATGCGCAGTGAACTTCGTCGATTTCATTCATGGATTCAGTGAGGTTAAGTCCTTACAACTTACACATGAAAAAAGCATGTGCAAAGTTGCTCCAGAGGCTGCGGAGGAAGATATATTTTATCGTGGATCTTCTGAAAGGCTATATTTTTGTTTGGGAAAGGGAGGAAAGTTATTTTAAGATATGATGAGGTAAGTTTTAAAGTTAATTTTTTTTTTTTAAACGTGTTTTCAATACTGTAGGTAGAAGGAGCAATTGTGGCTGTGTGAATTGAATTTGCTGTGTTTATTAAATGTGAAAATGTCTGTTCTAAAATGAGTAATGTAACAGTTCAAACATTTTTAAGAAAGAAACTTTTCATCAGTAATATATTCTTTTAAGTAATTATGTATCTTTGTCCGTATATATTCCTTTACGTATATGTATATATTCCTTTACTTATGTGTATGAATGTATGTATTTAGTTATGATTTTCCAATAAGTTACTTTCTCTGAAAGTTATAATTAAATACATACATTCATACACATAAGTAAAGGTATATATACATATACTTAAATGAATATATACGGACATACATACATAATTACTTAAAATATTTTATTACTGATGAACAGTTTCTTTCTTAAAAATGTTGGAGTCAATTTCACATTTAATAAACACAGCAAATTCAATTCACATAGCCACAATTGCTCATTCTACCTACAGTACTGAAAACCCGTTTTAAAAAACAAAAATACACTTTAAAACTTACCTCAGCAATTCTGAAAATAACTTTCCTCCCTTTCCCAAACAAAAATATTGCCTTGCAGAAGCTCCACAATAAAATATATCTTCCTCCGCAGCCTCTGGAGCAACTGTACTCATGCTTTTTTCATGTGTAAGTTGTCAGGACTTAACCTCACTGAAAGCATGACTGAAACTGGCGAATTTTACTGCGCACGCGCTGCCTGTGCAATCGCATGCATTCTGCCTCTGAACCCCTTCGTTCAGAGGACAGGAAATGCCGGTTTTCCCCGCATGCGCTGTGCATGCTGAAAACCGGCATTTCCCCCGGCCAGACGCGTGAGTACCCCGACCGTACTCACGCGTTTGGAACGGAATTACTGGGCCAACATTTAACATGTCAATAAAATGAAAAATTTAACAATTGCACGATTTGCCCCCTCGCATTTGCGACTGAGGGTCCAAGGAGGTGCATTGCGCAAGAGGTCATCGTCGTACGTATCCTCACACTGTTCCCTTTTGGGAACTGTATGAAGTGGCGGAAGGATTTCTGGCCACGTTAACGCTCCTTCCGTGACCATAACCATCTTCTTACCAGCCCTTAGGGTGGTTAATTCTATGGCATGAGGGTTTTACGGGCTCCCACAACCCATCTGAGGGGGGGGAGGCCACCCACACCCGCGGACGCAAGTAACCCGCTGGATGTCCACCCAGAATTTAAAGTTGGAGCTCCGACTCCACTTGCCGGGACAGTCTGGAGCGGGGTTCGAAACCCTACTCCTTCTGGCTCAGCGGCGGGGATGCTTACCACTACGCAAAAGGCCCACTCCGTGCAAAAGGTGACACCCATACGTTTCCTGCACCTTTTCCCTCCCCGTGACTGGAGCCCTATGCTGCCACTTGAAAGACCAAGCTATCATCTGTCCTTTTTGCGGCGCCTTGGACTTCTGATTACCAATGATGAGCAGGTGCTGCGCCTCCACCTCGTTGAGGAGATTGCTGAGGTCATCATCAGTTCAATTGTGAGCTCTTTTAATGCCGTGAACTGTGCTCATTCCAGCCATTTCACGTTGCTAATCGGAGTGGGCCTTTGGCGTAGTGGTAGGATCCCTGCCGCTGGGCCAGACGGCGTAGGGTTTTGAACCCCGTTCCAGACAATCCCGGCAAGTGGAGTCGGAGCTCCGGCTCTAAATTCTGTGCTGACATCCAGTGGGATATTTGCGTCTGTCCGTGGGTGGGTGTGGGTGGCCCCCCTCCTCGTATAGCTTGTGGGAGCCCGTAAAACCCTCCCGCCATAGGACTAACCACCCTAATGGCTGGCACAAAGATGGTTACGGTCACCGAAGGAGCGTTAATCACGGCCATAAATCCTTCCACCACTTCACACAGTTCCCCAAAGGGAACAGTGTGAAGACACGTATGACGACGACGTTGCTAAATAAATAAATGGGATGAAAAAAATTCTTTCAGGGCTTTTAAAATCTTTAAATTGCTTTAATTCCGTTTAAAACTACTTCAGATTCTTCAAAATAATGTAAACGTTTTTAAAAGTTACCAAAAGCTTCATAAATATTCCAAAAACCTATTTGAAATGCTGCTCTGCATGTAAAAATGCTTAGGAGCTTGTGAGAAATATTGGGGGCATGTCCTATTAAACGGAGACCTCAACGGGCGTGTCTCAGTTGCACAGCGCACTACAGCCTTCGCGCTGGCTGCACTCCTGGGCGGCGTGACGTCAGACGCAGCCCGGGATTCTTCTGTTTCAAAAAGGAATTCCAGGCGTCCCTGGAGGTGAACGGCAGGCGCGTCGGGTAAGTGCAGATTGGGGGCCTGCCCGCGCGGCAAGCCCCCGATCTGAATTTCTGCCCCAATAAGAAATATTTGCACAGCATTATAATGGCACTGAAACAGCTCTTATCAAATTCACAAATGATATATTATGTGTCTGTGACCGTGGTAAACTATCCTTCCCCTTTCTTCTCGAGCTGTCTGTAGCCTTTGACACGGTTGACCACACCACCCTCCTCCATCACCCCACCTCCATCGTCTAGCTGGGGGGGACTGCCCTGCTAGCCAGGGAATCACCTTCAATGATTCTCTTCCCACTACCACACCGTTACCTCTGGAATCACTGATGGATCTATCCTTGGCCCCCTCCCATTTCTTATCTACATGCTGCCCCTCGGCGATATCATCCAAAAATACAGCATCAGGTTCCACATCTACACTGATGAAACTCAGCTCTACCTCACCATGTCCTCTCTCGACCCCTCCAATGTCTCTGATTTGTCACACTGCTTATCCGACATCCAGTAATGGATGAGCAGAAATTCCCTCCAACTAAATATTGGGTAGGATGAAGCCATTGTCTTTGGTCCCACCACAAACCCTGTTCCCCAGCCACAGGCTCCATCCATGTCCCTCGCAACATGACAAATCGGAGGCATTAGAGGGGTCGAGAGAGGTGGTGGTGAGGCAGAGCTGATTGTGGTCAGCATATACGTGCAACCTGACGCTGTGTTTTCGGATGATATCGCCCTGGGGCAGCATGAGGCTGAAGAAGACCGTTTTCAAACTTAGCGCCCGATTTAACCCTAACTTGAGCTTCCAACCACATATTTGCTCCATCACCAAGATCGACTACTTCCACCTCAGTAACATCGCCCATCTCCGTCCCTGCCTCAGCTCATCAGCTGTTGCAACCCTCATCCATGCCTTTGTTGGCTCTAGACGTGACTATTCCAGTGCTGTCTTGGCCGCCATCTCATCTTCCTTCCTCCATAAACTTGAGTTCATCCAAAACTCAGCTGCTCGTGTCCTAACTCGCAGCAAGTCCCGTTCACCCATCACCCCTGTACTCACTGACCGACATTAACTCTCGGTCCAGTAAAGCCTCGAATTTAAATTCTCATCCTTGTTTGCAAACCTCTCCAGAGCTTCGCTTCTCCCTATCTCTGTAACCTCCCCCGACCCCACATCACTCCTGGAGCTTTGCATCTATCTCCTCCTTTGAAACGCTCAATAAATTCGACCTATTTGCCCAAGCTTTTGCTGTGCTAATATCTCCTTTTGTGGCTCGGTGTTAAATTTTATTTGACAATTCACCTGTGATGCATTTTACTAATTTAAAGGCGCTATATAAATGCAGGTTGTTGTTGTTGATAATACAACTCCCAGTGCAGCAGCAATAACACAATAGGAAATATATGTACAAAAGAAAAATAATGTGAGTGATGGGAATCTGAAATAAAAACAGAAAATGATGGAAATTCTGAACAGTTGAGGCAGCATCAGTGGAGAAAGAAACAGGGTTAACATTTCAGGTCTATGAAAATCTTCAGAATTTGATAAAGTTAGAGATATAACAGATTTAAGCAAGTGCAGAGGCAGGAAAAGCGGGGAGGAGAGAAAATAACAAAAGGGAAGGTCTGTGATAGGGTGGAAGGCAGGTGTGATTATATAACAAAAGGGAGAATGGTGTGAGGCAAAAGGAGATGGTAATGGGACAAGTAAAGAAACAAAAGATGAGTCGAGAGGAGGTGTTAATGACAACAGCTCCTGCTGTCCGAAAAATGGGAGCGGTGGTTATGATCTGAAATTGTCGAACTCTGCTTTGAGACCAGAAGGCTGTAAAGTGCCTGACCGAAAGATGAGGTGTTGTTTCATGAGCTTCTGTTGAGCATCATGGAGGTCAGAGTGGGAGAGAGATGAAGAATTAAAATGACAAGCGAGTGGAAGTTCAGGGTGATGATTGTGGGCTGAATGTAAGTGTTCAGCAAAGTGATCACCCAATCTGCATAAGGTCTGCAGAATGTAGAGGAGACAGCATCGTGAACAGTCAATACAGTATACTAAACTGAGCTAATTACAAGTACATATACATACACAATTATAACAGTGTGATAACACCACTCAGCGTGAAATACCAATAACACAACAGGAAACATATGGGTATAGATATATTTGTGTGATAATACCACTCACAGTGAAATAACAATAACACAATAGGATATATATGTACACAGGTGTAAGAGTGCGATAATACCACTGACAGTTAAATACCAATAACACAATAGGAAATATATGTACACAGTTATATTAGTGTGATAATACCACTTACAGTGAAATATCAATAACACAATAGGATATATATGTACACAGCTATATTAGTGTGATAATACCACTCAGTGCAGCGACATCTACTATGGAATTTCAGTAAAACATCACCTTGAGCAAATGGACTGGTACCGCTGAAGAGGCGGTTCTGTGGAAAACTCATTAAAACAAATATTTCAGAATCAGGCATTCAAATAAGATAATGATTAAGTTAAAGGGCAGAAATGTTGTCGGGAAAGGCAAGAAATGATCGCGGTATAGGGGGAGGAATTATGCCATCAAAGCAGAGAAATTATTCCATTAAAGAGAAGAAAATATAAAGTGAAAGGGCGGAAATGACACAGTTAAAGGGGAGAAGCGTTCCCAGTAAATAGGAGCAGTGATACATTTAAACATTTATTGCCAGAATTAGTAACTAACTCCAATACTTTACCTGGAACCCCGATAGCTGCAATGATGGGATAGTAAAGGGCAAACACCAGACCTTTTGGTGTCCCGTGCATTTCTCTCAGAAGCTCTGAGCACGCTATGCACTACACTCACAGATTGTCACATTTATACCTGATGTCAGGCTCCAGGGAGATAATCAGATGAATTGATATTCCATATTAATTACACTAATTGAAACAAACATATTAGTGCAGCCGCTGTCAGAATGATGCTTATGTCTTGATGGAATTGAATGTCTTTAAATAACTTTGACCCCCTCTGAAGTGAAATAAACCGAGATTACAGTATCATCATGGTTACATGTCTTCATAAAATATAATAAAACGCGGAATAAGTGGTTGCAATGGTGAAAGTGGGCCTTTTGCAGGAGGACTTCACGGGTTTAAATCACTTAATGCTGAATTAAGATATCTCATCACACTCTATAACTGACCAGAGAAACTCGGGTCCTGCAGCCGGAAAAGGCGGCCAAGTTCTCGCTCCTGGTCATTATCCAGCTCCATCCGTGAAAGCATGGTCCAACTGCATCTGTCTCCAAATTCGACTGAGAGTGTACACCCACTTTAACCAACTGTCTGTGCATTCAGTGTGGACCGCTTCAGTCAGTACAGTTATATTCAGTGTGGACAGGTCCAGTTGTGCAGAGTTACATTTAGTGTGGACAGGTCCAGTTCAGCAGTTACATTCAGTGTGGACATGTCCAGTTGAGCACAATTTACATTCAGTGTGTACAGGTCCAGTTCAGCACTGTTACATTCAGTGTGGACAGGACCAGTTCAGCAGTAACATTCAGTGTGTACAGGTCCAGTTCAGCAGTTACATTCAGTGTGTACAGGTCCATTCAGCACAGTTACACTCAGTGTGGTCAGGTCCAGTTGAGCAAAGTTGCATTCAGTGTGGACATGCCCAATTGAGCAGAGTTTACATTCAGTGAGGACATGTCCAGTTGAGCACAGTTTACATTCAGTGTGGACAGGTCCAGTTCGGCACTGTTACATACATTGTAGACTGGTCCAGTTCAGCACAGTTACATTCAGTGTGAACAGATCCAGTACAGCACGGTTACATTCAGTTTGGACAGGTCCACTACAGCACTGTTACATTCAGTGTTGACAGGTCCAGATCAGGACGGTTGTATTCAGTGGGGACAGTTCCAGTTCAGCACAGTTACATCCAGTAAGATCAGGTCCAATACAGCACAGTTACATTCAGTGAGAACAGGTCAAGTTCAGCAGAGTTACTTCCAGTAAGTACAGGTCCAGTACAGCACAATTACATTCAGTGTGGACGGATCCAGTTCAGCACAGTTACATTCAGTGTGGATAGGTCCAGTTCAGCACAGCTACATTCAGTGTGGACAGGTCCAGTTCAGCAATGTTACATTCAATGTGGACAAATCCAATTCAGCAGAGTTACATTCCGTGTTTGGCAGACCCAGTTCAGCACAGTTAGTCAGTGTGGACAGGTCCACTTCAGCACAATTATATTCAGTGTGGACAGGTCCAGTTCAGCACGGTTACAGTCAATGGTGACTGATCCAGTTCAATTCAGTTACATTCAATGTGGACAGGTCCAGCTCAGCATGGTTACATTCAGTGTGGACAGGTCCAGGTCAGCACCATTACATTCAGTGTCGACAGGTCCACTTCAGCGCGATTGCATTCAGTGTGGACAGGTCCAGTTCAGCACGGTTACATTTATAGTGGACAGGTCTAGTTCAACACAGTTAGATGCAGTGAGGACAGGTCCACTTCAGCACAGTTACATTCAGTGTGGACAGATTCCAACCTGCGCTTTTACATTTAAGGTTGACAGGTCCAGCTTAGCACGGTTGCATTTAGCGTGGACAGGCCCAGTTTAGCACTGTTACATTCACTGTCGACAGGTGCAGTTCAGCACGTTTACATTCAGTATGCACAGGTCCAGTTCAGCAGGGTTACATTCAGCACAATTACATTCTCTGTGGACATGTCCAGTACAGCGCGGGTGCATTTATTGTGCAAGCTGCCCACTTACACACGATCCATTTGACACATCTCCAGCTCCATTACCTGTGTGTGTTCAGGCTGATGTCCGACAATCTATCTTGAATTTCCACCAGTTAAATTTCAGATAGACTTACGCTGTTATATACGGCCCGCCATAATACCTGTATCCTCGCCATCACCTCCATCCCCGGCTCCTGCCTCATGCTGTATAGAGCCTTGGTCAGAGACCAGATGGAGCATTGCCTTCAGTTTCGACAACCACACCACTGGAAGCAGAAATTTGCCTTGGGTGTGAGGAAGGAGGTGCAGAGTGGGATACATCTCAGATTCATCAAAACAATACCGGGGCCATAAGGTTAAAGTATGAGGGGTAGCAAAAATATAGGTTGTATTCCCAAAGCTGTAGGAGCTGTGGTGTGATCTGGTCGAGGTGTTTTAAATGTTAAAAGGTGTCGATAGAGTAGATAGAGAGAAACTATTTCAGCTAATGTGGGAATCCAGAAAATGAAGCAATATTTCACACAAAGGGCTGCATAAACCTGGAACTCGCTCCTCCAAAAAGCTGTTGAGTCTGGGGTCAATTCAAAATTTCTAAACTGAGAGTTCTAGGCTATTAGGGGGTTACGGAGCCAAGGCGAGTAAATGCAGTTAAGATACACGTCAGTCATGATCTAATTAAATGGCAAAAGAGGATCGAGAGGCTGAATGGCCTACTCCTGCTTCAATGAACCAGTCCCTGCATCCTATTCGACCCTCAGTTGAATTTTCGACCCTATATGCTCTCCAACATCAAGCACTTTTTCACACAAAGGGTAGAATTAACTTATAATTCTACCGCGAAAGGGTGCAGATGAGGGAGGAAATGGAGTTTCAAGACTGAACTCGATAGATTTTTGATCAGTCAGGGTGTCAAGGGATGTGGAGATCGGGCAGATAAATCAGGTACAGATCAGCCATGATCAAATTGTATTGAGGAGAAAGCCCGATGGGCTGTATGACCTATTCCTGTTCCTGTCTGGGCGAGCTATTCGACCCTCATTTGAGGTTCTGACCCGATATCCTCTCGGTCACAATGGCCGCCTTCGTCCACCTCGGTAATATCGCCCGTCTCCACTTCTGCATCACCCATCTGCCGCCGACACCCTTCTCCAGGCTGTTGTTACCTTCAAACACGAGGTTCCAATTTTCTTACAATAGCAAGACACCGCGGACGCTGGATATCTGAAATAACCACAGAAAATACTGGAGATACTCAGCAGGCCAGGCAGCATCCATGGAGAGAGAAACAGAGTTAACGCTTCAGGTCTGTGACCCTTCGTCAGAACTGGAAAATGTTAGGGATGCTCTACTGGCCAGCCTCCTATCCATAAAATCATTGAAAGTTACAACAAAGTTCTATCCAGCCTAATCCCACATCGCAGCACTTGATCCGTAGCCCTGCAGGTTAGAGCATCCCATGTGTACATCCAAGTATTTTTTAAATATGGTTAGGGTTTCTGCCTCTACCAAACTTTCAGGCAGTGAGTTCCATACCCCCACAACCCTCTGGGTGATTAAGTTTTCCCTCAAATCGCATCTAATAGTTTCACCAATTACTTTAAAACTGTGCCCCCTGGTTTTTGACCCCACTGCTAAGGGAAATAGATCCTTTCTATCCAATTTATCTGGGCCCCTCATAATTTCATACACCTCAATAAGGTCTCCCCTCAGCCTCGTCTTTTCCAAGCTAAACAAACAAAGCCTATCCAATCTTTCCTCATAGCTGAGATTCTCTACTCCTGGCAATATCCTTGTAAATCTCCTCTGTACCCTTTCTAGTACAATCACATCTTTCCTGTAATGTGGTGACCAGAACTGCAGGCTGTACTCTAGCTGAGGCCTAACTAGTGTTTTATGCAGTTGAAGCATAACCCCCCTGTTCTTACATTTTATGCCATGGATAATAAAGGCAAGCATTCCGTATGCCTTCTTAACCACCTTAGCTACCTGGCCTGCTACCTTCGGGGATCTCTGAACATACACTCCAAGGTCCCTTTCTTCCTCTACACTACTCAGTGCCCTACCATTTAATGTGTATTCCCTATCCTTGTTGGCCCTCTCCAAATGCATTACCTCACACTTCTCCGGATTGAATTCCATTTGCCACTGTTCTGCCCACCTGACCAATTTATTGATATCTTCCTGCAGCCTGGAGCTTCCTTCTTCAGTTTCAACCACACAGCCGATTTTAGTATTATCTGCAATCTTCTTAATCATACCACTATAGGAACTGTGGTTACTAGCCGAAGAATTGAGATCGACTCAGAAAATCAAAAACAATAAAATTTAATGAACAAACGAAGCTGTACAGGAAACTGTAGGTTACAATGCAAACAAGTCTGGTCTGCTTGAAAGCCTCTCTGGAACTGCTAGAAGGTTCCGAGCTCAACTGCTAGCAGGTTCCGAGCTCAACTGCGAGCAGGTTCTGAGCAGTACTGCTAGAATGTTCCGAGCTCTGACGTCATGACGTCATCACGTTCTTCCCGCTGTTGAGAGAGCACGTGACGGACGACATGACGTCATCACGCGGAGTACAGGAAAGACGCCCTAGTACAGTTAACAGATACATTAAAGGTGCAGCCCCCAGCTGTACTACATTGCTGTAAAAGGAATTATATACAATTGTCCGTAATCCTCTGGTGGTTCCGCCACACCCCTTACATTTAAGTCTAGATCACTGATATATGCCACAAAAAGCAAGGGACCTAGAACTGAGCCCTGCGGAACCCCACTGGAAACAGCCTCCCAGTCACAAAAACACCCATCAACCATTACCCTCTGCTTACTGCCTCCGAGCCAGTTTTGAATCCAACTTGAGACTTTGCCTTGGATCCCATGGGCTTTTAACTTCGTTACCATTTGACCATGTAGAACATTATCAAAAGCCTTGCTAAAGTCCATATAGACTACATCAAATACACTGCGCTCATTTACCCTCCTTGTTACCCCTTTAAAAATTCAATCAAGTTTGTCAGGCACGACCTCCCCTTAACAAATCCGTGTTGATTATCCTTGATTAATTTGTGTCCTTCTAAATGAAGATTTATCCTGTCTTTCAGAATTCTTTCCAATAATTTTCCCACCACCGAGGTTAGGCTGACTGACCTGTAATTAGTTGGTGTATTCCTTTCTACCTTTTAAACAAGGGTACCATATTACCAGTCCCCCTGTCCTCTGGCACGACACCTGAAGCCAGACAGGATTGGAAAATGATGTTCAGGGCCTCTGCTAATTCCTCTGTTGTTTCAATTAACAGCCAGGGATACATTTCATCCGGGCCTGGGGATTTATCCAATTTTAAAACTGCTAAACCCATTAATACTTCCTCTCCCACTATGTTTATTTCATCCAGTATTTCACACTCCTACTCCCCGATAGCATTGTCTGCTTCGCCCCTCTCCTTTGTGAAAACAGAAGCAAAGTATTCATTAAGAACCCTGCCAACGTCTCCCGCCTCCACACACAGATTACCCTCATGACCTCCAATAGGCCCTATCCTTTAGTTAGTTATCCTCTTACTCTTAATATATTTATAAAACATTTTTGGGTTTTCCTTTACGTTAATTGCCACGATTTTTTCCTGCTCTCTCTTTGCTTTTCTAATATCCTTTTTAACTGCATCCCTGAACTTTCTGTACTCCTCTAAAGATTCTGCAGTGTTTAGCCCTCGGTATCTGTCATATGCCTCCCTTTTTTTGTTTCTCCTACCCTGTATGCCCCTAGACATCCAAGGTGCTCTAGATTTATTAGACCCACCTTCTTTCTTTAATGGCACAAATTTGGTCTGAACCCTCTGGATCTCCTCCTTGAATGCCTCCCATGGCTCTGACACTGATTTATCTTCAAGTAGCTGTTTCCATGCCAGTATGGCTAAATCCCCTTTGAGCTTAGCAAAATTTCCTTTCCCCAATTTAGAAATTTTATTCCTGGTCTATCCTTGTCCTCTTCCATAACTACCTTAAATCTAACAGTATTATGGTCACTAGCACCAAAATGCTCCCCCCACTGATACGCCTTCTACCTGCCCAGCTTCATTCCCTAAAACTAAGTCCAGAACCGCTCGCTCCCTTGTTGGGCTTGCTACATACTGGCTGAAAAATTCTCCTGGATGCATTTTAGGAATTCTGCACTCTCTATACCATTCACACTAATTTTATCCCAGTTAATATTGGAGTAGTTGAAATCCCGTACTATTACTGCCCTATAATTTTTGCACTTCTCAGAAATGTGTCCATATATTTTCTCTTCTATCACCCTCTCACTGTTTGGGGGTCTATAGTACACTCCCAGCAGTGTAATTAGCCCTTTTTTGTTTTTCAATTCGAACCATATGGCCTCGTTTGTTGATCCCTCCAACATATAATCCCTCCTCAGAGCTGTAATAGTTGCTTTAATCAATACGCCAAACCCCCTTCCCTTTTTACCTCCCTTTCTATCCCATCTGAAAATCCTGTGACCAGGAATGTGGAGATGTCATACCTGCCCCTGTTTCAGCCACGTCTCTGTAATAGCTATAATATCATAATCCCAATGTCTACCTGTGCCCTCAGCTCATCTGCCTTGTTCGCTATACACCTTGCTTTGAAGTCGAAGCCATTTAGTACAGGCAAACATCCTTGTTGACTACTATCGAGCCGTTGATTCCTCTGTCCTTCCAATTTAATTTCTACATTTTTGTTTTCCAATTCCAGTTTTCTTCCCTTCCTCCTGACTATTGTCTTAGCTTCCCGTCCCCCTGCCAAGCTGGTTTTAACCCTCCCATATGGCACTCGGAACCCCTCCCCCCCGCGAGGATATTGGTCCCAGCTCTGGTGAGGTGCAACCTTTCCGGCTTGTACAGGTCCAACCTCCCCCAGAAACGGTCCCAATACCTCAGGAATCTAAAGCCCTCCCTCCAGAACCATCCTACCAGACACGCATTCATCTGCTCTATCCTCCTATTTCTGGACTCGATTGCTCGTGGCACCGGGAGTAATTCAAAGATTATTACCTTTGAGGTCCTGTTTTTTAATCTGACTCCCAGCTGCCTAAAATCTGCCTGTAGGACCTCATCCCAATTTCAACCTATGTAAGAAATCACACAAACCAGGTTATAGTCCAACAGCTTTATTTGAAATCACAAGCTTTCGGAGCGCTGCTCCTTCGTCACCTGATGAAGGAGCAGCGCTACGAAAGCTTGTGATTTCAAGTAAAACTGTTGGACTATAACCTGGTGTTGTGTGATATCTTACATTTGTCCACCCCAGTCCAACACCGGCATCGCCACATCATTTCTACCTATGTCATTGGTACAGATATGGACCACGACATCCGGCTGTTCATCCTCTCCCTGCAGAATGCTCTCCAGCCGTTTGGTGACATCCTTGACCTTGGCACCAGGGAGGCAACATACCATGCTGGAATCATGTCTGCGACCGCAGAAACGCCTGTCTGCTACCCTCATTATTGAATCCACTATCACTATTGCTCTTCCATTATATTCACCCCCCCTCTGCAGCGGAGCCACCCATGGTGCCGAGGACTTGGCTCTGACTACACTCCTCGGAGGGAACCATCGCCACCAGCATTACTCAGAATAGAATACCGGTTGGAGAGCGAGATGCCCTCCTGGGCCTCCTGCACTACCTGCCTGGTCTTCTGCTGTCTGGTGGTCACCTACTTGCTCTCTGCCCGCTATCTCTTAGGCTGCGGGGTGACCACTTCCCTAAACGTGCTATCCACATAGTCCTCAGACTCACGGATGCACCACAGTGACACCACTCGCCGCTCAAGCTCCGTAAACCATCGCTCGAGTCATTGCATCTGGTGACACTAACTGCACATATAATCATCCATGCAACGCGAAGCATCCATGACTTTCCACATGGTACAGGATGTGCACTCCACTAGACTGAGCTGCCCTGCCATTCCTTTCATCCCTTTATCTTACAGACTATTGAAAATACTAAGTACTAAGCTTTATTTAAAAGATAAAGAACTGCCCTTTAATTAAAGACTAAGAACTAACTTAACAGAATTAGCTTTAAACTTTAAAAAGTACCACTCACCCACTATTCACCAATCAGCTACTTCCCTTGTGCCGACGTCAGGCTCCTCCCAGGGCCGCTCTCGCTGCTGCTGCCTTTGAATCTGGGCCTCGCTCTCTCCCGCTCCTTATATTCCCCGCTGTCGTTCAGGCTCCTCCCAGGGCCTCTCTCGCTGCTGCCGCTGCCGGTGAGTCTTCCTTCCACTTCTCTCTCGGAACTTCAGCTCCTCCAAATCTCTAGTGTCTGTATTCATTCCTGCAGCAAATCCCGCTCGCCCATTTACCCTGTCAGCTCACAGCTGTGGTTCAGTCGACAGCATTCTCACCTCTGAGTCAGAAGGTTGTTGGTTCAAGTCCCACTCCAGAGACTTCTGCAGGAGAATCTGGGCTACACTCCAGTGCTGTACTGACGGAGTACTACATTCTCGGACGTGCATTCTTTCAGATGATATTTACTGTCAGGACAGAATATCCCCACAGTTCAGCTCCCGACAGCTCTGAATAGAGGGGTAGGATTTTAGATTTAATTCACTCTCTAATGAAAGATGAGCAGGAGGAAACTCCCGTAGGTTTAATAGGCCATCGCACCGTGTAATGTGTGTTCAATTTTAAGTTTCCCCTTTCCACTGCCAGTGTATTTTTTTTTCATTTTCACACCACTTAAATCAGCCGCTTTTTTTAGGTTTGGGATTATATTCAAAGGGCTCTAAACAGTCCATATTCTGAGCACTTGGTTAATTTCTATCGGTGTGTTATGGCTTACCAGGAGCATTGAATTTACTCTCCTGTAACAGTCGTGTTTACACTAAGCTATCCACTTCGTTGGGTAGATTTCATCTGGTCGCCACTTCTAGTAACATAGTGAATGCATTCTCAAAGAATTAATGACAATTCTACTAAACTACCGTTCAGACGAGATTTCCTGCTCTGTTTGGGATGACGCTACCACTGAAAGACCAGTGAAAATCTTCTCCTTGTGTGTCCCCAGCAGAAGCTGGATAAGTACATGAAGGAGAAAGGAATAGAATGTTATGCTGATAGGGTCAGATGAAGGGTGGGTGGGAGGTTCATGTGGAGCATTAACACCGGCACAGACCAATTGGGCTGAATGAACTGTTTCTGTGCTGTAAATTCTATCAAATTTTATGTAAAACTCACTGCGCATTTTCACTTCCAGTTTGGTTCAGTTTGAACTTTTAATCGATGATTTCCACTTTCTTTAAACGTGTGTTCCTGATGTTACTCAGCGGGATTCCTCGCTCACACAGCCAGAGGGAGAAGGTGCCACTTTAACCTGCACCCATCCTGGCGAAGGCTATTACTTGTTCTGCTACCGCCAATACCCGGGCAGTCAGCCCGAGTTTGCACTCCATAGGGTACACGGACGGCGGTTCTGAATATCTGGCGGATTTTGCTCAAGCCGGAATAATAAAACAGTCCAGCAGTCAAAGAAGTTGTCCCGATTGACCATCTCGGGGCTGCGGCTGTCTGACACACACCGCGGGGTATTTCTGTGCACCGAGGCTCACAGTGATGGCAAAGAGCTAAAGCCTTGCACAGTAACTGCCACCGGTTTCTGGGTCTGTTATCGCCACCGAATTGACGGCAAAATTACCGGGAGTAAATCTGATTTATTCCACTCGATGGCAGCAAATCCCCTGGAATCAACCGGCCACCAATCCCTTCCCGTGTTTTACAGGCGCTCACACACAGATTCGGTCAGTAACCACTGAACTAATGTTACTAGCAATAAGGTCACCCACCAACTGCTCTGGGACTTGTTTATCAGCAATGAAGTGATATTAAATCGTCTTGTGCTCCCAGAAATCACTCGAGTTAAACAGGTGAATTCGCCTGTCCTCAGAGGAACAGATTCTCCAGCCTGACTCTGTCTCACATTGGGAAATAAAAAGAGAGTTCAGTCAATTCTACAAATTCACAATCAGGTATAAGATGCTCTGGTGAGCAGCGTGAAAATCCATTCGTGCCATAAACATGTATCTTATGCCATTCTTCACCCTAGGGCTTAAATTGATTGTCCGCCTGCTTCCACAGGGACCGGTAGAGTTTCTTCTTTCCTTTTCTTGGGTTGAATCCATCATTCACCGATTGGGTTGATGAGTGGTTATCAGCGCCTTTAATTTATAGTAACATGGGAACAGGGGTAGGCCACTTAGCTATTTTTAATATAATTCCTGCAATAGATGTTCAATCTGCTCAGAGATATTCTTCGCTCAACAGAACACA
Organism: Somniosus microcephalus; assembly: GCF_052327205.1. Lineage (NCBI taxonomy): Eukaryota > Metazoa > Chordata > Chondrichthyes > Squaliformes > Somniosidae > Somniosus > Somniosus microcephalus. The sequence goes on from NC_140990.1 coordinate 127,446,350, forward strand.
CGCAGACTGTCGGGACCAAGAAACGAGGCAGCTCCCAGCTGAAGGAGGTTTGGTTTGGATTCACTCAGTTAATGACTCGGCCATGGAGGCGGCAGCTCCCACAATACACAGCTGTAAGAAGTCACACAACACCAGGTTATAGTCCAACAGTTTTATTTGAAATCACAAGCTTTCGGAGCGCTGCTCCTTCGACAGGCGAAGTGGAGAGATGCATAAAGACACAACTTATATAGTCAGCGAATAATGCCAGAGGATTATAGGTAATCTTTCTAACTGCCATTTATCACACCTCGGCAGAGAGATAATCAAAGCGATCAAAGGTGTGAATGGTGTCCAAATAGGTTAGTCAGGAAAACATTACAGCAAAGAACAATGAGGTGGGGTCGCAAGGTGTCAAATATTGAAGATGCTGGGGACTGTATGAAAAACAAAAAAAAACAAAAAAAAAAACTTTTTTTTTTTGGCTGGAAATCACAGCATGTCCGACCGCATCTGTGCAGAGATCAAGCCAACGACAACTCGAGTCTGGGTGACCCTACATCAGGTGGGCTTTCATGTAGCGTGACATGAACCCAAGATCGCGATTGAGGCCGTCCTCATGAGTGCGGAACTTGGCTATCAGTTTCTGCTCGACAATTTTGCGTTGTCGTGTGTCTCGAAGGCCGCCTTGGAGAATGCTTACCCGAAGATCAGAGGCTGAATGTCCTTGACTTCTGAAGTGTTCCCCAACTGGAAGGGAACACTCCTGCCTGGCGATTGTTGTGCTGTGTCTGTTCATGCGTTGTCGCAGTGTCTGCATGGTCTCACCGATGTAAGGATGGCATCCTTACCTGCAAAGTATGAGGTAGACAACGTTGGCCGAGTCACATGAGTATGTACCATGTACCTGGTGGGTGGTGTCCTCACGTGTGATGATGGTATCTGTGTTGATGATCTGGCATGTCTTGCAGTGGTTGCTGTGGCAGGGTTGTGTGGTGTTGTGGTCGCTGTTCTCCTGAAAGCTGGGTAATTTGCTGCGAAAGATGGTCTGTTTGAGGTTAGGCGGCTGTTTGAAGGCTAGTAGTGGAGGCGTGGGGATGGCCTTAGTGAGGTGTTCGTTTTCATCGATGACATGTTGAAGGCTGCGAAGAACATGGCATAGTTTCTCCACTCCGGGGAAGCACTGGACGATGAAGGGTACTCTGTTGGTTGTGTCCCGTGTTTGTCTTCTGAGGAGGACTATGCGATTTTTGCTGTGGCCCGTCGGAGCTCTCGATCGATGAGTAGAGTGTCATATCCCGTTCTTACGAGGGTATCTTTCAGCGTCTGTAGGTATCCATCGCCTTCCTCCTCGTCTGAGCAGATCCTGTGTATTCGCAGGGCTTGTCCATAGGGGATGGCTTCTTTAACGTGATTAGGGTGGAAGCTGGAGAAGTGGAGCATCCTGAGGTTGCCCGTGGGCTTGCGGTAGAATGAAGTGCTGAGGTGGCCGTCTTTGATGGAGATTCGTGTGTCACAGAATGGAACCAATTCTGAGGAGTAGTCCATGGTGAGTTTGATGGTGGAATGGAACTTGTTGATGTTATTGTGTAGTCTTTTCAGTGATTCTTCGCCATGGGTGCATAGGAAGAAAATGTCGTCGATGTATCCGGCATCTCCACAACACAATACACAGCGGCAGTGAAAAGCCATATTGTGACACGAGGCACGCTGCACTCTGGGAGAACTGTTCACACATGCACACCTCACCAACCGCATTAGCGACATCTCTTTTATTCTCTCACCGGCCAAAACTTTCACTTATGTCAGTTAAGATCGAACTGTTCTAAATTGATGGAAATTGAAGTCATTCTCCTTTCAATAGAGCTGTTTTACTTAAATGAATGGCAGAAGTGCGCAGCGTGTTACGTCACAAAAACATGGCCGTGAAACCTTACAAAAACACGGCCGTTAGCGTCACACAAACATGGCCGACAGTACGTCACACAAAGATAACCGAGGTAACGTAATACAAACATGTCCGCTGGTTTGCCCTGCAGTGGATGATGCCACAATCGTTTCAGTCCATCGGAGTAACGTGATTGGCTGTTTCTTCCATCGATTCAAGGTCAGGGGGTCATGGGCTGTCTCCAGCCTCCCTTCAGCGCTAAAGACACCCAATTTGTGCAGCCCATGATCCCTGACACAGGGCGGTGATCTGGGTGGTCAGTCTTGGACCTCTTAAAGTTGCACTGCACTCGCTGAGAATCCCCATGCCTGGGGACAGAACAGAGAGACTGGGAGAAACAGCGATGATGGCTTAGGGTAATCGAAGCTTAGAGAGGCGGAGAGAGAGTTTGGGGCAGAGACAGAGTTTACTCACCAAATCCATGCAATCCCAATATTCCTTTCAAGGCCCTTCAGTCGCACGTTGATTCTTCCATCCAGCAATGCATAGTGCTATTCCACTACAGGAGAGCTCGCGTCCGAACATACAGAGTTTAGAGGAAAATCATCAACGTATCAGAAGGAAAATGCAGGAAAATACTCGGGTCTGACCAGAAACCTCTGGTGATGTTCCCGTGATCGGGAGGCTCCAAAAGAAAGATGAGACGTTGAAGGACAGGGTCCCAAAGTTCAGGGGTAAAGGGAGCGAATGTCATTGGCGGATCTATGTATAATCTTAAGTGAGTTCAGTTAGATGGTATCAGAGGGGATGGAGCAGAGCAGGGAGAAAGGTTCCCTGGGGTGATGTTCAGTGAGTTCAGGAAGATGGTATCAGAGGGAATGGTGGAGAGCAGGGAGAAAGAATCCCTGGGGTGTATTTTAGTAATATTGGGAGATATTATCGTAGTTTTATCGTTGATTAATATTAATTTAAATTAACTACAATCTGAACATTTGTTAATTATGTATATAGTAATTACAGTAACATTTCACGCAGTAAATATGAGCATCATAGGCCATATATTAATAGTTGAATACATAATTATCACTTATTAAAAAGATATGTTAAAATACCTTTCAATGATTTTTGGTTTCTAAAACCTTCTTGTGTTCTGACAGTTTCAAATACATATAGGCCTAGAAATTCAGTAAGGCGCTGCAAGCTTTGCACCCAGTTACCACCTAAAGAGGGCTTCTGCACCAGTAGAGGAGGTTGCGCTGATATTGAGCTCGGCGGCAATGGTGGCCGTAGCCGGTAGCGCTGCGCCGGCACCGATGACGTCATCGGTGTGCGCAGTGCCCCGTTTCCACCCCGATGCCGGCCCGACACCCATTTTCAGTTGCTGCCGCCTCCTCCGTGGCGGCCGCTACTAACATCCGGAGACCAGGGCCTTACTGCAGCCTTAGTGGGGCGCATAAAGGTGGAGGTGCGGCCGACCGCTTTTTCGACGCCCGCCTGCCCGCACCTCCTTCCCCGGCCTCCTCCACCACCCCCCCATGGCATTGCTGGCTGCTTTCCATGAGCCCGGCACTTCTCCGTGGTGCCGGGCTCATTTGGCGGCAAAACCCAGCGGCGATCTCCCCGTTGCAGGCACCTCCACGTTAAGAGAAGGAGGAGGCCTGCAGTACCGCAGCCTGCCTCACCGCATCGGGTGGCGCAGCGGCACTTGGAGCGCTGAAATTCAGTTTCAGCACCCCAAGCGGGGGCGGGCACACCCTGGAATAATGCCCGGTTCCGACTTGGGGCGCAAAAAGTGAATATTTGACGGTCGCACTTTTCTCCGCGCCCAGCGCTAACTTTTGGCCATTAGCCAGCTGGCAGGGCCATAGTGAATTTCTAGGCCATAATGTTTGCATTAGATCAGAAACCTGCTGCCGTTCGATGTCACCGAGATTAAACATTGTAGAAATGCCAAATGGTTTCACAAATTCTAGGTTTTCAGAGTTACCGAGGCACAAACTCACCTCAGCAGAGCAACACTGAATCACATCACTGAGGGGCTGAATCTCTTGACAGAGCATTTCAAGGAGCAGCAGTTTAATTCTATAAACCCTTCCAGCAGAATCAAATGTAACATTGCAAAAAAAATCTCAATACAGAATCCACCGAACCTGCCGGTCACTGAATGAATTAATTATTGGAATAAGCAGGAATATAAAATAATGACAGCAGAATAGTGAGCAGACAGATCATGTTTAATACATTAACATTGATTTTATAGCATATTTTAGTAATTTTGAGTGATATTACTACATCAAATAATTCAAGTAATATTAATTTAAATCTGTTCCGGCTGCAAATTTGTTAATTTCGTATTTCTTATTTACAGTAACATTTCACGTATTAATTATGAAAGTTCGTGAACATTACTTAAGTAGATGACATGCAATTATCACAAATAAAAATACCTTAAAACATCTTCAGGTTATTTGTGATCGGTAAAGCTTTCTGTTTTCTGCCTATAATCGTGTTTCAAACACATTTAAGTACAATATTTACATTCGAGCAGGAAACGTGCAGCAATAGATGACACTGAGATTAAACATTGCAGAAACGTCAAACTGTTTAACAACTGTTAGTTATTTAAAATAAGCCAGGCACAGTCTCATCAGCAGATAAACCAAATCACATCAATCAGGGGCTCAATCACTCAACAGCATTTTCAGTGGAGAGACGGTTTAACTCTATAATCCCATTGCAGCAGAATCAAATGAAACATTGCAAAAAATCTCAATACAGAATCCACTGAATTAATTATTAAAATAAAAATAAATATAAAATAAAGATACAAATACAACAGTAAGTGAATTAGTGCATGTTTCTTACCTGCAGTCACCATCATTATGGTCCCTTGTCCCCCTGCCACTCACTGAACCATAATAGATGGTCTTCGGTCCTTAGGGTCTTCATGTCCAACGCGAAGATACTGTTTGAAGTGTCTTTAGATGCAGTAAATCGGCTGTCAATCCCTGGGGAGTTATACTTGCTCACGGAAGTGTAATAGTAAACCAGCCACTCCAGCCCCTGTCCAGGAACCTTTCGGAGCCATTGCATGTTGCTGCTACCGAGATCAAACCCACGGTTTTACAGGTCAGTCTCAGGGAGCCTCCGGGACTTCTGGTCTCTGCCTCTGGCTGAGTCAACACGACATCCGACTGGATAGCTGTAAAAAAAATCAAAACCCCGAGGATTAGTTTGAATGTCCAGAGCTGGAGAGACAGTTTGAAGGTCGAGAGCTGGAGAGACAGTTAGAAGGTCGAGAGCTGGAGTGACAGTTTGAATGTCGAGAGCTGGAGAGACAGTTTGAAGGTCGAGAGCTGGAGAGACAGTTTGAAGGTCGAGAGCTGGAGTGACCGTTTGAAGTTCGAGAGCTGGAGTGACAGTTTGAAGGTCGGGAGCTGGAGAGACAGTTTGAAGGTCGAGAGCTGGAGTGACAGTTTGAAGGTCGAGAGCTGGAGTGACAGTTTGAAGGTCGAGAGCTGGAGAGACAGTTTGAAGGTCGAGAGCTGGAGAGACAGTTTGAAGGTCGAGATCTGGCTGGACAGTTTGAAAATCGAGAGCTGGAGAGACAGTTTGAAGGTCGAGAGCTGGTGAGACAGTTTGAAGGTCGAGAGCTGGAGTGACAGTTTGAAGGTCGAGAGCTGGAGTGACAATTTGAAGGTCGATAGCTGGAGAGACAGTTTGAAGGATGAGAGCTGGAGCGATAGTTTGAAGGTCGAGAGCTGGAGAGAGCAGTTTGAAGGTCGATAGCTGGAGTGACAGTTTGAAGGTCGAGAGCTGGAGAGTCAGTTTGAAGGTCGAGAGCTGGAGAGACAGTTTGAAGGATGAGAGCTGGAGCAGAACCCGGTTACCAGGACGCCAAGTTGGACAGCCAGGGTTATCAGCAGGTCAGGTCTGTGGAAGAATCCGAGGGGAAACATCGAGAAAAACTGAGAGGAAACATCGAGAAAGACAGAGGACACATCGAGAGAGAGAGAGGGGAAACATCGAGAGAGACTAAGAGGGAAACTTCGAGAAAAACTGAGGGGGCACTTTATTTATTTAATTTTATTAATTAATTAATTAATTAATTAAATTTATTTAATTATAAGTTGTGAGTTCCTCACGATGCTCTCCCAGTGTGGCCACCCTGTAACCAGGGATTATTCTAGAAGCCTGGGTAGAAATATCAATGTAATTACTTTAGAAATTACGTTTTTTTACATTATTGCTTGTGTGGCGACACGCCACCAATGGACATAATCCGCTCACGGCGGCACGGACAGTTTAAGCAGATGCCCCCAGCCGGTGGTCCTCTACTCCAGCAACTTGTTTCCCACATGGACAGGCTGCTGGGAGCACTTCCTGTCTGGGGAGTATTTAGGTGGTTGCGGGGTCTTTTCCAGTTCCTCTTTGCCATGAGGTTGATTAAAGCAGTTGTGTTTAACTAACTCTGGTCTCGACTCCCACGTTTGCCGCGGTATCTCAACACTGCTGACCCCGACGCTCAGGACGAATGCTAAGCTAGCATGGCGGATACAAACGCAGTCACGGTTAAACTACCGGACTTTTGGGAGAACCTGGCCGAAGCCTGGTTTGTTCAATCCGAGTCCAGATCCTGGCTGAAACACATTACAGTCGACGCCATCAAGTACGACTACCTCGTCGCCTCTCTCACCTACGCCACAGTCCCCAAGGTTTGGGCAGCGCTGCAGGAGCCACCAGCGGAAGGCAAGTACGAACATCTGAAGGCTGCGCTCCTTAAAACATTTCAAACGTCCTCTTACCAGCACAACTGCCAACTCCTCGACCTCCCCGGCCTTGGTGATGCTTCGCCATCGGATCTGCTCTCCCACATGCTGTCCCTCTCGGACGACAAATGCACCGGTGCCCTCTTTCGCACGCTTTTCATTCGGCAGCTCCCCACCAGCATCCGCCCACTCATTGTGGAATCTGGCTCTACGGACCTGAATGAGATAGCCGAAAAGGCCGACCGCCTGCTCTCTGCGCAGTCCACTCGCGACGTCACGCCCGACCTCACGGCAATGACGACGCGGTCTTCCAGACCCACTAGGCCCGACCGCCTTACCACTCCAGGTCACTGCTACTACCACACCCGTTTTGGCACTAGGGCCCAACGCTGCACGCCACCGTGCACTTTCAAATCCCCCCCGCACCGGCCCCCACGATGGCCGCGGGGCAAAAGGGGCCTCTTCTGTACGTCACCGATGACAGCACCAACCGCCGATTTCTGTGCGACACAGGGGCCCAGCACAGCATCACCCCCGCCTCCGCCCTCAAAATCCAACGCGGCGCACGGGGCATCACGCTGGCCACAGCCAATGGCTCTGACATCCGCACATATGGCACCCGCATGGTCACGCTCGACCTCGCAGGCCGCCGCTACCGCTGGGAGTTCCTCACAGACAGGGTCCTCTGCCCACTCATCGGCACCGACTTCCTACGCGCCCACGGCCTCCTTGTCGACATTCCGAGGCACCGCCTCATGAACACCAACACTATGGCCCCCATCCCTGGCGCATTAACCCCGGCCCGTTCGGTCGGCCTGATGACCTACTGCCTCGCCAGAGCCACGGACAACTACTCGGCACTTCTAGCCGAGTTTCCCGCCCTCACTAACCCGATCTTTTCGGCCAAAGCCACCAAACATGGTGTGGAGCACTATATCCCCACCACCGGCCCCCGGTTTCTGCCCACGCCCGCAGACTCAACCCGGCCAAGCTGGAAATCACGCGGGCCGAGTTCACCACCATGGAACAACGCGGCATCATCCGCCAATCCAGCAGCCCTTGGGCCTTGCCCCTCCACATTGCCCCCAAGCCCGGTGGAGGCTGGTGCCCTTGCGGGGACTACCGCCGCCTCAACGACGCCACCACCCCCGACCGGTACCCGGTGCCACACATCCAGGACTTCTCGGCCCGACTGGCCGGATGAACCGTCTTTTGCAAGGTCGACCTGGTGCGCGGTTACCACCAAGCCCCGTACACCCCGCGGACATCCCCAAAACGGCCGTCATCACCCCATTCGGCCTGTTCGAGTTCCTGAGGATGCACTTCGGTCTCAAGAATGCAGCACAGGCTTTCCAGCGCCTTATGGACTCAGTCCTCCGGGACCTGAACTTCCTATTCATCTATCTAGACGACATTCTCGTGGCCAGATCCTCCCAACAGGAACACCTCGAACACATTAGCATCCTCTTCGGGTGCCTAGCCCATCACGGGCTCATCCTCAGCCCGGCGAAGTGCCAAATTGGCCTAACCGAGATCGATTTTCTCGGTCACCACATCACCCCTGCTGGGGCCGTCCCCCTGCCCAACAAGGTGCAGGCCGTCCAGCAATTCCCCCACCCCAACATCATTTGGGCCTCCAGGAGTTCCTCGGGATGGTGAACTTCTACAACAGGTTCATCCCCAGCGCTGCAGCCCTCATGAAGCCCCTATACGACTCCCTCCGAGGTAAATCTGGCAAGATGGCCGTAGCCTGGACCACTGACACGTCAGCCGCGTTCGACGCCACCAAAAACGCGCTCGCCGACGCCACCCTGCTCGCGCACCCGAGGGCCGATGCCCGGGTTGCGCTCACCACCGACGCCTCCGACTACATGGTCGGAGCCATGTTCGAGCAGTGGGTCAATGGCACGTGGCAGCCACTTGCCTTCTACAGCCGCCAACTGCGCCCCCCGGAGGTCAAATACTCTACTTTCAACCGCGAGCTTCTCACGCTCCAACTGTCGGTCCGCCATTTCAGGTTCCTCCTGGAGGGCCGCCACTTCACCGCGTACGTGGACCACAAGCCGCTCACATATGCGATGGCCAAGCACACCGAACCCTGGTCCGCTAGGCAGCAACGCCAGCTCGCGGCCATGTCCGAGTTTACTACGGACATCCAGCACGTCTCCGGTAGAGACAACGTTGTCGCCGACTGCCTTTCCCGTCCCGCCATCTGCACGAATCACCTTGCGGTCAACTACGTGAAACTAGCAGTGGCCCAGCTCATGGACCCAAACCTCCTCTCGGCGGCTACCAGCCTGCCAGGGCTACGCCTAGCCAAGGTCACGCACAGGCCCGAAGGCACGGCAGTCACTTGCGATGTCTCACTCGGCCAACCCAGGCCGGTCGTCCCTGCAACCTGGCGCCGCCGCATCTTCGACGTGCTACACGCGCTCTCCCATCCGGGTACCCGCGCATCGGTCAAACAACTCTCCCAGCATTTCATCTGGAGCGGCCTCAGCAAAGATGTTCGGACTTGGGCCACCTCCTGCCTCGCCTGCCAATGGGCCAAGGTACAGCTACACACAAAAGCACCCCTGGGAGACTTCGAGGTACCCAGCCGCCGCTTTGACCACGTACACGTCGACATCATCGGTCCTCTGCCGCCATCGCAAGGCCAAACTTATCTCCTCACGATGGTCGACCGCAACACACGCTGGCCTGAGGCAGTGCCACTGCCCTCCACCACCGCAGCCGACATCGCCAGGGCATTTGTGAACACCTGGGTCACAAGGTTCAGCGTACCAGCCGACATAACCTCCGACAGAGGCGCCCAGTTCACCTCCGAACTCTGGACAGCCACAGCACGCAACCTCGGGGTGACGCTCCACCGAACCACGGCATACCACCCGCAGGCCAATGGGCTGTGCGAATGCTTCCACAGGTCACTCAAGGCCTCACTCCGTGCCGGCCTGCAGGACAGAACCTGGACTGACCGCCTACCGTGGGTGCTACTAGGCCTACGCACCGCGGTCAAGGAAGACCTCCAGTCCTCGGCAGCGGAGTTAATCTACTGACAACCACTGCACATCCTAGGCGAATTCCTTCCAGAGGCTACCACACCTTGGTTGGCTGATCAGCAGTGGCTCAACTCTTTCTCTTCCGCTCAACAGTTCGCCCCACTTCCGGTCAACTGACATGGCGAACTCGCACCTCACACCCCACCAAACTTACAGCAGGCACGCTTCGTCTTCGTGCGACACGACGCGCACCACGGACCCCTGCGGCCCCCGTATGATGGACCGTACAAGGTACTACAAACCGGGGACAAGGTCTTCAAGCTGGTACTCGGTGACAGGGTCGACACGGTCTCCATCGACCGGCTCAAACCAGCACACACAGAACCAGGGGAACAGGTCACCATGGCCCGACCTCCAACTAGAGGCCATCCCACCAGCAAGCCAGCACAGCCGGCGGCGAACCACCCGGCCCCACCAACTAGACCGGCGACCACTCAGAGCCGCTCCGGCAGAACCATTAGACCACCGTCACGACTCGTCCACTCCTCCTAAGCGGATTCTGGGGGGAGCTCTGTGGCGACACACCACCACTGGACATAATCCACTCATGGCGGCACGGACAGTTTAAGCAGATGCCCCCAGCTGGGGGCCCTCTACTCCAGCAACTTGTTTCCCGCAGGGACAGGCTGCCGGGAGCACTTCCTGTCTGGGGAGTATTTAAGTGGTTGCGCGGTCTTTTCCAGTTCCTCTTTGCCATGAGGTTGATTAAAGCAGTTGTGTTTAACTAACTCTGGTCTCGACTCCCACGTTTGCCGCGGTATCTCAACACTTGTTCATTTTATGTGCTGTCTTTTTATGTCTTTTATTTATTTTATGTCTGCTTTATTTATATTTAAATTATGTATGCGTGTATATGTCGGTATGTGTTTGTTTGTGAAGGCGCCGATGAATATGGCTGCCGTCCTTGCGAGCTCCATGCGTACCAGCAGCTAAGTGTTTTTGCTGCTTGGTGCTCTCGGCTCGTCAAGAAAAAAGCATTTCACTGACTAGATTACACTTCTTTTATTTAGTTATGTGACCAATAAAATTGAAATTGAAATTGAAATTGAAATTGATAAATTGAAATTGAAATTAATCCTGGTGAAATTATTCCTGACTCTGCAACATTCCAGAGAGAAACTGACACTGAGACAGTAACAGTGAGAGACTTGGAAAATATAAACTACTCACGGGATAAGAAAACCAGCAACAGACTGAGAGAAACCGCCGACCTCATCCTTCTGGCAATGGGCATTGTGTGGTAAATGTTTCTGGCAAGAACTCACTGAGCAAACCTGCTCCTGGACTGTTGTAGTGCGGCCCCAGTGACCGGCAGTTAAATACCCGGCAGATGGGGGTGAGGTTACAGGCGCCGCCTATTGATTCCCTGATAGAGTCGGCTACTGGAGCCACTTCACAGCCTACACATCACCTTCTTCTTCTTCTTAGGCAGTCCCTCGGAACTGAGGATGGATTGCTAACACAATTAAAATGAGCTCGCAGGTGGCTGATTAGTCCAATGCGGGACCTAGAGTCACTGTCACAGGTGGGGCAGATGGTGGTTGAAGGGGCGGGTGGGTGGGTGCTTGATTTGACATGCGCTCCTTGCACTGCTTGTGCTTGGCTTCTGCTTGCTACCGGCGAAGAGACTCGAGGTGTTCAGCACCTTCCCGGATGCTTCTCCTTCACTTTGTGCAGTCTTGGGCCAGGGATTCCCAAGTGTCCGTGGGGATGTTACACTTTTTCAAGGAGGCTTTGCGGGTGTCCTTGAAGCATTTCCTCTGCCCACCTGGGGCTCTCTTGCCGTGCCGGAGCTCCGAGTAGAGCGCTTGTTTTGGGAGTCTCGTATCGGCCATGAGGACAATGTGACCCGTCCATTGGAGCTGATTGAGCATGGTCAGAGCTACGATGCTGGGGATGTTGGCCTGAGCAAGAACACTGATGTTGGTGTGCCTATCCTTCCAATGGATTTGCAGGATCTTGTGGAGGCAGTGTTGGTGGTACCTCTCCAGTGATTTGAGGTTCCTGCTGAACATGGTCCATGTCTCTGAGGCATACAGCAGGGACTGCTGCGGTGTAGACCATGAACTTAGTGCCGGGTTTGAGGTCGTGGTCTTCAAACACTCTCTTCCTCAGGCGACCGAAGGCTGCACTGGCACACTGAAGGTGGTTTTGGACTTCGTCGTCGACGTCTGTCCTTGTTGACAGTAGGCTCCCGAGCTATGGAATGTGGTCCACGTTGTCCAAGGCCTTGTCGTGGATTTTGATAATCAGGGGAAGCACTGTGTGGCGGGGGCAGGTTGGAAGAGGACCTTTGTCTTATGGATGTTTAGTCTAAGGCCCATGCTCTCGTATGCTTTGGTGAAGGTGGTTACGATGGTTTGCAGTTCGACCTCCGAGTGAGGGCAGACGAAAGCATCGGCTGCATACTGTAATTCGACGGCAGAGGATGGGACGACCTTGGATCGGGACTGGAGGCGATGAAGGTTGAACAGTTTCCCGTTTGTTCTGTAAATTAGCTCCACTCCAGTGGGGAGCTTACTGAGGGTGAGATGGAGCATTGCAGCAAGGAAGATTGAGAAGAGCGTTGATGCGATGACACAGCCTTGCTTGACCCCGGATCATACGTGAATTGGTTATGTGGTGGGACCTTTGGTCAGGATCACGGCTTCCATGTCATCATGAAGCAGGCGGAGGATAGTGACAAACTTTTGAGGGCAGCCGAATTTGAGGAGGACACTCCAAAATCCCTCACGGTTGACAGTGTCGCAGGCCTTTGTGAGATCAAAGAAGGCCATGTACAGTGGTTGGTGCTGTTCCCTGCATTTCTCTTGTAATTGACGAGCGGTGAAGATCATGTCCATTGTGCCCTTAGTGGGCGGAATCCGCATTGCAACACTGGGAGGAGAATGGACTCACATCAGGGCTATAAATAATGCCTTTATTTCCTTACTATTTACAGGAGGAGTGAATCTCTAAGATGGAATTACATTATCACCGTCTAAAGAGATTGCCAATGAGTTTTACTGCATCTCCTAGTACCTATCCCTTCACTCTGTACCAATAAAGTAACCCCTATAATATGAATTGCTTTAGGTCTATGTAACTGAATGCGGGAATGGGTAATGTGATTGTATTTTAAATGTGGATGGCTATGGCTACAGTTTTTGCATCTGGAGATGAGTGCAAACCCCTCACAATAGACTTCTCTCTCATTACATTACACTAACTGCCCCTGAGTCTGTAACCCTAAGATAGTCCTTTTCAAAATAAGCTATAAAATGAGTCCGCTTGCCTGATAATTAAGGAGTGAGTTGACAGAGACACATAAGAATGTGGGGCCCGCCCGCTTCAGATCAGCTTTTTACGAGAGAAGCTGTTGAATCAGAACCGATAATGCGATCAGCATATCCTTGCAGCGAACTTTAATAATGACCGACTGTTGACATACACTGATATCAGAAACACAGTATATCAGGACACAACGGTATGTTACAGAATATCACAAGAATAAAGGCTTAATCTCCCGCTGAAACAGATCACAAACTGAGCGTTTCTCTACCCATTTGTAGCCAGGCTGTGAGAGGGCGTGTTCAAGATTCCCAATCAGCACAGATTAACCTGCACAGTGCGCAGCTGCTAATCAGTAATAATGAAGCATTTACTTTAAATCAGGTGCAGAACTCTGTGAGAATATTCAAGGAAGTGCAGCGGGTTCAAGGCAATTCCACCTCTGTTTTATTTACTTTGAGATTCCATTCATCTCATTACAGTTTGTGTATGGGTTCATTAAAATCTCTCTCCAGCACTTCATGCAGTGCTGATTAAATGTTCTAAATTATCTAGAATTATCTTTATTTGCAATAATGTAATTACATGGTATGTGGATCAATGTATTATTCTCTGATCCTATTTTAAAACACTGTGAGCGTGGAATTTACCGAAAATCATGCTTTATATGTTATACCATGTGAAATGTATATTTCTTGTGAGAGCGCGACTGGATAAGTTAATGTTCAAATAGTTGAAACCCATCCTGCTCCCAGGCATATTCACACTAATCAGCCCCACACAGTATTTGGCAGCAATCCAGCTGACAGCTGTTAGCGAGGCTAGAACGCACGGTGTCATTTACAGGAAGCATCTGGGGTGCTGTGCAGTAAATGAAAGATCTGTTTCCTCACTACTGACAGTTTGTCTGAAAATCAACTTCAAACCCTTTACATTGTCAATTTACAGGAAGTATCTGGGGGTTCTATGCAGTAAATCAAATATCTGTTTCCTCACGACTGATATTTTGGCTGAAAGCCAGTTTCAAACTATTTACATTGTCCGAGGCCTATTTATATACAAATCTATCCAGCAACAGCACTGGGGTCCATTTTAGCTTTTTAGTTGTGTATCTACTTGTAACTGTTTCCAGTTCCCAGCAAAGGAAATATATCCAACGTCTCAGACACCATGTCAGCAGCAGCAGTCAGCTGGAGGATCGGTCCAGCACATCACAACCCTGTAATAGATGGATAGACAGATAAGTAGATAGATAGATAGATAGTAGATAGATAGATAGATAGATCGATAGATAGATAGATAGATAGATAGATAGAAAAATAGATGTAGATAGACAGACAGACAGATAGACAGATAGATATATAGATAGACAGACAGATAGATGGACAGATAGATAGATAGATAGATAGACAGATAAATAGCTAGATAGATAGATAGATAGATAGATAGGCAGATAGATAGATAGATAGATAGATAGATAGATAGATAGATAGATAGATAGATAGATAGATAGATAGATAGATAGATAGATAGATATCAGTGGATACGAGGCACTCTCCCAAAACCTACAGCTTATTAACGTGGTTTGTGCACAGTTCCCATTCCCACTGAATACCCCACTATCTGGGGTAACACGCTCTCTCTGCACAAACTCACATAAATAGTGACAGATGGACGGAGAGTAATTTCTGGACCATAGATATTTTCCAGGCCGCCATATTACTATAAAAATGTTTTTTTCTCAATACTGTCGGCCGTCATCGTGTTTTCAAACAATAGATGTTTCTCACTCCATCGGTGGTTTCAATCTACCGATAGTACCCCAACCATCAACTTTAAACAACTGACAGCTTGATGTTTCTCGACCTAGTAATGATTCCCAAACCTTACGGAACTCCCAATAGATTGACGTTTAGCAATCAATTAATGGTCACCAATCCTTTAACAATTCATAATCCATTAATGTTTCATTTAAAAGCAGATAGTGTTCGCCCACACTTCCGTTGGGTTATTGTGCGGCTCCTTTACCCATGGTGGTTCTGGGTTGCCCACTAAGTGGTTGGATCTTTTGGTAAAATTTCCAGAATTGCCGTGTGATTCCAGTGTCGGATTCAGGATCACAGCTGCACTCAGTGTCTGTCCAACTGGCGGTTCTGTACCAATGTAGTGAATATCTGAGAGGTCCTGACTCAATCTGATTTGTTCCTGTTTCAACATCGGAATTTGAGCCGTTTCATGCCTGGATTTCTAGTTAACCTATTTCTTGTTGATCTAGTTATTAATTAGTAATGGCCAGTGATCATTATTAATAGCTGTAAATAAGGGAGTGTTGGACTGAGCCGGTAAATCATCGAATCCTAAAATGATACAGCTGAGGAGGAGACGCTTCATCCCCTCATGACTGTGCCAGCGCTTTGCAAGAGTTATCCATTTAGTCCCACTCCCCTCTACATTTTCCCCATAGTTTTTCCATTTGTAGGATTTATCCTAATCTCTTTGAAAATGACTATCGATATTGCTTCCACCGCCCTTTCTGACGGTGCATTCCAGACCACAACAACTCGCTCCGTAATTTTTATTCCCCCTCAGGTGAGATTGACCACCCTTGGCATCAAGGCAGCATTTGACCGAGTGTGGCAGCAAGGAGCCCGAGTAAAACTGAAGACGATGGGAAATGGGGAGAAAGCTCTCCACTGGCTGGAGTCATACCTAGCACAAAGGAACATGGTTGTGGTGATTGAAAGTCAATCATCACAGCCCCAGGACATCGCTGCAGAGCAGTATCCTACGCCCAACCATCATCAGCTGCTTCATCAATGACCTTCCCTCCAACATAAGGCCAGAAATGGGGATGTTCGCTGATGACCTCACAGCGTTCAGTGCCATTCCAAACACCTCAGATAATGAAACAGTCCTTGCCCGCATGCAGAAAAGACCTGGACGACATTAAGGCTCGGGCTGATAGTTGGCAGGTAACATTCGCACTTCACAAGTGCCAGGCAATGACTATCTCCAAAAGCAAGAGTCTAATCACCGCCCCTTGACAGTCAACGGTATTACGAACGCCGAATCCCTCGACATCAATATACTGGGGGGTCACCATTGACCAGAAACTTAACTGGACCAGCCACATAAATACTGTAGCATCATGAGAATTTCAGAAGCTATGTATTCTGCGGCGAGTGTCACAGCTCCTGACTCCTCAAAGCCTTTCTACCATCTACAAGGCACAATCAGGAGTGTGATGCAAGACTCTCCACTTGCTTGGATGAGTGCAGCTCCAACAACACTCAGGAAGCTCGCCACGATCCAGGACAAAGCAGCCCGCTTGATTGGAACCCCATCTACCACCATAAACATTTACTCCTTCCACCACCACCGGCGTACCGTGGCTGCAGTGTGTAACATCTACAAGATGCACTGCAGCAAATCGCCAAGACTTCGTAAGCAGCACCTCCCAAACTCGCAACCTCTTCCACCTAGAAGGACAAGGGACGCAGGCACATGGGAACACCATAACCTCCAAGTTTCATTCCAAGTCACACAACATCCCGACTTGGAAGTATATCGCCGTCTCGTCATTGTCGCTGGTTCAAAATCCTGGAACTCCCTCCTTAACAGCTGTGAGAGTACCTTCACGACAGTGACTGCAGCGGTTCAAGAAGACGGCTCACCACCACCTTCTCATGGCAACTAGGGATGGGCAATAAATGCTGCCCTTGCCAGCGACGCCCAGATTCCATGAACAAATAAAAAAATGTATTCTTGAGGTCGAGCTTTTTCCTGCTGCTGTAACCTGGGGTGAGAGCTCCAGTCTAAGGTATGTCAGCTCGATACAGGTTCACTTCTGGTTCCAACGGCATCTTCTGATCTCCAACTGACTGGAGATAGAAATGGGACTGAATAGCGAACAGAACAGTTCAAGGATGCAGCTGATGATGACGATAATCCAGAATCTGAATAACACTGGTGACGACACATTTCAAGCACTCAGTTCTTTTTAGGTGATCGAATTATGAATAGAGTATTGAAGCCGTGGAAAAATTGTAAAGAAGTTTCATTAAGATCGGAACAGAAGATGCTGGAAATACTCAGCAGGTCAGGCAGTAACTGTAGAGAAAGAAACAGGGTTAATGTTTCAGGTCAATAAAAGGTCAGATGCTGTCTGACCTGCTGAATATTTCCAGCATTTTGTGTTTTAATTTCAGATTTCCAGCATTCACGGTATTTTGTTTTTCTTTTCATTAATTCGAACCAGGCAAGGGGATCGAGTTCTGAGGGGAAATATGAAAAGCTGGGGCTGCCTTTACTGGAGCACAGATAGTCAAATCTACTGTTCCATATCAAGAAAAACAATTAGAATGTAAATAGTGAAACCTATCACGAGGGAAGAGTTGATAGAAATCTTTAGGTTTGTAGCCATTGTGGAGAATTTGGATCCAGGAAACCTCTTGTGGATGTCGCAGGGTTAGAGGACTCGGAGGCAAGGGTTCATGATAAGGTTGTTGGAGGAATGTGTGAACGTTTAATAATATTGTTTAATAAAAGGGACTTATTGTGGACAAGTTGCCAGCGGCGGTGTTGGAGGGATGGACATAAAGCCATGATAATGTTTATAGAAAGGGGAATAATTCATGTCCCTAACGGAGATACAGGGCTGTTAGATCTGGAGTCACTATAAGGGAGTTCAGGAGACATTTATGACGCAAGGGTAAATAGAGCAATGGTCTTCTCTTAACCAAACTATTACTGTACATGACTAAGCTTCTTGGGTGATCGGTAACAAGGGAGCATAGCATTAGACTCAGTGTCGGAAGTATGAAGCTGAGGGACAATATAATCTCAGGTGAAATCTTGTTAGAACGTGAAATAAATTATCACAAGTGACTATAGAGGACGAGTCAATCACAACGTTAAGGATGAGCTGAAAGAGACACAAGAGAAAATATTGACGGACAGAGAGAACTAGGACGGGAGTAAATACTTCCAGTTTACCGTTTGTAGTGGCTCCGACAGCCTGAGTCAGAAAAGTCTTCTTCTGTGGTTACATTGTGGATATTGATATAGCTATCAATTCATCCAATGAAAAGCGATGAATTAAGAAAGTAACTATAGGTTTTTATTGGCTAAATAACAGAGCCCACCCTCGTGGGTGATCGGATCCAACAAGGAGGAATACCAGCCAGTCGACCACCTTTATACCTGGGCAGGTAGGTGCAGCCATGGGCGGAGTCAGCAGTGGTCAGCCCAGGTATAACAGCGTGACAGGAGGCGACCTCGTGTAGTGATACAACAGTGTAAACAGTGATAACCATAGTGTAACGATATAACAGTGATAACCATAGTGTAACAATAGTGAACGATAAAAGTGGTTTACCACATTCACCCCTTGTTTAGATTTGAGTCCGGCGGGGTGAAGTGTACTTCCAGTTTGGGTATGTCAGTCTGTCCGGAGGCCTCATAAGTCTTCCTGATCGGCGCAGCAGCGGCGGCGGTGGAGCAGTATCCGGTGTTAATGCTGGTGTCTGCGTGGTCGACGAAGGCTCGTGGGGTTCTGGCATGCCGTCTACCTCGGCTGGATTTGGTGGGGTGGTGGGGGCTAACGGTGGTGTCTCCGGGGTGCCCGAGGGTGCAAGGTCTCGTAAGGAGACTGTGTCCTCCCGCCCGTCTGGGTGTGCCACATAGGCGTACTGGGGGTTGGCGTGCAGGAGGTCCACCCTCTTGACCAGGGGGTCCGTTTTATGGGCCCTCACATGCTTTCGCAGCAAGACGGGCCCCGGAGAAGTCAGCCAAGTTGGCAGCATGGTTCCCGTAGTCGACTTCCTGGGGAAAACAAACATTCGTTCATGGGGGGTGGCGTTAATGGCAGTGCAAAGCAGTGACCAGATGGAATGCAGCGCTGCCGGGAGGACTTCCTGCCAGCGAGACGTTGGGAGGCCCTTAGACTTTAAGGCTAAGAGAACGGCATTCCAGACAGTCGCGTTCTCTCTTTCCACCTGGCCGTTCCCTCGGGGGTTGTAGCTGGTGGTCCTGCTTGCAGCGGTACCTCTCGCTAATAGGAACTGGCAAAGTTCCTCGCTCATGAAGGAGGAGCCCCGGTCGCTATGTATATATTTCGGGAACCCGAACAAGGCGAAGAGGTCGTTCAGGCATTTGATGACCGTGGTGCTGGTCATGTCTGGGCAGGGGAAGGCAAAGGGGAAACGGGAGTACTCATCAATAACGTTGAGGAAGTACACATTACGGTCAGAGGACGGGAGGGGCCCCT
The DNA here is from genome assembly GCF_052327205.1 of Somniosus microcephalus. Lineage (NCBI taxonomy): Eukaryota > Metazoa > Chordata > Chondrichthyes > Squaliformes > Somniosidae > Somniosus > Somniosus microcephalus. The sequence continues at coordinate 127,465,583 of NC_140990.1, forward strand.
TAAAAGCGATGCTCAAGCGCTAGAAGGGGCGGGTGGCCTTGATCAGGCTTGCTCTGTCCGGCCTAAAGAAATGCGGTTTGCATTCGGCACAGGTTTGGCAGTTCCTGGTCATGGTCCTGACCTCCTCGATGGAGTAGGGCAGGTTGCAGGCCTTAATGAAGTGGTAAAGTCTGGTGACCCCGGGGTGGCAGAGGTCGTTGTGGAGGGTGTGCAGTCTATCAGTTTGCACGTTGGCGCATGTACTTCGTGATAGAGCATCTGGGGGTTCGTTCAGTTTACCAGGCTGGTACAAGATATCATAATCATAGGTGAAGAGCTCGATTCTCCACCTCAAGATCTTGTCGTTCTTGATTTTGCCCTCAGTTTGTTATTAAACATAAAAGCGACCGAACGCTGGTCGGTGAGGAGGGTAAATTGTTTGCCTGCCAGGAAATGCCTCCAGCGTTGTACAGCCTCTACGATCGCCTGGGCCTCCTTCTCGACCGAAGAGTGTCGGATCTCAGGGCCCTGGAGGGTCCTTGAGAAGAAGGCCACTGGTCTCCCCTCCTGGTTGAGGGTTGCGGCTAGGGTGAAGTCGGATGCATCGCTCTCCACTTGGAAAGGGATAGACTCATCCACCGCGTGCATAGTGGCCTTAGCAATGTCTCACTTAATGAGGGAGAAGGCTGCGCATGCTTCTGCCGTCAGGGGGAAGGAGGTTGGCTTCATGAGGGGTCTGGCTTTGTCCGCATAATTTGGCACCCATTGGGCATAGTAGGCAAAGAACCCCAGGGTTCTCTTTAGCGCCTTTGGACAGTGGGGGAGGGGAAGCTCCATGAGTGGGCGCATTCTTTCGGGGTCGGGGCCAATGACTCCGTTCTCTACTACGCAGCCGAGGATGGCAAGGCGCGAGGTGTTAAACACACATTTCTCCTTATTGTAGGTGAGGTTCAGCCGTTGGGCCGTACGGAGGAATCTTTCCAGGTTAACATCGTGGTCCTGCCGGTCGCGGCCGCAGATGGTGACGTTATCTAGGTAGGGGAACGTGGCGTGCAGCCCGTTCTGGTCAACCATCCGGTCCATCTCCCTTTGGAAGATCGAAACCCCGTTGGTGACGCCGAAGGGAACCCTAAGGAAGTGGTAGAGGCGGCCATTCGCCTCGAAGGCTGTATACTGGCGGTCCTCAGGGCAGATAGGGAGTTGGTGATAGGCCGACTTAAGGTCGATGGTGGAGAACACCCGGTACTGTGCAATCTGATTGACCATATCAGATATGCGGGGGAGGGGGTATGCATCCAGCTGGGTGTACCGGTTTATGGTTTGGCTGTAGTCGATGACTAGGCAGTTTTTATCGCCGGTCTTAACGACTATGGCCTGGGCCCGCCAGGGGCTGTTGCTCCTCTCGATGATGCCCTCCTTCAGGAGATGCTGCACCTCAGAGCTAATAAAAGCTCTGTCCCCTGCGCTGTACTGCCTGCTCTTGTGGCGACGGGTTTACAGTCGTGGGTGAGGTTAGCGAACAGGGAGGGGGGCGGGACCTTGAGGGTGGATAGGCCGCAGGTGGTATTCGGTGGGCGGTTTAAAGGCTGCTGGTTGTCAACTGTGAGTGGGGGGAGGGGTCCACCGTATGCCAAAGTGACACTTTGCAGGTGGGATTGAAAGTCCAGCCCTAGTAGGACGGCAGCGCAGAGCTGGGGCAGGACGAGGAGTTTAAAATCTTTATACTCCGTGCCCCTAACCGACAGGGTCACAACACAGTAGCCGCTGATGTCTGTAGAGTGGGACCTCGACGCCAGCGAGATCCGGTTGCGCGTTGGCCGGACAGTGAGGGAGTAGTGGCTCACCGTGTCTGGATGTATGAAACTCTCCGTGCTTCCGCTGTCGAACAGGCAGGTCGTGGCGTGGCCGTTTACTTTGATGTCCATCATGGACTTGGACAGGTGATGCGGGCGAGCTTGGTCCAGTGTGACGGAGGCTAGTGTATGGTTGAGCGAGCTGCTGTAGTCTGCGGGTGAGGCGGTGGTCGGGTCTGGCGACAAGGTGGCGGTCGAGTGTGGTGGACAAAATGGCGGCACCCACGAGGTTGAACAAAATGGCGGAGAAGATGGCCGCCCCCACAACTCACATGAGGCACTGCTGGCGTCGGTGGCCTTGATCAAAGATGGCCACCCCCACGACTCACATGAGGGGATACTGGCATCTGTGGCCTTGATTAAAGATGGCCGCCCCCACAACTCGCATGAGGCACTGCTTGCGTCTGTGGCTCTCCCCCTGCAGGTCTTCGCGAAGTGGCCTTTCTTATGGCAGTCGGAGCAGGTCGCGTTTCTTGCAGGGCAGCGCGCCCTTGGGTGTTTCGCCTGGCCACAGAAAAATCAGCCGGCGGCCCGATCGCGGGGCTCCAATGTCGCAGCCGATACCGGGGGTGGCGGTCCCGATCGGGTCCTGGACGCTGACGCTGAGGTAGGTCCCAGAGGCGGCGGTGCGAGGGGTATTGCGGTCGGGGTCGGGCCCGAGTCCCAGGGTCGAGCAGTACAGTACCTGGAATACGCCTCGAGGTCCCGATGGGCCACTTCCAGAGAGCGAGCGAGGGCTGCAGCTGTGTTCAGGTCGAGGTCCTTTGATTCGAGCGTCTTTGCCGTGAGTAGTCAGACCGAAGGCCTTTCACGAAGGCATCGCGGATATTCTCTTCAGTATTTTCTGCAGCCGTTACCACTTTAAAGTCTCAGTCCCTGCCGAGTGTTTGTAGCGCCCGTAAAAATTCATCTACAGACTCTCCTGGCTGTTGCGGGCGGGATCTTAGGAGATGTCTGGCATACATAGAATTTACAGGGCTCCGGTACTGCTGTTTCAGTAGGTTGATGGCGGCCTCGTATGTAGTAAGGTCCTGTATGAGTGCGAATGCTTTTGGGCTCACTTGGGCGGTCAGAACTCTTAGTTTGGATCTCTGAGGCACGCCGGATTCTTCCAGGTAGGATTCGAAACAGCTCAGCCAGTGTTTGAAGTCGAGGGCTGAGTTTGCTGTCTGTGGGTTTAGATCCAGGTACGGTGGTCGGAGGGCTCGCAGCCAGGCCGGCTGCTGTGGCTGTTGTAGCTGGGCGTCTGACTGTTCTGATGGTTCATTAGATATTTTTAAAATTTAGCCAATAAAATTGATATACCTATCAATTCATCCAATGAAAAGCGATGAGTTAAGAAAGTAACTATAGGTTTTTATTGCCTAAATAACAGATCCCACCCTCGTGGGTGATCGGATCCAACAAGGAGGAATACCAACCAGTCGACCACCTTTATACCTGGGCAGGTAGGTGGAGCCATGGGCGGAGTCAGCAGTGGTCAGCCCAGGTATAACAGCGTGACAGGAGGCGACCTCGTGTAGTGATACAACAGTGTAAACAGTGATAACCATAGAGTAACGATATAACAGTGATAACCATAGTGTAACGATAGTGAATGAAAAAAGTGGTTTACCACAGATATTTATTTGATTCACCACAGATACACTTCTCAAAGAACTTGACAGGGTTCATAGTCTCAGAATAAGGGTTCAGCCATTTAGGACTGAGAGGAGGAGGAATTTCTTCACTCAAAGCATTGTGAATCTTTGGAATTCTCTACCCCAGATGGCTGTGGATGCTGAGTATATCCAAGACAGAGATTAAGTTTTTTGGATAATAAAGGAACCAAGGGATGTGGGGAAATTTTGGGAAGGTGGAGATAAGGCAGAAGATCAGCCATGATCTTACTGAATGGTGGAGCAGGCTAGAAGGGCCTAATAAACGACTCCAGCTCCTATTTATTATGTTCTTGTGTTCTTATAATACTGCGATCACACGTATCATGTTCTTCAACCAAAACGAAGGAACATAACCTGCTGCACAAAGTGTATGGGCCGTTCTAATCTACGAAGATTTTGGGTGACAATTACTCACATTTAAATGTAGATCGCTCAAGTGTAACTGGGAAGAGGAACATAGGACCAGGAGTAGTCCATTCAGACACACGAACCTCTTCCGCCATTCAGTTAGGTCATGGCTGATCTCTATCTTAACTCCATTTATCCGTCTTGATTCCATATACTTGCCTAACAAAAGTATGCTTGCCTAACAATAACCTATCCATCTGTTTTGAAATGTTCAATTGGACCTCAGCCTCACAGATTTTTGGGTGTTGTGGTTGTGACCTCTTCATAATTGCACTGCATCATTACATTTTCTCCTTCATCAGCCACTAACGACAGAGTGGACAGTTTTATATCAGCTTCACACGCCAGACCTGTGAGATAAATGATCAAAGTAAATGATCATTTCAAGTCTACGATTGGAAATACTTTCTGAAGTTATGACAAGCTCTGTATGGAATGCCTACACCAAGTAAAACTGAAAAACAGCAAAAAACGGTGTGCTGTCAGTGTTCTATTCATATCTCAGAATAAACTGAACACAGTAGTGAAATAAAAGCTGAAACTGTGTAACATTACATCGCTGAAGCAGCGGTCAATCGATCACAGGCCAACGGTCTTATAACTCGTTTCCAAATTCAGAATGCAAATATAAATATGCAAATAACTTGCCTGCTGCTATCACGTCACTGGTGACCTTGGTAATGACCCCGCATTGTGTGCAGTAGTCAGCGGCCCAGCATGAAGGGTTTCCAACTTCCCCATGATAACAAATTTGTTAAATGGCTCCGGAAGAACTAATTGGGGATTAACTGAAAAGACGATCCTCTGAAATCCAGCAGCTGTGCTGGAAACTGTGGTTCGTTTTAGGCTCTACTCCATAGCAATGGTGCTGAGGTCATAGAGAGTGTACGATGCAGAATCACTGGGATGGGACCTGGTGTGTGGAAATACAGGGAGGCAGAAAAACATGAAAATTTGGGCAGTATTTATAAGCAGGAGAAAGTGTTTTACTCAGAGGATTGTGAGGCTGCGTACTACCACAGTCAGTGATTGAAACAGAGGCCATGTCAGCACTGAAGAAGAGATTAGTTGGTGGTGTAATGAACGGGGATGAAGGGAGTTGGGAACAGGGCGGGGCTGTGAGATTAGGTCTGCCGCTCTTGTGGAGGATCAACACCAAGACCGATTGTTTTGTCACAATAACCTCTTTATTCTGTCACAGGGTGAACAGTTGAAGGTGCATCCGTGGTGAAAGGAAATTCAACAGCCCACTGCATCACCCAATTCCCCACGATGAGAAGTGCGCACTGTCCTGGCCCCATTCAATCTCAGACATCGGCGATTAAGCAAACACACACACGGTGGGTAACTGACTGCATCATCCAGTCCTCAGTAAGAGGGAAGAAACTGTCATCTCTTCTGTCTGGGCTGAATTGTGATCCAGGACAGAGAGATGTTTAGAGTTTGTCTCCAACCATTGTGATTACAAGAATTACATCAAACAGTAATCCGCTTCTAGTGTTCTTATTTACAGCATATACTTTCACTGATGTCAGGAGAGAAAGTTAGAATTTCACTAATTGCTGGAAAATAGCAATAAATGCAGATAATTTGGGTAGAATTCCGCACCTATGATATGGCAGGTGAATCATCACGTTAATCCCTCCTCTGCTTTCTACTCCGCTGTTCCTCTCTCTTCTCCTATTCCCCTGCTTTCCCCCTCTACTCCACTTTACTCCCGTTACGCAGCTCTGAGGAAACATGCACAATCGCCTTAGATCTGGAAATTTCAGTCAGTATCGCATCGGTCCCCAATTATACATAGTGACCAGCATATTATTGGCCCACATGTATCGGTACTGACTGACGATTGTATTATCATTCCTCATGTATCCTTACTGACCACTGCATTATCTGTCCCCATGTGTCCTTATTGATCATTGTAATACCAGACCCCATGAATCCTTACTGACCATTGTATTATCAGTCCCCACGAATCCTTACTGATCATTGTATTATCAATCCCCATGTATCCTTGTTGACCATTGTATTATCAGTCCCCATGTATCCTTGCTGGCCATTGCATTAATAATCCCCATTTATCCTTATTGACCATTCCATTATCGGTCCTCAAGTATACATACTGACCATTGTTTATTATTTCCCCATATAACATTACTGACCATTTCTATTATCAGCCCCAAGGATCCTTAATGACCATTTAATTATCAGTCCTCATGAATCCTGAATAACCATTTTATTATCAGACCCATGCATCCTTACTGACCATTTTATTATCAGTGTGCATGAATCCTCACTGACCATTTAATTGTCAGTCCCCATGTATCTATACTGACCAGTTTTTAATCAGTCCCCATGTATCATTACTGATCATTGTATTTTCAGTCCACACATATCCTTACTGACCATTGTAATATCTGCCCCATGTATCCAAACTGACCATTGTATTATCAGTCCCCATTTATCCTTACTACCTATTGAATTATCAGTTCCCACGTATCCTTACTGGCCATTTTATTATCAGTCCCCATTTATCCTTACTGACCATTGTATTATCAGCCCCATGTATCCTTCCTGATCATTGTATTATCTGTCCCCATGTATACTTACTGACCATTGTATTAAGAGCCTCTTGGATCCTTACGGACCAATGTATTATCAGACTGAAATAAAGAATAGATTTGCCTTCCAAAACTAGGCTTTATTAACTTTAAAATCTGCAGCACATCTTTCCACATCCAGTCCCAACCAAAGCTGGAAAATAACTGAATTTAAGGTGGCCACCACACATCATGTGACATCAACTACCAATGACATTACAACATATATCCCAAGGCAGTTAACAAGCAACCAATCACAATACTTTTACTAAACAAGGAATAATCACCACATTCACCCCTCCTTTTAAAATATACTCCAACCTAAATAACCTTTACAATTTATAATTAATTATTTACAACTAAAACTATGCACAGCAAGAGTAAAACTGTTTACATGACACAATACTAAGTGAACAACAACAAATAATAACATTGCACATATGTATTAAGTATCTCTCAACTAAAACAATATAATATAATATTACAACAATTTTAAAACATTACTATCAATTTAAAAGACCATTTTCAATCGGTCGACCGGATATCTTGTTCGTGTCGACCTTCTTAACCTTGGTGAAATTCCTTGCCCTCCCACACCAGAAGGCACAGAAGTATCTTCAGCAGGAAGGCTATCGATATCCCGATTTTCAACGGTTTCCGGATTCGAAATCCCATCAGAAGGTAAACTGGGACGGTCATAAACATCCATCAAGGGCTGACTAATAGAAGAATAATTATCTGCAATCGGATTGGAGACATTCGTAGCATCTGTAACAGCATCCACATTATCTAAATCATGACTATTGTTAATATCCTCAGAAGAGGGCTGGCCACCACAAGGAGCCAAGTCTTTAATTGAAACAGTACTTTCTTTCCCATTTTGGAATCGAATATGAGCATATTGGGAATTTGCCTCCAACGGCTCCACCTCCTCCACTAAAGGATCATATTTTGACAATCTAACATGGCGTCGAAGCAGCACAGGTCCCTGCATAGTAAGCCATGAAGGTACCGAATATCCCGTAGTAGATCTCCGCGGATAGTTAAAGAGCCTTTCATGGGGGGTCACATTAGTAGCCGTTGAAAGCAATGATCTAATGGAATGCAGGGCATCAGGCAGTACCATTTCCCACTGTGTATTCTTAAGGTTCCGGGATGTCAAAGCCAACATAACTGCCTTCCAGATCACCCCATTGCATCGTTCGCACTGTCCATTACCCTGGGGATTATACGGGGTAGTTCTACTAGTAGAAATTCCCCGACTCTGAAGGTATTCCTTCAACTGGGAGGACATAAAATAACTTCCCTGATCCGAATGGATATACGCAGGCATCCCAAAGATGACAAAAAGTTGAGTCAGACATTTGATAACTGTAGCAGCTGATACATCTGCACAAGGAAAAGCAAAAGGGAACCTTGAAAACTCCTCCACAACAGTAAAAATATATCGGTTTTGAGTAGTTGAAGGAAGAGGCCCCTTAAAATCGACGCTCAAACGTTCAAAAGGAGAAGTAGCCTTTATAAGATGAGCTCGTTGAGGCTTAAAGAAATTCGGTTTACACCGAGCGCAGAAAGAACATGATGAAGTCATCCGCTTGACGTCTTCAACTGAAAAGGGCAAATTCTTACTGCGTACGAAGTGTATCATCCTCGTAACCCCAGGATGACATAAGGCATTGTGAAGATTAATAAGCGTATCTCCGTGAATCACAGAACAATAAGCCCTCGACAGTGCATCAGCAGCAACATTATCCTTCCCCGGACGATAAACTATGTCAAAATGGTAACATGCCAACTCAATCCTCCATCTCATTATTTTATCATTTTTGATCTTTCCAAAATGTTTAACATCAAACATAAAGGACACAGATTTTTGATCAGTTACCAACGTGAAATGTCACCCCGATAAATAATGTCTCCATTTATGCAATGCTTCTACTGTTGCGTATGCCTCTTTCTCTATTGAAGAATGTCTTTTTTCACTATTGTTCAAAGTACATGAGAAAAAGGCCACAGGTCTTCCATTTTGGTTCAGAGTAGCCCCAATTGCAAAATCAGAAGCATCCATCTCGATCACAAAAGGAACCTGCTCATCAATAGAATGCACAACTGCTCCTAAAATATCCTTTTTAAAATTCTCAAAACATGTCCTGGCCTCCCATGATAGAGGATATGTCATAACCCGAATAAGAGGCTGGATCTTCCGTGAAAAATTTGCAATCCAATTAGAATAATAAGAAAACAGTCCAACAACTCATTGCAAAGCCTTAGAATTAGTAGGACAAGGTAAATCAATCAATGTTCGCAGACGTTCTGGATCTGGTTTAATCTTGTTTCCCGAGATAATATACCCCAATAGATTTACCTCAGTAGTCGAAAAGATACATTTCTCTTTATTAAAAGTTAAACCAACTTTTTCCGCAGCTTGAAGGAATCTTTTTAAATTAGAATCATGCTCCACCCTTGATTTTCCGCACACTGTGATGTCATCTAAGTATGAAAAGGTGTCAGAGAGGGAGTTATCACTTATAAAAGCATCCATTGCCCGTTGAAAACAAGCAACACTATTAGTAACACCAAATGGTATTCGCCAAAACTAATAAAGCTTTCCACCAGCCTCAAAGGCCGTATATGGTTGATCCTTCTTAACAATAGGAATCTGATGATAAGCACTCTTTAGGTCAATAGTGCTAAAAACCTTATACTGAGATACTTTATTGATAAGCTCATCAATCTTAGGCAAAGGGTACGCATCTAATTGAGTATACCTATTAATAGTTTGGGAATAGTCTATCACCATTCATTTCTTGTGTCTCTCGTTAGTCATGACAACTACCTGTGCTCGCCAAGGCGAACAACTAGGTTCAATGATTCCTTCCAATAAGAGATGTTGAACTTCAGAATTGATAAATTCTCTATCCTGACTACTATATCTTCTTGACTTGGTAGCAATTGGCTTACAATCCGGCATCAAATTGGAAAAAAGCGATAATGGAGAAATGGATAATGAGGTTAATCCACAAATAGATAAAGGTGGCTTTGTCCCTCCAAATGAAAGACTAAGAGACTCGTGTAACTGAAGCACATCATGTCCAATCAAAATATCCGCACAGAGATTAGGCAAAACAGATAGGCGTATATCAGTATACGTATTACCTCGACGAATCATTTTCACAAAGCAACAACCAGCTATTTGTGAAGTAAGGGTCGGCTGAGCCATACACACCTGATACGTAACAGGCGAAATTTTCAAATGCTTCTCCTTCGCAAACTGAAGACTTATAAAACTCTCAGTACTGCCCGTATCTATAAGGGCCTTCACTTCCAACCCATTAACTTGAGCCGTAACTATAGCTTTGTTTAGGCCATGAGCAAATGCAGCAGAAATTGATGCAATAAACGCCCTATCTAAAGGCTGAATAGTCACAGAGGAGGAGGTGGTAGAGGAGGGCCCTCCCACACCAGGAGAGGAGGAGGTAATTGAACCTGATGATTTGCACATGCGTGCATAATGACCTCTCTTGCCGCATTTACTACACACAGCCTCCCGAGCAGGACACTTCAGACGAGGGTGCCGGACATTCCCACAAAAATAACACTTCTGAATCCTAGAGGCAACAGCCGCCGAAGTAGAAACTGTTTCAGAATCTAGTAAACCACTCCCCTTAAGTCCACATAATTCCTTTTCATCCGAAACTGCCGAAACCATAGTCGCAGGCCGATTAAAAAGAGCATAAGAATCCGAACTTCTCTGAGCCACATCCAATGTAGAAGCTTGCTCAAAAGCACTTTTAAGATCCAAAGTCTTATTTTCTAACAACCGCTGATGAATTGATCTGGACAGTAATCCATTAATAAAAGCATCCCGTACCGATTCTGCCTTATATTCTTCAGCCGTCACGGCCTTATAATTACAGTTAACACTAAGGCACCGAAGTGCTTGTAAATAAGTATCCAAAGATTCTCCCACCTGCTGCCTACGGGCAGATAGAAGGTGACGTGCAAATACCTCATTCTTTGGTTTAACAAAAATCTTTTCCAATGTAGAAATAGCCACTTCATAAGTTTTACAGTCCAAAATATATTTATATACATCCGGAGCAATGTAGTTGATCAGCATATTCAGCTTATTTAGAGACTCTTGATCCAACACGCCCAAAAAGTTTTTAAATGTACAATACCAATGTTTCCATTTATCATCCACTCCAGCAGAATTGGGGTCAGCCTTGAATCGTTCTGGTTGAAGATATCGCTCCATTCTAACATAAAGTTAATAAATTGAAATAAAGAATAGATTTGCCTTCCAAAACTAGGCTTTATTAACTTTAAAATCTGCAGCACATCTTTCCACATCCAGTCCCAACCAAAGCTGGAAAACAACTGAATTTAAGGTGGCCACCACACATCATGTGACATCAACTGCCAATGAGATAACAACATATATCCCAAGGCAGTTAACAAGCAACCAATCACAATACTTTTACTAAACAAGGAATAATCACCACACAGACCCATGTAACCTTATTGACCATTTTATTATCTGTCCCCATGTATCCGTACTGACCATTGTATTATCAGTCCCCTAGTAACCTTACAAACAATTTTATTATGAGACCCATGGATACTTACTGACAATTTTATTATCTGCCCCATTTATCTTTACTGACCATGTTATTTTCAGTCCCCATGTATCCTTAATGAACATTTTATTATCAGCCCCCATGTAAGATACTGACCATTGTATTATCAGTCCCCATGTATCATTACTGGCCATTGTATTGTCAGTCCCCATTTTCTCTTACTGACCATTGTATTATCAGTCACCATGTATCCTTACACACCATTGTATTATCAGCCCCATGTATCCTTACTGACCATTGTATTATCAGTCCCCAAGTATCCTTACTGACCATTTTATTAACAGTCCCAATATATACTTACTGACCATTGAATTATCTGCCCCATATATACTTACTGACCATTTCATTATCAGTCCCCATGTATCCTTAATGAACATTGTATTAGCATTCCCCATGAATCCCTACTGACCATTGTATTTTCAACCCCATGTATCCTTACTGACCATTGCATTATCAGTCCCCATTTATCATTAGTGACCATTGTATTATCAGCCCATGTATCCTTACTGACCATTGGATTTTCAGTCCCCATGTATATTAACTGATCATTGTATTAATAGCCCCATGGATCCTTAATGACATCGTATGATCAGTCCCCATGTATCTTTACTGACCATTGTATTATCAGTCCCCATGTATCCTTACTGACCATTGTATTATCAGTCCCTATTTATCCTTACTGACCATTGCATTATCAGTCCCCATGTATCCTTACTGACCATCTCATTATCAGTCCCCATGTATACTTACTGACCATTGTATTATCAGTCCCCATTTATCCTTACTGACCATTGTATTATCAATCCCCATGTATCCTTACTGACCAGTTTATTATCAGTCCCCAAGTATCCTTACTGACCATTGTGTTATCAGCCCCCATGTACCATTACTGGCCATTGTATTACCAGTGCCCATGTATCCCTACTGACCATTGTATTATCAGTCCCCATGTAAAATTACTGGCCATTGTATTGTCAGTCCCCATAATCTCTTACTGACCATTGTATTATCACTCCCCATGTATCCTTACAGACCATTGTATTATGAGACCCATGTATCCTTACTGACCATTGTATTATCAGTCCCCATGTAACCTTACTGAGCATTTTATTATCAGTCCCCATGAATACTTACTGACCATTGTATTGTCAGTCCCCAAGTATCCTTACTGAGCATTTTATTATCAGTCCCCATGTATAATTACTGACCATTGTATTATCTGCCCCATGTATAATTACTAACCATTTTATTATCAGTCCCCTTGTATCCTTAATGAACATTGTATTAGCAATCCCCATGAATCCCTACTGACCATTGTATTTTCAGCCCCATGTATCATTACTGACCATTGCATTATCAGTCCCCAATTATCGTTAGTGACCATTGTATTATCAGCCCATGTATCCTTACTGACCATTGTATTTTCAGCCCCCATGTATATTAACTGATCATTGTATTAAGAGCCCCATGGATCCTTACTGACCATTGTATGATCAGTCCCAATATATCTTTACTAACCATTGTATTATCAGTCCCCATGTATCCTTACTGACCATTGTATTATCAGTCCCCATTTATCCTTACTGACCATTTCATTATGAACCCCCATGTATACTTACTGATCAGTTTATTATCAGTCCCCTTGTATCCTTACTGACCATTGCGTTATCAGTCCCCATATATTCTTACTGACCATTTTATTATCACTCCCCATGTATCCTTAATGACCATTATATTATCAGCCACCATGTATCCTTAGTGTCACTTTTATTATCAGTCCCCATGTATCTTCACTCAACATTTTATTAGCAGTCCCCATGTATCCATACTGACGATGTAATTATCAGTCCCCGTTTATCCTCGCTGACCATTGTATTATCTGTCCCCAAGTATCCTTACTGAGCATTTTATTATCAGTCCCCATGTTTCCTTACAGCCCATTGTAATATCTGCCCCATGTATCCTTACTACCTATTATATTAGCAGTCCTCATGTATCCTTACTGACCATTGTGTTATCAGTCCCCATATATCCTTACTGGCAATGTAATTATCAGTCCCCATGTATTTTTACTGACCTTTGTATTATCAGCCCCATGCATCCTTACTGACCATTGTATTATCAGTCCCCAAGTATCCTTACTGAGCATTTTATTATCAGTCCCCATCTATCCTTAGTGCCCATTGTATTATCTGCCCCATGTATACCTACTGAAAATGTTATTATCAATCCCCATGTATCCTTAATGGATATTATATAAGCAGTCCCCATGTATCCCAACTGACCATTGTATTTTCAGCCCCATGTGTCCTTAGTGACCATTGCATTATCAGTCCCCATTTATCATTAGTAACCATTGTATTTCCAGCCCATGTATCATTACTGACCATTGTATGATCAGTCCCCATGTATCCTCACTGATCATTTCAATATCAGTCCCCATGTATCCTTACAGACCATTGTATGATCAGTCCCCATGTATCCTGACAGACAATTGTATTATCAGTCCCGATGTATCCTTAATGACCATTGTATTATCAGTCTCCATGTATCCTTACTGACCATTGTATTATCAGTCCCCATGTATCTTTACTGACCAGTTTATTATCAGCCTCCATGTATCGTTACTGACCATAGTATTATCAGTCCCCACATAACTTTACTGGCCATTTTATTATCAGTCGCCATGTATCCCTACTGACCATTGTATTATCTGCCCCATGTATCCTTACTGACCATTGTATTATCAATCCCCATGTATCTTGATTGATCATTTTATTATCAGTCCCCATGTGACTTTACTGACCACTGTATTATCAGCCCGCATCTACCCTTAATAACCATTGTATTATCAGCCACCATGTATGCTTACTGATCATTGTATTATCAGTCACCATGTATTCTTATTGATTACTGTATTACCAGCCCCTATGTATCCTTACTGATCATTGTATTATCAGTCCCCATGTGTACTTACTGACCATTGTATTATCATTCCCCATTTATCCTTGCTGACCATTGTATTATCTGTCCACATGTATCCTTACTGACATTGTATTATTAGAACCCCTGTATACTTACTGACCTTTTTATAATCACTCCCCAGGTATCCTTACTGACTGTTGTATTATCATTCCCCATGCATCCTTACTGACCATTTTATTAACAGACCCCATGTATCCTTACGGAACATTGTATTATCGGTCGCCATTTATCCTTACTGACCATTTTATTATCAGAGAATTTGTACCCTTACTGACCATTTAATTATACTTCGCCATGTACCCTTACTGACCATTATATTATCAGGCCCACAAGCATTACTGAGCTATTAATATCAGTTACCGTGTCTCCTTTCTGACTATTGTATTATCTGCCCCATATGTCCTTATTGACCATTTTATTAGCAGTCTCCACGTATCCTTACTGACCATTTTAATATCTGCCCCATTTATCCTTACTGACCATTGTGTTATCAGTCCCCATGCATCTTACTGACCATTGAATTATCAGTATCCATATATCCTTACTGACCATTTAATAATCAGTCGCCATGTATCTATTCTGACCATTGGATTATCAGTCCCAATGTATCCTTCCTGACCATTATATTATCAGTCCCCATGAAACCTTACTGATCATTGAAATATCAGTCCACATGCATCCTTATTGACAAGTGTATTATCAGTCCCCATGTATCCTTACTGACTGTTGTATAATCAATCCCAATGTATCATTTCTGACTATTGTATTATCAAACATGATGAATCCTTTCTGACCATTTTATTATCTCTCCCCATGTGTCCTTAATGACCATCTTGTTATCAGTCCCCATGCAGGCTTACTGACCATTGTGTTATCAGCTACCATGTATCCTTACTGACAATTGTCTTATCAGTCCCAATGTATCCTTACTGACCATTGCATTTTCAGCCCCCTTGTAACCTTGCTGACCTTTGCAATATCAGCCCCCATGTATCCTTGCTGACCATTGTATTAAGATCCCGATGGATCCTTACTAACCATTGTATTTTCAGCCCCCATGTATCCTTACTTACAATTGTCTTATCAGTCCCAATCTATCCTTAATGACCATTGTATTTTCAGGCCATATGTAACCTTACTGACCATTGCAATATCAGCCCCCATGTATCCTTACTCTCCATTGTATTATCAGTCCACATGTATCCTTACTGACCATTTAATTATCTGCCCTCATATATCTTTACTGACCATTGCATTTGCAGCACCCATGTATCCTTACTGACCATTTCATTATCAGTCCCCATGCATCCTTACTGACCATTGTAGTAGCAGACCCCATGTATCCTTAATGACCATTGTATTATCAGCCACCATGTATCCTTACTGTCCCTTTTATTATCAGTCGCCATGTATCTTTACTGACCATTGCATTATCAGTCCCCACGTATCCTTCCTGACCATGATATTATCAGACCCAAAGTCTTCCTACTGACTATTATATTATCAGGCCCATGTATCATTACTGACCATTGTATTATCAGTCCCCATGTATCCTTACTTACCATTTAATTATCGGTCCCCATGTATCCTTACTGACCAGTGTATTATCAGTCCCCTTGTATCCTTACGGGCCATTTTATTATCAGGCCACATGTATCCTTACTGACCGTTGTATTATCAGCCACACGGATAACTACTGACCATGGTATTATCAGTCCCCATGGGTCTTTACTGACCATTGTATTATCAGTCCCCATGTATCCTTACTGACCATTGTAATATCAGCCCCATATATACTTACTGACCATTGTATTATCAGCCACCATGTATCCTTACTGTCCCTGTTATTATCAGACGCCATGTATCCTTACTGACCATTGCATTATTAGTCCCCACGTATCCTTACTGACCATGATATTATCAGACCCAAAGTCTTCCTACTGACTATTGTATTATCAGGCCCATGTATCATTACTGACCATTGTATTATCAGTGCCCACGTATCTTTACTGGGCATTTGATTATCAGTCCCCATGTACCCTTACTGACCATTGTAATATCAGCCCCATATATACTTACTGACCATTGTATTATCAGTCCCCATGTATCCTTAATGACCATTGTATTATCAGTCCGCATGTATCCTTAATGACCATTATATTATCAGTCCTCATGTAGCCTTACAGACCATTTAATTAACAGTTCCAATGTATCTTTACTGACCAGTTTATTATAAGTCCCCATGTATCCTTACTGACCATAGTATTATCAGTCCCCACTTAACCTCACTGGCCATTTTGTTATCAGTCCCCATGTATCCCTACTGACCATTGTATAATCAGCCCCAGGTATCCTTACTGACCATTGTATTATCAATCCCCATTGACACTTACTGACCATTGTATTATCAGCACCCATGTAACCTTACTGACCATTGCAATATCAGCCCCCATGTATACTTGCTGCCCATTATATTAAGAGCCCGATGGATCCTTACTGACCATTGTATTTTCAGCCCCCATGTATCCTTACTGACAATTCACAGAAATCACAGAATCACAGAAACCCCACAGTGCAGATAGAGGCCATTTTGGCACATCGAGCCTGCACCGACACATATCCCACCCGATCCCCGTAACCCCTACATCAACACATATCCCACCCTATCCCCGTAACCCCACGTATTTAATCCCCCTAACGCTAAGGGTCAATTTATCATAGCCAATCAACCTAACCCGCACATCTTTGGACTGAGGGAGGAAACCGGAGCACCCGGAGGAAACCCACGCAAACACGGGGAGAATGTGCAAACTCCACACAGACAGTCACCCGAGGCCGGATTCGAACCCGGGTCCCTGGAGCTGTGAGGCAACCGTGCTAACCACTCTGCCACCGTGCTGCCCTTGTCTTATCAGTCCCAATCTATGCTTAGTGACCATTGTATTTTCAGCCCCCATGCAACCTTACTGACCATTGCAATATCAGCCCCCATGTATCCTTACTGTCCATTGTATTATCAGTCCCCATGTCTCCTTACTAGCCATTTAATTACCAGTCCCCATGTTTCCTTACTGACCATTGCATTAGCAGCACACATGTATACTGACTGACCATTGTATTATCAGTCCCCGTGTAAACTTACTGACCATTGTATTACCAGTCTCCGTGTATCCTTACTCTCCATTCTATTACCAGTCCCAACGCATACTTACTGATCATTGTATTATCTGTACCCATGTATCCGTACTGAACATTGTATTATCAGTCCCCATATACCCTTACTGACCATTGTATGATCAGTCCGAGTTTATCATGGTATAATCAGTCCCCACGTATCCATACTGACCATTGTAATATCGGTCCCATTGTATCCTTACTGACCATTGTAATATCTGTCCCCATGTTTCCTTACTGACCATTATATTATCAGTTCACATGTATCTCTACTGATCATTGTATTATCAGCCCCATGTACCCTTACTGACCAATGTGTTATCCGTCCCCATGCATCTTACTGACCATTGAATTATCAGTATCCATGTATCCTTACTGACCATTTAATAATCAGTCGCCATGTATCTATTCTGACCATTGGATTATCAGTCCCAATGTATCCTTCCTGACCATTATATTATCAGTCCCCATGAAACCTTACTGATCATTGAAATATCAGTCCACATGTATCCTTACTGACAAGTGTATTATCAGTCCCCATGTATCCTTACTGACTCGAAATAACAACAGAAAATGCTGGAAAAACTCAGCAAGTCAGGCAACATCCGTGGAGAGAAATTTGAGTTGACGTTTCGGGTTTGACCCTTCTTCAAAACTGGAGAGAAAAGGAACTAGATCGAAGGCAGGGCTGCGATCGGACAAAAGAATAAAAGAACCAAAAGAAGTAAAAGAGATTAGAAGCTAGACGAGATGGTAATAGGCTGTGATTAGGTGTAAAGTGTACTGGCAGGGTAAAAGATAGCTGCCAGGTGTGAGAGAGAAACAAAAGGAAAGGGGGGGGGAAGGAAAGGAGTGGAAAAATATAAGTGAAACTGAAATAGGGGCCGAGGTTATGATCTTATCAGCTCCCATGTATCCTTACTGACCATTGTCTTATTACTTCCCCATGTTACCTTACTGACCATTGATTTATCAGCCACATTTATCATTGCTGGCCATTGTATTATCAGGCACCATGCATCCTTACTGACCATTGTATTATCAGTCCCCATGTTTCCTTACTGGCCATTATATTATCAGACCCAATACATCCTTACTGACCATTGTATTATCAGCCGCATTTATCCTTACTGACCATTGTATTATCAGTCCCCATGTTTCCTTACTGACCATTGTATTATCAGCCCCCATGTATCCTTACTGATCATTGAATTATCAGTCCCCATGTATCCTTACTGACCATTGTATTAACATTCCCCATGTATCCTTACTGATCATTTTATTATCAGTCCCCATGTATCGTTACTGAACACTTTATTAGCAGTCCTCATGCATTCTTACTGACCATTGGATTATCAGCCCCCACGTATCTTTACTGACAATTTTATTATCAGTCCCCATGTATCCATACTGACCATTGAATTAACTGCCCCATGTGTCATTACTGACCGGTGTCCCTGACGGCCATGTGTGCTGGAAATGTAGCAGACCACATTGAGGCACTGGACCTGCGGATGGAAGAGTTTTGGAGCATTGGCGATGCTGAGAAGGTCGTGGATAACACGTTTAGTGAGTTGGTCACACCGCAGGTAAGGGCTGCACAGGCAGAAGGGAAATGGGTGACCATCAGGCGGAGCAGTATAAGCAGACTGGTAGTGCAGGCGACCCCTGTGGCCATCCTCCTCTCAAACTGGTATACCGATTTGGATACTGTTGAGGGGGATGGCTTACCAGGGGAATGCAGCAGCAGCCAACTTCCTGGCACCGGGGGTGCTTCTGCTGCTCAGGAAGGGAGGAAATAGAGATGGAGAGCAATAGCGGTAGGGGATTCTATCGTAAGGGGAACAGATAGGCGTTTCTGTGGCCTTAGATGTGACTCCAGGATGGTTTGTTGCCTCCTTGGTGCCAGGGTCAAGGATGTCACTGAACGGCTGCAGGGCATTCTGAAGGGGGAGGGTGAACAATCAGAGGTCGTGGTTCACAATGGGACCAATGACATGGGTAGGAAGAGGGATGAGGTCCTGCAGCAAGAATTTAGGAGCTAGGTAGCAGATTAAAGAGCAGGATCTCAAACGCTGTAATCTCTGGATTACTCCCGGTGCCACGTGCAAGTGAGTATAGGAATATGACGATAGAGCAGATGAATGTGTGGCTAAAGAGTTGGTGCAGGAGGGAGGGCTTTAGTTTCCTTGATGACTGGGTCTGCTTCTGGGGAAGGTGGAACTTGTACATATCGGACGGGTTGCAGCTGAACCAGAACGGGACAAATATTCTTGCGGGGAGGTTTGCTAGCACTGTTGTGGGGGGGGGGGGGGCGGTGTAAACTAACTTGGCAGGGGGATGGGATACAGAGTTGAGCTGTACTAGGGGGTGATGTACAGCCAAATATAGAGGATCAAAAAAGTCAGCTTGGAAGGCAGAGCAAATATGTAATGGCACAAGGGAGTAGGGCAAGGCTGGATGGCATTTATTTTAATGCAAGGAGTCTTGCGAATAAGGTGGATGAACTGAAGGTGTTGATGAACACATGGGAGTATGATATTGTTGCTATCACGGAGACATGGTTGAGGGAAGGGCAAGACTGGCAGCTCAATATTCCGGCGTATAGAATCTTCAGGCGGGACAGAGGCGGGGGGCATAAAAGAGGAGGGTGTGTCGCAATATTAATTAAGGAGACAATTACTGCTGTAAGGAGGGAAGATATATTAACAGGTTCCTCTAATGAGGCCAGATTGGTAGAAATTAAAAACAAAAAGGGTGCAAGCACTTTTCTGGGAGTGTGCTATAGGCCCCCAAACAGTCAGGGGGAGTTAGAGGAACAGATATTTAGGCAAATCTCAGAGAAATGTGCAAATAATAGGGTAATAATAGTGGGGGATTTCAACTTCCCCAATATTAACTGGGATAGTAAGAGTATGAAAGGCTTAGAGGGTGCAGAATTATTAAAGTGCATTCAGGAGAGCTTTTTGAGCCAGCATGTAGAAAGTCCTCCAAGAGAGGGGGCGGTACTGGACCTAATGCTTGGGAATGTGGCCGGGCAAGTGGTAGAAGTGTTAGTAGGTGAGCACTTTGGTGACAGTGACCATAATTCGGTGGGATTTAAGGTAGTCATGGAAAAGGACAGAGATGGAACGGAAATAAAGGTTCTAAATCAGGGGAAGGCCGATTTTAATATAAGGCAGGATCTGGCCAATGTGGACTGGGATCAGCTACTTGTAGGAAAATCCACATCAGAGCAATGGGAATCTTTCAGAAAGCAAATTGAGAGAGTACAATGGCAACATGTTCCCGTAAAGGTGGGAGCAACAAGCCCAGGGAACCGTGGATGTCAAGGGATATACGAGAATGGATTAGGAAAAAAAGGGGGGCTTTTGGCAGATACAAAGGACTAAAGAAAGAGGAAGCCCTAGAGGAGTATAAAAAGTGCAGGGGCATATTAAAAAAGAAATTAGGAGAGCGAGGAGGGGACATGAAATAACACAGGTGAGCAAAATAAAGGAAAATCCTAAGGTGCTTTATATGGACATTAAGGGCAAGAGGGTGACTAGGGAAAGAGTAGGGCCCATTAGGGACCGAAATCGCAATCTGTGTGTGGAGCCAGAAGATGTAGATGGGGTTTTAAATGAATTTTTTGCAGCTGTGTTCACTATGGCGAAGAATGATGTAGACATAGAAATCGGGCAGGGGGACTGTGATATATGTGAACATATTAGCATCGAGAGGGAGGAGGTGCTAGCAGTTTTAGCGAGCTTAAAAGTGAATAAATCCCCAGGCCCGGACGATATTTATCCCAGGCTGCTGTATGAGGCAAAGGAAGAGATTGCAGGGGCTCTGACACAAAACTTCAGAACCTCTCTGGCCACAGCGGATGTGCCAGAGGACTGGAGAACAGCTAACGTAGTACAATTATTCAAGAAGGGTAGTAGGGCTAAACCAGGGAATTACAGGTCAGTGAGCCTAACATCAGTGGTATGGAAATTATTAGAAAACATTCTGAGGGACAGAATTAGCCTCCACTTGGAGAGGCAAGGATCAATCAGGGAAATTCAGCAAGGCTTTGTCAAGGGAAGCTCATGTCTGACCAATCTGATTGAATTTTTCGAGGGGGTGACTAGGTGTGTGGATGAGGGTAGTGCAGCAGATGTGGTATACATGGATTTCACTAAGGCTTTTGATAAAGTCCCACATAGGAGACTGGTCAAGAAGGTAAGAGCCCATGGGATCCAGGGTGCCTTGGCACATTGGATCCAGATCTGGCTTAATGGCAGAAGGCAGAGGCTGATTGTCGAAGGTTGTTTCTGTGACTGGAAGCCTGTGTCCAGTAGGGTACCGCAGGGATCGGTGCTGGGTCCCTTGCTGTTTGTTGTCTACATTAATGATTTGGATGTGAATGTAAAAGGTATGATCAGTAAGTTCGCAGATGATACGAAAATTGGTGGGCTGGTAAATAGGGAGGAGGGTAGCCTCAGTCTGCAGGACGATATACATGGGTTGGTCAGATGGGCGGAACAGTGGCAAATGGAATTTTACCCTGAAAAGTTTGAGGTGATGCATTTTGGAGGGACTAACAAGGCAAGGGAATACACAATGAATGGTAAGACACTAGGAAAGACAGAGGATCAGAGGGAACTTGGTGTGCATGTACATAGATCCCTGAAGGCAGCAGAACAGGTGGATAAGGTGCTTAAAAAGGCATATGGGATGCTTGACTTCATTAGCCGAGGCATAGAATATAAGAGCATGGAGGTTTTGATGGAGCTGTACATAACGCTGGTTAGGCCACAGCTGGAATACTGTGAGCAGTTCTGGTCACCACACTATAGGAAGGATGTGATTGCTTTGGAGAGGGTGCAGTGGAGATTCACCAGGATGTTACCTGGGCTGGAGCACTTCAGCTATGAAGAAAGACTGGACAGGCAGGCGTTGTTTTCCTTGGAGCAGAGAAGGCTGAGGTGGGACCTGATTGAGACGTACAAAATTATGAGCGGCAGAGATAGGGTAGATAGAAAGGAACTTTTTCCCTTAGTAGAGGGGTCAATAACAAGGGGGCATCGATTCAAGGTAAGGGGCAGGAGGTTTAGAGGGGATTTGAGGAAGACCTTTTGCACCCAGAAGGTGTTTGGAATCTGGAACTCACTGCCTGAAAGTGTGGTAGAGGCAGGAACCATCACAACATTCAAGAAGCATTTGGATGAGTTCTTGAAATACCATAGCATACAAGGCTACGGACCAAATGCTGGAAAATGGGATTAGATTAGACAGGGCTTGATGGCCGGCGCAGACGCAATGGGCCGAACGGCCTCCTTCTGTGCTGGAAAACTCTATGACTCTATGATTCTATTATCAGACCCCATATATACTTACTGACCATTGTATTATCAGTCCCCATGTATCTTTACTGACCACTGTATTATCAGTCCCCATGTATCATTACTGACCCATGTATAATCAGTCCCCATGTATACTTACAGACCATTGCATTATCAGTCTGCATGTATACTTACTGACCATTGTATTATCAGGCCCATGTATCCTTACTGACAATCGCATTATCAGTCCCGATTTATCCTTACTGACCATTGTATTATCAGCCCATGTATCTTGCTGACCATTGCATTATCAGTCCCCATGTATCCTTACTGATCATTGTAATAAGAGCCCCGTGGTACCTTACTGATCACTGTTTTATTAGTTCCCAATGTAATCATTCTGACCATTGCATTATCAGCCCATGTATCCTTGCTGACCATAGTATTATCACTCCCCATGTATAATTAGTGACCATTGTATTAATAGCCCCGTGGATCCTTACTGACCACTATTTTATTAGTTCCCAATGTAATCCTTCTGACCATTAAATTATCAGCCCTCATGTATCCTTACTGACCATGGTATTATCAGCCCCCATGAATCCTTCCTGACCATTGTATTATCAGCCTGCATATATACTTACTGACCATTGTATTATCATTCCCCATGAATCCTTACTGACCATTGTGATATCAGTCCCCATGTCTCCTTACTGACCATTCCATTAACAATCCCCATGTATCCTTACTGTCCGTTGTATTATCAGTCCCCATGTATTCTTACTGACTATAGTATTATCAGTCACCTTGTATCCATACTGACCATTGTATTATCAGCCCCATGTATCCTTACTGAACATTGAATTATCAGTCCCCATATATCCTTATTGACCAGTGTATTATCAGTCCCCGTGTATCCTTACGTACCATTGTATTATCAGTCACCGTGTATAGAAACATATAGAAACATAGAAGATCGGAGCAGGAGTAGACCATTCGGCCCTCATGCCTGCTCCACCTTTCATTGAGATCCTGGCTGATCATCCAAATTCAGTGCCCTTCTCCTGCCTTCTCTCCATATCCCTTGATCCCTTTAACCTTAAGAAATATATCCAGCTCCTTCTTGAATATATTTAATGAATTGGCTTCTATTGCCTTCTTTGGCAGCGAATTCCACAGGTTCACCACGCTCTGGGTGAAGAAATTCCTCCTCATCTCTGTCCTAAATGGTTTACCCCTTATCCTTCGTCTATGACCCCTGGTTTTGGACTCCCCGACCATCGGGAACATCCTTCCAGCATCTAGCCTGTCTAGTCCTGTTAGAATTTTATAAGCTTCGATGAGTTCCCCTTTCGTTCTTCTAAACTGCAGCTAGTACAAGCCCAATCGACCCAATCTCTCCGCATACATCATTCCTGCCATCCCAGGTATCAGTCTGGTGAATATTCGCTGCACTCCTTCCATGGCAAGAACATCCTTCCTCAGATGAGGCGATCAAAACTGCACACAATACTCAAGATGTGGCGGTACCAAGGCCCTGTACAACTGCAGCAAGACATCCTTGTTACTGTACTCAAACCCTCTCGCTACGAATGCCAACATACCATTTGCCTTCTTAACCGCCTGCTGCACCTGCATGCTTACTTTCAGCGACTGCTGCACAAGGACGCCCAGGTCTCGTTGCACTTCCCCTTCTCCCAATCTATTGACATTTAGTAATAATCTTCCTTCCTGTTATTGACAACAATGTGGATAACCTCGCATTTATCCACGTTATATTGCATCTGCCATGCTTCTGCCCAATCACCCAACCTGTCCAAATCATACTGGAGTTTCTCGGCATCCTCCTCAAAGCACACACGCCCACCCAGCTTTGTGTCGTCTGCAAACTTGGAGATATTACATCTGGTTCCCTCGTCCAGATCACTCATATATTTTGTGAATAGCTGGGGTCCAAGGACCGATCCCTGCGGTACCCCACTAGTCATTGCCTGCCAGTCAGAAAAAGAGCTGTTTATTCCAACTCTTTGCTTTCTGTCTGAAAACCAGTTTTCTATCCAAGCCTTAATTTTACATACTAATCTCTTATGCGGGACCTTAGCAAAAGCCTTTTGAAAATCTAAATACACCACATCCACTGGTTCTCCCTTATCTAATTTACCAGTTACATCCTCAAAAAAATCCATTAGATTAGTCAAGCACCATTTAGCTTTTGTAAAGCCATGTTGACGTTGTCCAATACGTTCACTTTTTTCCAAGTGCTCTGCTATTACATCCTTGATAATGGACTCTAGCATTTTCCCCACTACCGATGTCAGGCTTACCGATCAGTTTTTCCCCGTTATCTCTCTACCACCCTTTTTGAACAGTGGGGTAACGTTAGCTACCCACCAATCCTTGGGTACTGTTCCAGAGTCTATCGAATTTTGCAAGATGACCAGCACTGCATCTACTATTTCTAGGGCCACTTCCTTAAGTACCCTAGGATGTAGATTATCAGGCCATGGGGAGTTATCCACCCTCAATCCCAACAATTTCCCTAACACCAATTCCCTGCAAATACTGATTTCCATCAGTTCCTCCCTTTCATAAGACCCTATGTTCCCCGACATCTTTGGGAGGTTATTTGTGTCCTCCTTTGTGAAGACAGAACCAAAGCATGCATTTAATTGGTCTCCCATTTTTTTGTTCCCCATTATAAATTCCCCTGATTCTGACTGCAAGGGACCTACGCTTGACTTCACCAATCTGTTTCGCTTCACATATCTATAAAAGCTTTTACAGTCAGTTTTTAAGTTCCCTGAAAGCTTACTCTCATACACTATTTTCCCCCTCTTAATTAATCCATTTGACCTCCTTTGTTGAATCCTAAACTGCTCCCAATCCTCAGGTTTACTGCTTTTTCTGGCCAATTTATATGTCCTCTTGGAACGTATGCTATCCTTAATTTCCCTTGTTAGCCACGGTTGAATCACCTTTTTAGTTATATTTTAATGCCAAACTGGGATGAACAAACTCTGTAGTACATCCAAGCGATCTTTGAATGTTTGCCATTGCCCTTTCACGGTCAACCCTTTGAGTGACATTCCCCAATCAATTCTACTAAACTCGCACCTCATACCATCGGAGTCACCTGTTTTTAAATTCAGGACCGTAGTCTCCGAGACAGATATTTCAGTCGCCATCTTACTGAAGAATTATATCATATTATGACCGCATGACCTAAAGGGCCTCGCAGAGCAAGATTGCTAATTACTCCTTTCTCATTACATAATATGCAGTCTAAGTATAATTACAGACCATCATATTATCAGTTCCCATGTATCCTTCCTAACCATTCTATTATCAGTCCCCATGGATCCTTACTGACCATTTTATTTTCAGTCCCCATGTATCCGTACTGACTACTGTATTATTAAACCCCACGTATCATTACTGACCATTGTATTATCAGCCACATGGAACCTTATGGGCCATTGTATTATCACTCCCCATGTAGCCTTACTGACCATTCAATTATCCATTCCCGTTTATCCTTACTGACTATTTTAATATCAGTCCCCAAGTATCCATAGTGGCCATTGAATAATCAGGCCGCATATATCCTTACTGACCATTGTATTATCTGTCCCCATATTTACTTACTGTCCATTAAATTATCAGTTCACATGTATCCATTCTGATCATTGTATTATCATTCCCCATGTATCCTTACTGACCATTGTAGTACCAGTCCCCTTGTATCCTTATTGACCATTTCATTATCAGTCCCCATGTATCCGTCGTGACCATTGTATTATCACTCCCCATGTATCCTTACTGACCGTTGTATTATCAGTCCCCATGTATCCTTACTGACCATTGTATTATCAGCCCCCATCTATCCTTACTGTCCATTGCATTATCAGACCCCATGTATATTTACTGACTATTGTATTATCAGTCACCATGTACACTTACTGACCAGTGTTGTATTAGTTCCCCATGATACTAAACTGACCATTTAAACATCAGCCCCCATGTATCCTTACTGACAATTGTATTATCATTCCCCGTGTATCCTTGCTTACCATTGTATTATCAGTCCCCATGTCTCCTTATTGTACATTCCATGATCAGTCGCCTTACTTCCCTGCTGAGAATTATATTATCAGTCTTATGTATCCTTCCTGACCATTCTATTATCAGTCCACGTGTATCCATACTGTCCATGGTATTATCAGCCCCCATGTATCCTTCCAAATACTGTATTGTCAGTCCCCATGTATCCTTACTGACTATTGTATTTTGAGCCCCATGGATCCTTACTGACCATTGAAATATCAGTCCCCATGTATCCTTATTGACCAGTGCATTATCAGTACCCGTGTATCCTTACTTATCATTGTATTATCTGTCCCCATTTATCCTTACTGACCATTGTATTATCAGTCACCGTGTACAATTACTGACCACTATATTATCAGTTCCCGTGTATCCTTACTGATCATTGTATTATCAGTCCCCATATATCCTTACTGACCATTGTATTAACAATTCCCATATATCCTTACTGACCATTGTATTATCTGTCCCCATGTATACTTACTTACAATTGTATTATCAGTCCCAATAAATCCTTACTGACCATTGTATTATCAGCCCCATTTATCCTTACTGACCATTGTGTTATCAGTCCCCATGATTCCTTACTGACCATTGTATTATCAGCCCCCATGCATCCTTACTGATCATTGTATTATCAGTCCCCATGCATCCTTACTGACCATTGTATTATCATTCCCCATGTTTCCTCACTGAGCATTTTATTATCAGTCCCAATGTATCCTTACTGAACATTATATTAGCATTCCCCATGTATCCTTACTGACTATTGAATTATCAGCCGCACAAATCGTTACTGCCAATTATATTGTCAGTCCCCATGTATCCTTACTGACCATTGAATTAACTGCCCCATGTTTCATTATTGACCGGTGTCCCTGACGACCATGTGTGCCAGAAATATAGCAGACCACATTGAGGCACTGGACCTGCGGATGGATGAGTTTTGGAGCATTCATGATGCTGAGAGGGTCGTGGATGACACGTTTAGTGAGTTGGTCACACCGCAGGTACCGGCTACACAGGCAGAAGGGAAATGGGTGACCATCAGGCTGAGCAGTAGAAACAGGCAGGTAGTGCAGGGGACCCCTGTGGCCATCCCCCTCTCAAACAGGTATACCGATTTGGATACTGTTGAGGGGGATGACTTACCAGGGGAAGGCAGCAGCAGCCAACTTCCTGGCACCGGGGGTGCTTCTGCTGCTCAGGAAGGGAGGAAAAGAGTGGGAGAGCAATAGTGGTAGGGGATTCTATCGTAAGGGGAATAGATAGGCATTTCTGTGGCCTTAGATGTGACTCCAGGATGGTTTGTTGCCTCCCTGGTGACAGGGTCAAGGATGTCAGTGAACGGCTGCAGGGCATTCTGAAGGGGGAGGGTGAACACTCAGATGTCGTGGTTCACAATGGGACCAACGACATGGGTAGGAAGAGGGATGAGGTCCTGCAGCAAGAATTTAGGGAGCTAGGTAGCAGATTAAAGAGCAGGATCTCAAAGGTTGTAATCTCTGGATTACTCCCGGTGCCACGTGCTAGAGAGTATAGGAATATGACGATAGAGCAGATGAATGTGTGGCTAAAGAGTTGGTGCAGGAGGGAGGGCTTTAGTTTCCTGGATCTCTGGGTCTGCTTCTGGGGAAGGTGGGACTTGTACATGTCGGACGGGTTGCACCTGAACCAGAACGGGACAAATACCCTTGCGGGGAGGTTTGCTAGCACATGGGGACTGATAGTAAAATGGTCAGTAAGGATACATGGGGACTGTTAATTGAATGGTCTGTAAGGATACATGGGGCTGATAATCCAATGGTCAGTATGGATACATGGTGACTGATAATACAATAGTCGGTAAGGATACATGGGGACTGATAATACAATGGACAGTAAGGATACATGGGGACTGTTAATGGAATGGTCAGTAAGGAGACATGGGGACTGATAATACAATGGTCAGAAAGGATATATGGGGAATGATAATGCAATGGTCAGTAAGGATATATGCGGGCTGATAATACAATGGTCAGGAAGGATTCATGAGGGCTGATAATACCATGGTCAGTAAGGATACATGGGGGCTGATAATTAATAGTCAGAATGATTACATTGGGAACTAATAAAACAGTGGTCAGTAAGGAACCACGGGGCTCTTAATACAATGGTCACTAATTATACATGGGGAGTGATAATACCATGGTCAGCAAGGATACATGGGCTGATAATGCAATGGTCAGTAAGGATACATGGGGCTGATAATACAACGGTCTGTAAGTTTACATGCAGACTGATAATGCAATGGTCAGTAAGGATAAACAGTGTCTGATAATTCATTGGTCATTTAGGATATATGGGGACTGATAATACAATGGTCAGTAAGCATACATGTGGACTGATAATACAATGGTCAGCAAGATACATGGGCTGCTAATACAATTGTCAGTAAGGATAAATGGGGACAGTTAATGCAATGGTCAGTAAGGATACATGCGGACTGATAATGCAATGGTCTGCAAGGATAAATGGGGACTGATAATACATTAGTAATAATGATACATGGGGACTGATAATTCAATGGTCAGTACAGATACATGGGGACTGATAATACAATGGACAGTAAGTATACATGGGGTCTGATAATAGAGTCATAGAGTCATAGAGTTATACAGCACCGAAAGAGGCTCTTCCGCCCATTGCGTTTGCGCCGGCCATCAAACCCTGTCTAATCGAATCCCATTATCCAGCATTTGGTTCGTAGCCTTGTATGCTATGGTATTTCAAGAGCTCATCCAAATGCTTCTTGAACGTTGTGAAGGTTCCTGCCTCTACCACCCTTTCAGGCACGGAGTTCCAGATTCCAAACACCATCTGGGTGAAAAAGTTCTTCCTCAAATCCCCTCTAAACCTCCTGCCCCTTACCTTGAATCGATGCCCCCTTGTTATTGACCCCTCAACTAAGGGAAAAAGTTCCTTTCTATCTACCGGGGCCAGGAGAGGCGTCAGAGCAGCAGCGGCAGGCAGTGAGAGGCGGGACCTGTGGGAGACTCGGCGGCGAGGTACTTAAAGTGGCAGCGGGGCCAGGAGAGGCCTCAGAGCAGCGGCGGCAGGCAGCGAGAGGCGGGACCTGTGGGAGACTCGGCGGCGAGGTACTTAAAGCGGCAGCGGGGCCAGGAGAGGCCTCAGAGCAGCGGCGGCAGGCAGCGAGAGGCGGGACCTGTGGGAGAGTCGACGGCCAGCTACTTAAAGCGGCAGCGGGGCCAGGAGATGCCGCAGAGCAGCGGCGGCAGACAGCGAGGGGTGGGACCTGTGGGAGACTCGGCGGCGAGGTACTTAAAGCGGCAGCGGGGCCAGGAGAGGCCTCAGAGCAGCGGCGGCAGGCAGCGAGAGGTGGGACCTGTGGGAGACTCGGCGGCGAGGTACTTAAAGCAGCAGCGGGGCCAGGAGAGGCCTCAGACCAGCGGCGGCAGGCAGCGAGAGGCGGGACCTGTGGGAGACTCGGCGACGAGGTACTTAAAGCGGCAGCGGGGCCAGGAGAGGCATACCAAACTACAGTCTGCGAGCTCAGAAGTTGCAGAGAGGTTAAAAGTAATCGGGGTGTGAGGTCACCAGGGAGCAGGTAAGTGATTGGTTGGTGAGCATTTCTCTCTTTTCATTACAAGCTTGAATTCTGTGGTGTTAAATTTCTAGGGGCTCTGTGTGTATTGAGGACAGTTGGTAAATAAAGCGCCCTAGAGTTTACCTGTAACTGGGGTATTGAATAAATTTTTAGATTAATTAAAGGAGTAAGTCAAGGCAGGAGAGCTCAGACCCGTGTTCTGCTCCTCTTGCTCTATGTGGGAAGTCAGGGACGCTGCCAGTGTCCCTGGCGACCATGTGTGCGGGAAATGCATCCAGCTGCAGCTACTTGTAGACCGCATTGTGGCGCTCGAGCTGCGGGTGGATGAGTTTTGGAGCATGCGCGATGCTGAGAGGGTCGTGGATAGCACGTTTAGCGAGTTGTTCATGCCGCAGGGTAGGGCTGCACAGGCAGAAAGAAACTGGGTGACGATCAGGCGGAGCAACAGAGGCAGGCAGGAAGTGCAGGGGCCCCCTGCGGACATCCCCCTTTCAAACAGGTATACCAAGTTGGATGCCGTTGAGGGGGATGACTCACCAGGGGAAGGCAGCAGCAGCCAGCTTCCTGGCACCAGGGACGCTTCTGCTGCTCAGAAAGGGAGGAAAAAGAGTGGGAGAGCAATAGTGGTAGGGGATTCTGTCGTAAGGGGAACAGATAGGCGTTTCTGTGGCCACAAACGTGACTCCAGGATGGTTTGTTGCCTCCCTGGGGCCAGGGTCATGGATGTCACTGAGCGGCTACAGGGCATTCTTAAGGGGGAGGGTGAGCAGGCAGAGGTCGTGGTCCACATTGCGACCAGCGACATAGGTAGGAAGGGGGATAAGGTCCTGCATCAAAAATTTAGGGAGCTAGGTAACAGATTAAAGAGCAGGACCTCAAAGGTTGTAATCTCTGGATTACTCCCAGTGCCACGTGCTAGTGAGTATAGGAATAAGAGGATAGAGCAGATGAATGCATGGCTAAAGAGTTGGTGTAGGGGGGAGGGTTTTACTTTCCTGGATCACTGGGCCTGCTTTTGGGGAAGGTGGGACTTGTACAAGTCCGACGGGTTGCACCTGAACCAGAGCGGGACAAATATCCTTGCGGGGAGGTTTGCTAGCACTGTTGGGGGGGGTTTAAACTAACTTGGCAGGGGGATGGGATACAGAGGGGAGCTGAAATAGGCGGTGATGTGCTGCCAATTATAGAGAAAAAAACAAGTCAGTTTGGTAGACAGGGCAAATATATAAGGGCAAGGCTGGATGGCATCTATTTTAATGCAAGGAGTCTTGCAAATAAGGTGGATGAACTGAAGTTGTTGATAAACACATGGGAGTATGATATTGTTGCTATCACAGAGACATGGTTGAGGGAGGGGCAAGACTGGCAGCTCAATATTCCGGGGTACAGAATCTTCAGGGGAGACAGAGGGGTAGGTATAAGAGGAGGGGGTGTAGCAATATTAATTAAGGAGTCAATTACTGCAGTAAGGAGGGATGACATATTAGCAGGTTCCTCTAATGAGGACATATGGGTGGAGCTTAAAAACAAGAAGGGGGCAAGCACTTTGCTGGGTTTGTACTATAGGCCTCCAAACAGTCAGGGGGAGATAGGGGAACAGATATGTAGGCAAATCTCAGAGAAATGTGCAAATAATAGGGTAATAATAATGGGGGATTTCAACTTCCCCAATATTAACTGGGATAGCCGGAGTGTGAAAGGCACAGAGGGTGTAGAATTCTTAAAGTGCATCCAAGTGAGCTTTTTGAGCCAGCATGTAGAAGGTCCTACAAGAGAGGGGGCGGTACTGGACCTAATTCTAGGGACTGTGGCCGGCCAAGTGGAAGAAGTGCTAATAGGTGAGCACTTTGGTGACAGTGACCATAATATGGTGAGATTTAAGGTGGTCATGGAAAAGGACAGGGATGGGCCGGAAATAAAGGTTCTAAATTGGGGGAAGGCCGATTTTAATAGGATAAGGCAGGATCTGGCCAAAATGGACTGGGATCAGCTACTTGTAGGAAAATCCGCATCGGAGCAATGGGAGGCTTTCAGAAGGGAGATTGAGATCATACAATGGCAACATGTTCCCGTAAAGGTCAAGGGTTGTTCCAAAAACCACAGGGAACCTTGGATGTCAGGGGATACACGAGAATGGATTAGAAAAAAAAGGAGGGCTTTTGGCAGATACAAAAGGCTAAAGACGGAGGAAGCCCTAGAGGAGTACATAAAGTGCAGGGGGATACTTAAAAAAGAAATTAGGAGATCAAGGAGGGGCCATGAAATAACACTGGCGAGCAAAATAAAGGAAAATCCTAAGATGTTTTATAAGTATATTAATGGTAAGAGGATAACTGGGGAAAAAATAGGGCCCATTAGGGACAAAAGTGGCAATCTGTGTGTGGAGCCAGAAGATGTAGGAGGAGTTCTAAATGAATTTTTTGCATCTGTTTTCACTATGGAGAGGGACGATGTAGACATAGAAATAGGGCGGGGGGACTGAGATATGCTCGAACACATTAACATCGAGAGGGAGGAGGTATTGGCGGTTTTAGCAGGCCTAAAAATGGATAAATCCCCAGGCCCGGACGAAATGTATCCCAGGCTGCTGTGAGGCAAAGGAAGAGATTGCGGGGGCTCTAACACACATATTCAGAACGTCTCTGGCCACAGGGGATGTGCCAGAGGACTGGAGAACCGCTAATGTAGTTCCATTATTCAACAAGGGGAGTAGGGAAAAACCGGGGAACTACAGGCCAGTGAGCCTAACATCAGTGGTGGGAAAATTATTGGAAAAAATTCTGAGGGACAAAATCAGTCTCCACTTGGAGAGGCAAGGATTAATCAGGGATAGTCAACATGGCTTTGTCAAGAGAAGATCATGTCTGACTAATTTGATTGAATTTTTTGAGGGGGTGACTAGGTGTGTGGATGAGGGTAACGCAGTGGATGTGGTATACATGGATTTCAGTAAGGCCTTCGATAAAGTCCCGCGCAGGAGACTGGTCAAGAAGGTAAGAGCCCATGGAATCCAGGGTGCCTTGGCACGTTGGATACAAAACTGGCTTGGTGGCAGAAGGCAGAGGGTGATGGTCGAAAGTTGTTTTTGTGACTGGAAGCCTGTGGCCAGTGGGATACCACAGGGATCGGTGCTGGGCCCCTTGCTGTTTGTGGTCTACATTAATGACTTGGATATGAATGTAAAAGGTATGATCAGTAAGTTTGCGGATGATACAAAAATTGGTAGGGTGATAAATAGCGAGGAGGGTAGTCTCAGTCTGCAGGACGATATCGAAGGGTTGGTCAAATGGGCGGAACAGTGGCAAATGGAATTTAACCCGGAAAAGTGCGAGGTGATGCACTATGCGGGGACTAACAAGGCAAGGGAATACACAATGAATGGTAAGACCCTAGGCAAGACGGAGGGTCAGAGTGATCTGGGTGTGCAAGTACACAGATCCCTGAAGGCGGCGGAACAGGTGGATAAGGTGGTAAAAAAGGCATATGGGATACTTGCCTTCATTAGCCGAGGCATAGAATATAAGAGCAAGGAGGTTATGATGGAGCTGTATAAAACACTGGTTAGGCCACAGCTGGAATACTGTGTGCAGTTCTGGTCGCCACACTACAGGAAGGACGTGATAGCTTTGGAGAGGGTGCAGAGGAGATTCACCAGGGTGCTACCAGGGCTGGAACGCTTCAGCTATGAAGAGAGACTGGGCAGATTGGGTTTGTTTTCCCTGGAGCAGAGGAGGCTGAGGGGGGACATGATTGAGGTGTACAAAATTATGAGGGGCATAGATAGGATGGATACTAAGGAGCTTTTTCCCTTAGTAGAAGGGTCAATAACTAGGGGTCATAGATTCAATGTAAAGGGCGGGAGGTTTAGAGGGGATTTGAGAAATAACTTTTTCACCCAGAGTGTGGTTGGAGTCTGGAACTCACTGCCTGAAAGGGTTGTGGAGGCTGGAACCCTCACAACATTCAAGAAGCATTTGGATGAGCACTTGAAATGCCATAGCATACAAGGCTACGGACCAAATGCTGGAAAATGGGATTAGATTAGACAGGGCATGATGGCCGGCGCGGACACGATGGGCCGAAGGGCCTCTATCCGTGCTGTATAACTCTCTGACTCTATGACCCTAGCAGGCGCTGCGCCTCCACCTCATTGAGGAGATTGCTGAGGTCATCATCAGTTCAATTGTGAGTTCTTTTAATGCTGTGAATTGTGCTCATTCCAGACATTTCACGTTGCTAATTGGATTGGGCCTTTGGCGTAGCGGTAGGATCCACGCCGCTGGGCCAGACGGGGTAGGGTTTCGAACCCTGCTCCACACAGTCCCGGCAAGTGGAGTCGGAGCGCCGGCTCTAAATTCTGTGGTTGACATCCAGCGGGATATTTGCGTCCGTGGGTGTGGGTGGTCTCCCCTCCTTGTATAGCTTGTGGGAGCCCGTAAAACCCTCCTGCCATAGGACTAACCACCCTAATGGCTGGTTCAAAGATGGTTACGGTCACGAAATGAGCGTTAATCACGGCCATAAATCATTCCACCACTTCATACAGTTCCCCAAAGGGAACAGTGTGAAGACATGTATGACGACGACATTGCTAAATAAATAAATGGAATAAAAAAATTCTTTTAGGGCTTTTAAAAGTCTTTAAATTGCTTTAATTCTGTTCAAAACTACTTCAGATTCTTCAAAATAATGTAAACGTTTTTAAAATTTTATAAAAGTTCACAAAACATTCATAAAATAGCAGATAACTTACTTTCCCTGCAACTGTGTAACTACAAAGTCCTCTGCAGCTGCTTGGAGTGATTGGGGGCGTGTCCTACTACAATGAGACCTTAAGGGGCGTGTCTCACTTGCACAGCGCGCTCCAGGCTTCGCGCTGGCTGCACTCCTGGGCGGCGTGATGTCAAACGCTGCCCGGGATTCTTCTGTTTCAAAATGGAATTCCAGGCGTCCCTGGAGGTGAACGGCAGGCGCATTGGGTAAGTGCAGCTAGGGGGCTTGCACGCGCGGCAAGCCACCGACCCGAATTACTGCCCCAATAACTTGCTCTACGATTTTTCCTGCCAAAGTGCATAACCTCACATTTTCCAGCATTGTATTCCATCTGCCAAATCTCTGCCCACTTACTTAGCCTGTCTATGTCCCCTTGCAGGTTTTTTATGCCCTCCTCACTCACTACTTTCCCTCCCATCTTTGTATCTTCTGCAAACTTTGATATGTTACACTCGGTCCCCTCGTCCAATACATCATTACATAAATTTAAAACAGAAATAGACAGCTTCCTAGAAGAAAAGGGAATTAAGGGTTACGGGGAGTGGGCAGGAATTTGGACATGAGTCAGGTTCGGATCGGTCATGGCCCTGTGGGTAGCGGAGCGGGCCCAGGGGCCGTGTAGCCTGATCCTGCTCCTGTTTCGTGTGTCTAATTCTGTTAGATTCAGGAGATAGTCCTGTCATAGTGGATTGGAGGTTAGGATCAGATCAGCTATGATCTTATTGAATGGCGGAGCAGGCTCGAGGGGCCAATTGGCCTACTCCTGCTCCTATTTCTTATGTTCTTATGTTCTTATGTAATTCGTTAATATAGATTGTAAAGAGTTGGGGACTCAGCACTGACCCCTGCGGAACACCACGAGTTACTGATTGCCAGTCTGAGAATGAACCATTTATCCCAATTCTCTGCCTTCTGTTAGATAGCCAGTCCTCTATCCATGCCAGAATATTACCCCCAATCCCGTGATTTTTTATCTTACGCAATAATCTTTTGTGTGGCACCTTGTCAAATGCCTTTTGGAAGTCTAAATAGACAACGTCCACTGGTTCTCCTTTATCCACCCTATATGTTACTTCCTCAAAGAACTCCAGCAAATTTGTCAAACATGACTTCCCCTGCATAAAACCATGCTGACTTTGTCCTATTAAATTATGATTATCCAAATCTCCTGTTACTGTCTCCTTAATAATGAACTCCAATATTTTACCTACCACAGATGTTAGGCTAACTGGTCTATAGTTTCCAGCCTTCTGTCTACTGCCCTTCTTAAATAAGGGCTTTACATTAGCAGTTTTCCAGTCTGCCGGGACCTTTGCTGAGTCCAGGGAATTTTGGAAAATTATTACCAATTCATCCACAATCCCTACCGCCACTTCCCTCAAGACCCTAGGATGTAAGCCATCAGGTCCAGGTGATTTATCCGCCTTGAGTCCCATTATTTTACCGAGTACCACTTCCTTAGTGATTTTGATCGTGTTTATCTCCTCCCCCCCTATAGCCCCCTGTTTGTCCAGTGTTGGGACTTTCTTAGTGTCTTCTACTGTAAAGACTGATACAAAATATTCATTCAGTGTTTTTGCCATCTCCATATTTCCCACCATTAATTTCCCGGTCTCATCCTCTAAGGGACGAACATTTACTTTAGCTACCCATTTTCTTTTTATAAAGCTATAAAAACTTTTACTATCTGTTTTTATATTTTTTGCTAATTTACTTTCATAATCTATCTTCCCTTTCTTAATCAATCATTTAGTTATTTTTTGCTGTCTTTTAAAGTTTTCCCAATCCTCTATCCTCCTACTAGATTTGGCTACCTTATATGCCCTTGTTGTTAGTCGAATACTATCCTTAATTTCTTTACTTAGACACGGATGGCTCTTTTTCTTTTACACCCTTTTCTTCTCAGTGGAATTTTTTTTTTTATTGGAAGTTGTAAAATAACTCCTTAAATGTACACCACTGATCATGTATCGTCTTACCCTTTAATCTATTTTCCCAATCCACTCTACTCAATTCCACTCTCATACCTTCATCGTCTCCTTTATTCAAGCTTAGCACGCTTGTTTGAGATCGAACCTTCTCACCCTCTAATTGAATATGGAATTCAACCATGTTATGGTCACTCATTCCAAGGGGATCCTTTACTAATACATTTTTAATTAATTCTGTCTCGTTACACAGGACCAGATCAAAGGTTGGTTTCGCCCTTGGTCGGTTCAGTTACATACTGCTCAAGAAACCCATCCCTTACACAATCAATGAACTCATCCTCAAGGCAGTCCTGCCCAATTTGATTTGTCCAATTAATATGATAGTTAACATCCCCCATAATTATAGATGCTCCCTTATTACAAGCCTCAACAATTTCCTGATTGATACTCCATCCAACAGAGTTGCAACTGTTCGGAGGCCTATAGACTATGCCCACTAGTGTTTTTTTCCCCTTATTATTCCTTACCTCCAACCGAACTGATTCATTATCCTGATCTTTTGACCCAATATCATTTTTCTGTATTACAGTGATTCCTTCCTTTATTAACATAGCCACCCCACCTCCCCTTCCTTCCTGCCTGACCTTCCTGATCGTTAAATAACCTGGTATGTTTAATTCCCAGGCATTGTCACCCTGCAGCCATGTTTCTGTAATGGCCACAATATCATAGCCATATGTAGTTATTTGTGCCATTAACTCGTCTATATTTTTTACGAATGCTACGTGCATTCAGATAGAGAACTTTCAAATATATTTTGTGACAATTAGTTCCTGCATTTGCCCTTTTTTTACTTTACCTTTTACTGCATACCTTCTGCCCCTTCCTGACACGCTCTGGTTTTTAATTTCCCCATGCTACCTAAGTCTATGACCTTCTCTGTTGTCATTTTTATTATTTGCTCTCTAGGGACCTCCCCCCCACTAGTTAATTTAAAGCCCTCTCTACAGCCCTAGGTATATGATCCGCCAGGACTCTAGTCCCAGCACTGGCTAAGTGAAGCCCGTCCCAACGGAACAACTCCCTCCTGCCCCAGTACTGGTGCCAGTGTCCCAGGAAACAAAACCCATTTCTCCCACACCAGACTTTGAGCCACGCATTTAACTCTCTAATTTTATTTGTCCTAGCCAAATTCGCTCGTGGCTCAGGTAATAATACAGAGATTATTATCCTTGACGTTCTGTTTATAATTTGACACCTAGCAGCTCATACTCCTTTAACAGAACCGGCTTCCTAGTCCTATCTACATCGTTTGTACCAACATGGACCATGACAACTGGATCCACCTCCTCCCACTGCAAGTTTCTTTCCAGCCCAGAGAGGATGTCCTTAACCTTGGCACCGGTTAGGCAACACAGCCTTCGGGACTCTCGCTCTCGGCTGCAGAGAACTCGATCTATCCCCCTAAAAATGCTATCCCCTACCACTACAACATTTCTATTTTCTCCCCCCTCTTGAATGGCCCCCCGTTCCACGGTGCTGTGGCCAGGTTGCTCATCCTCCCTGCAGTCCCTGCTCCTGTCCCCGCAGGGAGTAAGAACCTCGAACCTGTTGGTCAAGAGCAAGGGCTGCGGCTCCTCCAGCTCTGCCTCCTGGATCCCCGTACCTGCCTCACTCGTAGTCACACCGTTCTGTCCCTGACCATGGACAACATCTGAATTACTTTACTTCATAGGCGTGGCCACCTCCTGATACACAGAGTCCAGGTACTTCTCCCCCTCCCTGATGTGTCGCAGTGTCTGAAGCTCAGACTCCAGCCCATCAACATGGAGCTGGACTTCCTGTAGCAGCAGACACTTGTCACAGATGTAATCATCGTGAGCCTCAATGGGGTTCAGCAGCTCCCACATCTCGCAACAGTAACACATCACCTGCTCCATTCTATGTAATAATTACATTTTCTATTGTTAGTTATGGACACCCTCTGCCCGATTTTAGATGCTAGTATCCCCTATAATTAATTGGATTTAAATTAAATCAATCCCTCTAGTTACACCAGTTAAATGGTTTACCAACAGTCACTCTGCACCAGAAAGGCCTTATTAACTACAACCCACAGAGTTAAATTGTCCTTCCTGACCATTCTATTATCAGTCCCCATGGATCCTTATTGACCATTTTATTTTCAGTCCCCATGTATCCGTACTGACTACTGTAATATTAAACCCAATGTATCCTTACTGACCATTGTATTATCAGTCCCATGGATCCTTATGGATCATTGCATTATCACTTCCGATGTAGCCTTACTGATCATTCAAATATCCATTCCCGTTTATCCTTACTGACTATTGTAATATCAGTCCCCAATTATCCTTAGTGGCCATTGAATAATCAGACCGCATATATCTTTTCTGACCATTGTATTATATCTCCCCATATTTACTTACTGTCCATTAAATTATCAGTTCACATGTATCCATTCTGATCATTGTACTATCATTCCCCATGTATCCTTACTGACCATTGTATTACCAGTCCCCATGTACCCTTATTGACCATTTTATTATCAGTCCCCATGTATCCGTCGTGCCCATTGTATTATCAGTCCCCATGTATCCTTACTGACCATTGTCTTATCAGTCACCATGTATAAATATTGATCATTACATTATCAGTTCCCTTGTATCCTTCCTGACCATTTTATTATCAGTCACCACATATTCTTGCAGGCCATTGTATTATCGTTCCCCATTTATCCTTGCTGACCATTGTGTCATCTGTCCCGCGTATCCTTACTGACCATTGAATTATCAGTCACCGTGTATACTTACTGAACATTAAGATATCCGTTCCCATGTATCGTTACTGATCATTGTATTATCAGTTCCCATGAATCCTTACTGACCATTGAATTGTCAGCCCCGATGTATCCTTACTGACCATTGTGTTATCAGTTCCCATGTATCCTTACTGATCATTGTATTATCAGTCCCCATGTATCCTTACTGACCGTTGTATTATCAGTTCCCATGTATCCTTACTGATCATTGTATTATCAGTCCCCATGTATCCTTACTGACCATTGTATAATCAGCCCCCATGTATCCCTAAAGTCCATTGTGTTATCGGTCCCTATGTATACTTACTGATAATTGTATTATTAGTCACCATGCATCCTTACTGACCACTTTATTAGCATTCCCCATATATCCTTACTGACCATTGTATTATCAGTCCCCATGTTTTTCCTTCTGGCCTTTGTAATGTATGTCCCCATGTATCATTACTGTCCTTTGCATTATCAGTCCACATGTATCCTTACTGGCCAATGTATTTTCAGTACACATGTATCTTAACTGACCATTTAATATCAGTCTCCATGTATCCTTACTGACCATTGTATTATCATTCCCCATATATCCTTACTGGAGATTTTATAATCTGTCCCAATGCAACCGTAATGATTATGGCATTATCAGTCCCCATGTATCCTTACAGACCGTTGCACTTTCTGTCCCAATGCAACCTTACTGACCCTTGTAATATCAGTCCCCATGTATGCATAAAGACCATTGTGTTGTCAGCACCCATGTATCCTTACAGACCATTGTATTATCAGACCCGATATATCCTTACTAACCATTTTAATATCAATCCCCATGTGTCCTTACTGACATTTGTATTATCAGCCCCAATGTATCCTTGCTGACCATTGTATTATCAGCCATCATGTATCCATACTGATCATTGTATTATCTGTTCTAATACAACCTTACTGACCATTGTAACATCAGTCCCCATGTATCCTTTCTGACAATTGTATTATCAGCCCCCATGAATCCTTACTGACCATTGTGTTATCAGCCCACATATATACTTACTGATCATTGAATTATCAGTCCCCATGTACCTTACTGATTATTGCATGATCAGCCCCATGTATACTTACTGACCAGTGCATTATTAGTCCCCATGTATTCTTTCTGACCATTGTAATATCAATCACCTGTATCATTACGGTCCATTGTAATATCAGTCCCCATGTATCATTGCTGACTATTGTTTTATCAGTCACCATGTATCCTTACAGTCCCCATGTATCCTTACTGACCATTGTATTATGAGTCACCATGTATCATTACTGACCATTGTATTATCAGCACCCATGTAACCTTACGGACCATTGTATTATCAGCCCTTTTGTATCCTTAATGGCCATTATGTTATCATCCCCCATGTATTCTTATGGGCCATTGTAATATCAGTCCCCAGGTATCCTTAGTGACAAGTGTATTATCAGCCCTCATATATCCTTACTGACCATTGTATTATCAGTACTCAAGTATCCTTACAGACCACTGTATGATGAGCCCACATATATCCTTACTGCCATTGAATTATCAGTCCCCATGTATCCTAACTGACCTTTCTATTATAAGTCCCCATGAAACGTTACTGACCATTGTATTACCAGTCCCCATGCATCATTACTGACCATTGCATTATCAGTCCCCATGTAACCATACTGACGATTGTATTATCAGCAGCCAAGTATCCTTATGGACCGCTGTAATATCAGTCCCCAGTTATCCTTACTGACAGGTGTATTATCAGCCCTCATATATCCTTACTGACCATTGAATTATCAGTACCCAAGTATCCTTACTGACCATTCTATGAAGAGCCCCCATATATCCTTATTGACCATTGTATTATCAGCCCCAATGTATCCTTACTGACCATATATTATCAGTACCCATGTATCCATACTGAAAATTGTAATATCAGTTTCCATGTATCCATACTGACCATTGCATTATCAGTCCCCATGTATCCTTACTGACCATTGCATTATCAGTCCCCATGTAACCTTACTGTCCATTGTATTATCAGTTCCCATGTATCCTTACTGACCATTGTATTATCCGCCCCCAAGTATACTTATCGAGGATTGGAATTTCAGTCCCCATATATCCTTAGTGGCCATTGTATTATCAGCACCCAAGTATCCTTAATGACCATTGTATTATCAGCACCCATGTATCCTTATGGACCATTGTAATAGCAGTCCCCAGTTATCCTTACAAACAAGTGCATTATCAGCTCTCATATATCCTTACTGACCATTGTATTATCTGTAATAACAAAAGAAAATGCTGGAAAAGTTCAGCAGGGCAGGCAACATCCGTGGACAGAAATTTGATTTGACGCTTTGGGTCGAACCCTTCTTCAAAACTGGAAAGAAATGATAGATCGGAGGCAGGGCTGCGATCGGACAAAAGAATAAAAGAAACAAAAGTAGTAAAAAAGAGACAATAAAATGTATTAGAAGCTAGGCGAGATGGTAATAGGCTGAGATTAGGTGTAAAGTGTACTGGCAGGGCAAGAGATTGCTGCCAGGTGTGAAAGAGAAACAAAACGAAATGGGGGGTGGGAAAGGAGTGGAAAAATTACGACAAAAAATGAAATAGGGGCCGAGGTTATGATCTGAAATTGTTGAACACGATATTGAATCCGGAAGACTGCAGAGTGTCTAATCAGAAGATGAGGTGCTGTTCCTCGAGTTTACGTTGAGCTTCCATGGAACAATACAAGAGGCCAAGGATGGTGAGGTCCGAGTGCGAATTGAGCGTTGAATTAAAATGACAGGCGACCGAAAGCTCGGGTCACACTTACGGACTGAATGGAGGGGTTCCACAAAGCAGTCACCCAATCTGCATTTGGTCTCCCCAATGTAGAGGAGACCACATCGTGAGCAGCGAATACAGTATACTAGATTGTGAGAAGTACAAGTAAATCGCCGTTTCACCTGGAAGGGGTGTTTGGGGCCCTGGACAGTGGGAAGGGGGGAGCTATAGGGGCAGGTGTTACATCTCCTCTGCTTGCATGGGAAGGTGCCAGGCGAGGATGAAGGGCTGTTTGGGATGATAGAGGAGTGGACTAGGGTGTCTCGGAGGGAGCGGTCCCTGTGGAAAGCTGAAAGGGGAGGGGAGGGGAAGGTAGGTTTGGTGGTGGGATCACTTTGGAGGTAGCGGAAATGCCGGAGGATGATCCATTGAATGTGGAGTCTGGTGCGGTGTAAGGTGAGGACAAGGGGAACCCTATCGTGGTTCCGGGAGGGAGGGGCAGGGGTGAGGGCTGAAGTGCGGGAGATAGAACTGATACGGTCGAAGGCAGTGTCAATCACGGTAGAGCGGAATCCTCGGTTGTGGAAAAAGGAAGACATGTCTGAAGCACTGGTGTGGAAGGTGGCATTGTCGGAGCAGATACGGCGGAGACGGAGAAACTGGGAGAATGGAATAGAGTCCTTACAGGAAGCAGGGTGGGAGGAAGTGTAGTCAGGTAGCTTTGGGAGTCTGTGGGTTTGTAGTGAATATTGGTCAATAACCTATCTCCAGAGATGGAGACGGAGAAGTCGAGGAAGGGAAGT
The DNA here is from genome assembly GCF_052327205.1 of Somniosus microcephalus. Lineage (NCBI taxonomy): Eukaryota > Metazoa > Chordata > Chondrichthyes > Squaliformes > Somniosidae > Somniosus > Somniosus microcephalus. Next base: position 127,509,040 of record NC_140990.1, read on the forward strand.
GAAGAGTCAGAGATGGACCATGTGAAGGTGAAGGTAGGGTGGAAATTGGAGGCAAAGTGAATGAAATTGTCGAGTTCTGGACGAGAGCAGGAAACGGCACCGATACAGTCATCAATTTATCAGAAAAAGAGGTGAGGGAGGGGACCCGAGTAGGACTGGAACAAAGATGGTTCCCCATAGCCCACGAAAAGGCAGGCATAGCTAGGACCAATGCGGGTACCCATGGCGACACCTTTGATTTGGAGGAAATGAGTGGAGTTAAAGGAGAAGTTGTTCAATGTGAGATCAAGTTCAGCCAAGCAGAGGAGGGTGGTGGTGGATGGGGACTGGTCGGGCCTCTGTTCAAGGAAGAAGCGGAGCGCCCTCAGGCCATCTGGGTGGGGGATGGAGGATTGACACTGCCCTCGACCGTGTCAGTTCTATCTCACGCACTTCTGCCCTCACCCCTGCCCCTCCCTCCCAGAACCATGATAGGGTCACCATTGTCCGCACCTTTCAACACACCAGCCTCCACCTTCAACAGATCATCCTCCGGCATTTCCACTACCTCCAGAGTGATCCCACCACCAAAGGTATCTACCCCTCCCCTCCCCTTTCAGAATTCCGCAGGGACCGCTCCCTCCGAGACAGTCTAGTCCACTCCTCCATCACCTCAAACAGCCCTTCCCCTTCGCCTTGCACCTTCCTGTGCAATTATCAGCACCCAAGTATCCTTACTGACCATTCAATGATGAGCCCCCATATATCCTTATTGACCATTGTACTTTCAGCCCACATGTATCCTTACTGACCATGTATTATCAGTACCGATGTATCCTTACTGAAAATTGGAATATCAGTTTCCATGTATCATTACTGACCATTGTATTATCAGTCCCCATGTATCCTTACTAACCATTGCATTATCAGTACCCTTGTATCATTGCTGACCATTGTATTATCAGTCCCCATTTATCCTTACTGACCATTGCATGATCAGTCGCCATGTATCCTTACTGACCATTGCATTATCAGTCCCCATATATCCTTACTGACCATTGCATTATCAGGCGACATGTATCCTTACTGACAATGTTAATACCAGTATCCATGTATCATTACTGACAATTGTAGTATCAGTCCCCATGTGTCCTTACTGACCATTGTAATATCACTCCCCTTGTATCCTTACTGACCATTGTAATATCAGTCCCCAAGTACCATTACTGATCATTAATTATCAGTCCCCATGAATCCTTTCTGACTTTTGCAATATCACTCCCCGTGTATGCTTACTGACCACTGTATTTTCAGCCCACATTATCCATATTGAACATTGCATAATCAGTACCCATGTGTCCTTACTGACCATTGCATTATCAGTCCCCTTGTATCCTTACTGACCATTGTAATATCAGACCCCAAGTACCATTATTAACCATTATATTATCAGTCGCCATGAATCCTTACTGACTTTTGTAATATCACTCCCCGTGTATGCTTACTGTTAATTGTATGTTCAGCCCTGATTGTCCATATTGAACATTGCATTATCAGTCCCCATGTATCCTTACTGTCCATTGTATTATCAGTCGCCATGTATCATTACTAGACGTTGTATTTTCAGTCCGCATGTATCCTTAATGACTATTGGAATATCACCCCGCTTTTATCCTTACTGACCATTGTAATATCATTCCCAATGTATCCTTAGTGACCACTGTACTATCAGCCCCATGTATCCATACTGACCATTGCATTATCTGCCCCCATGTATCCTTATTGACCATTGCATTATCAGTCCCCATGTATATTTACTGACCATTATATTATCAGTCCCCATGTAATATTACTGACTATTGTATTATCAGTCCCCATGTAATCATACTGACCAATGTATTATCAATCCCCATGTAACCTTACTGACCATTGTATTTTCAGTCCCCATGTATCCTTACTGACCATTGTATTATCAGCCCCCATATATACTTACTGACCATGGTATTATCAGTCCCCATGTATCCATACTGAACATTTTAATATCAGTCCCCAGGTCTCCTTACTGCCCAGTGCATTATCAGTTCCCATGTATACTTACTGACCATGGTATTATCAGTCCCCATATATCCTTACTGACCATTGTATTATCAGTCTCCATGCATCCTAACTGTCCATTGTATTATCACACCCCATGTATACTTACTGACCATTGTATTATCAGTGCCCATGTTCCCTCACTGAACACTGTAATATCAATCCCCATGTTTCCTTACTGAACTATGCATTAGCAGTCCCAATGTATCCTTAGTGGCCAGTGTATTACCACTCCCATGTTTACTTAGGGAATATATTATTATTATTCCCCATGTTTCCTTACTGACCAATGTATTATCAGCCCTCATGTATCCTCACTGACCATTTAAATATCAGTCCCCATGTATCCTAACTGATCATTGTATTATCATTCACGTGTATACTCACTGACCATTGTATTGTCAGCCCCCATATATCCTTACTGACCATTGTATTATCAGCCATCATGCATCCTAACTGACCATTGTATTATCAGCAAATCATGTATTCATACTGACCATTGTATTATCAATCCCCATTTGTCCTTATTGACCATTGCATTATCAGCCCCATGTACACTTTCTGACCATTGTATTATCGGTCTCCACGTATCCTCACTGACCCATTGTTATATCAGTGTCGATGCATCCTTACAGACCTGTGCTTTATCAGTCACCTTTTATCCTTACTGACCATTGTATTACCAGCCCCCATGTATCCTTTTTGGCCATTGTAACATCAGTCCACATGTATCCTTACTGACCATTGAATTATCTACCCCGATGTATTCTTACTGATCATTATAGTTACTGCCCCATGTATCCTAACTGACCACGGTAGTATCAGTCCCCATGTATCCTTACTGACCATTGTATTATCAGTCGCCATGTATCCTTACTGACCATTGTATTATCAGTCGCCATGTACCCTTACTGGCCATTGTATTATCAATCCCTATGTATCCTTACTGAATATTGTATTTTCTCTCCCCATGTATCGTTACTAGACATTGTATCTTCAGTCCCCATGTATCCTTAATGGCTATTGTATTATCACACCCTTTTATCATTACTGACCATTGCATTATCATTCCCCATGTAACGTTAATGACCATTTTAATATCTGTCCCCATGTATCCTTACTGACCATTGTAATATCATTCCACATGTATCCATGCTGACCATTGCATTATCTGCCCCCATGTATCCTTACTGACCATTGAATTATCAGTCCCCATGTATCCTTACTGTCCATTGTAATATCAGTACCCATGTATCCTTACTGACCATTGTATTATAAATCCAATGTATCCTTACTGGCCATTGTATTAGCAGTCCCTATTAATCCTTACTGACCATTGTATTTTCAATCCACATGTACCCATACTGATTATGGCATTATCAGGCCCCATGTATCCTTACTGGCCATTGCAATATCAGACACCATGTTTCATTACTGACAATTGCAATATCAGTCCACTTGTTTCCTTACGGGCCATTGTAATATTGGGCCCCATGTATCCTTACTGATCATTGTACTATCAGCCGAATGTATCAATACTGACCATTGCATTATCAGTGCCCTTGTATCATTACTGACCATACTCGCTCAACAGGACACACGCAGACTGTCGGGACCAAGAAACGAGGCAGCTCCCGGCTGAAGGAGGTTTGGTTTGGATTCAATCAGTTAATAACTCGGTCATGGAGGGCTGCGGCTCCCACAATACTCAGCTGTAAGAAGTCACACAACACCAGGTTATAGTCCAACAGTTTTATTTGAAATCACAAGCTTTTGGAGCGCTGCTCCTTCGTCAGGTGAAGTGGAGAGATGCATAAAGACACAACTTATATAGTCAGAGAATAATGCCAGATGATTACAGGTAATCTTTCTAAATGCCATTTATCACACCTCGGCAGAGAGATAATCACAGCAATCAAAGGTGTGAATGATGTCCAAACAGGTTAGTCAGGAAAACATTACATCAAAGAAAGATGAGGTGGGGTCACAAGGGGTCAAATGTGGCAGATGCTGTGGTCTGTATTAAAAAGAAATTTTTTATTTTTTGCTGGAAATCACAGCAGGTCCGGCCGCATCTGTGTAGAGAGAACCAGCCAACGACGACTAGAGTCTGGGTGACCCTACGTCAGGTGGGGTTACATGTAGTGTGACATGAACCCAAGATCCTGGTTGAGGCCGTCCTCATGAGTGCGGAACTTGGCTATCAGTTTCTCCTCTACGATTTTGCGTTGTCGTGGTTCCAATGTCCCAGGAATTTGAATCCCTCCGCCTGGCACCTTTCCTCTAGCCCGTTTTCACCTGAAATATCCTTCTATTTCTACTCTGACTAGCACGTGGCACTGGTAGCAATCCTGAGATTACTACCTTTGAGGTCATATTTTTTAATTTACCTCCTAACTCCCTATATTCAGCTTTTAGGACCTCATCCCGTTTTGCACCTATATCTTTGGTACCTATATGCACCACGACAACTGGCTGTTCACCCTCCCCTTCCAAGATGTTCTGCAGCCGCTCTGAGACATCCTTGTCCCTTGCACCAGGGAGGCAACACTCCATCCTGGAGTCTCGTTTGTGGCCGCAGAAACGCCTATCTATTCCCCTTACAATAGAATCCCCTATTACTATAGCTCTACCCCTCTTTTTCCTCCCGTCCTGTGCAGCAGAGCCACCCCTGGTGCCAGGAAGTTGGCTGCTTCTGCCTTCCTCTGATAAACCATCCCTCCCAACAGTACTCAAAATGGTGTATCCGTTTGAGAGGGGGATGCCCACAGCGGACCCCTGCACTACCTGCCTATGCCTAGTACTCTGTCTGTTGGTCACCTTTTCGCTTTCTGCCTGTCCAACCTTTGCCTGCGGTGTGACCAACTGATCAAATGTGACATCCATGGCATCCTCAGCCACGCAAATGGTCCAGTTTGTATCCAATCGCAACTCCAGCACCGCAGTGCAGTCTTCCAGTAGCTGCAGCTGGACACACTTCCTGCACAAGTAGTTGTCAGGGACACAGGAAATGTTCCTGAGTTAACACATAGCGCAGGATGTGCATACCATGGTACCGAGCTGTCCTTCTATGACTTACCCTTTTATTAATTTAAATTAAATTAAATCAAATCAACTATCCAATTACACTCCAGTAAACTGGTATATTTAAGGGCCCTGGTTTACAAACAGTCCCCGCTACACCACAGATCCTGCCTGACCTGCTGAGTATTTGCAGTATTAACTGTTTTTATTTTAGATATCCAGCATCCACAGTATTTGGCGTATGTGCATAAATGTCCTATTGTGTTATTGGTGCTCTAGTGTGAGTAGTATTAAAACACAATTATATCGGGATACATACATTAACGATTGTGTTATTGGTATTTCACTGTGAGTGGCATTATCACACTATTATAACTGTGTACATGTATTTCCTATTGTGTTATTGGTATTTCACCGTGAGTGGTATTATCACTTTATTATAACTATGTACATATATTTCCTGTTGTGTTATTGGTATTGGACTGTGAGAGGTATTATCACACTATTATAACTGTACATATATTCCTATTGTGGCATTTCTGCTGTATTATGAGTCGTATTTTCAACAACAACAACCTGCATTTTTATAGCTCCCTTAACGAAGTAAAATGCTTCATAGGACCGTTATGAAAGACAATTTCCCACCGAGCCACCTAAGGATATATTAGCACAGCAATACCTTCGTTAAATAGGGAGCTTTTCGGGTGCAGCTTAAAGGTGGAAATAGAGTCAAAGCACTCAGAACAAAGTAACATTGGAGAAGTTACAGAGTCAGGGAGGAGCGAAGCTGTGGAGAGATTTGCAAACAAGGATGAGAATTTTAAAATCGAGGCTTTGCTGGACCAGGAGCCAATGTAGGTCAGCGTGCACACGGGTGATGGGTGAATCGGACTTGGGGTGAGTTAGGAGAAAGAGGCAGTGCGTTCAAGTTTATGCAGCTTTAAATATGGAATGCCGGCCAGGACGGTCATTTCTAGAGGTAATGGCTGAGGGTTTCAATGGCGTTTGTGCTGATGCAGGAGCGGAGACGAGCGACGTTACAGAGCTGGATGTAGGCAATCTTTGTGATGCAGCCAATATGTGGTTGGAAGCACAATTCAGGGTCAAGTAAGACGCCAAGTTTGCGAAATATCTGGTTCTGCCTCAGACAATTGCCAGACCTGTGGCCTGGAGGCACTGGTTTGAGAATAGAGTGTGTGGCGGACTCCAAAGACAATGTGTTCGATCTACGCTATAATTAGCTGGTGGAAATTTTTGCTCATCCAGTTCTGGATGTCGGACAATCAGCATTACCAATCAGAGACAGTGGAGGGATCGAGAGATGTCATAGTCAGGTAGAGCTGAGTGGCTTCAGCGTAGATGTGGAACATAATGCTGTGTTGTCAGGTGATATCGCCCAGGGCAGCACGTAGATGAGAAATAGGAGGGGGCCAAGGATGGATCCATCAGGGATTCCAGAAGTAAGGGTGCGGCAAGAGAAGCCATTGCAGATGGTTCCCTGGCACCGAGGGCAGTTCCACCCAGCTAGACGACGGAGAAGAGCCGTTGGAGGAGGATGGTGTGGCAGACGTGTCAAAGGCTAAAGATATTTCGAGAAAGATGTGGAAGGATCATTTGCCACGGTCGTAGAAAAATAGTATGTCATTTGTGAATTTGATAAGAGCATTTTCAGCGCTAATATAATGGTGCATATATTTCCCAGTGTATGACTGGTGCTTTACTGTGGGTGAATTATCACACTGTTATCACGGTGTACATGGAGTTCTATTGTCTCACTCACACTGTCACTGTGGGTGAATTATCACACTGTTATCACTGTGTACATAGAGTTATATTGTGTTACTGACACTGTCACTGTAGGTGAATTATCACACTGTTATCACTGTGTACATAGAGTTATATTGTGTTACTGACACTGTCACTGTAGGTGAATTATCACACAGTTATCACTGTGTACATAGAGTTATATTGTGTTACTGACACTGTCACTGTAGGTGAATTATCACACTGTTATCGCTGTGTACATGGAGTTCTATTGTGTTACTTAAACTGTCAATGTGGGTGAATTATCACACACTTATCAATGTGTACATGGTTTTCTATTGTGTTACTGACACTGTCACTCTGGGTGAATTATCACACTGTTATCACTGTGTATATGGAGTACTATTGTGTTACTGACACTGTCGCTGTTGGTGAATTATCACACTGCTATCACTGTGTACATGTAGTTCCAGTGTGTTATTGGCACTGTCACTGTGGGTGAATTATCACACTATTATCGACGTGTAAATGGAGTTCTAATGTGTTACTGACACTGTCACTCTAGGTGAATTATCGCATTGTTATCACTGTGTAAAATCTGTGAATAACCAGACCCCACCCTACCATTGTGCATCATCTGTGAATATCCAGACGCCACCCAACCACTGTGCAACATGTGAATAACCAGACCCACACAACCACTGTGTAACATCTGTGAATATCCAGGCTCCACCCAACCACGTGTAACATCTGTGAATAACTTGACCCCAACCAACCACTGTGTAACATCTGTGAATAATCAGACCCCACCCAACCACTTTGCAACATCTGTAAATAACCAGACCCACCCAAACATTGTGTAACATCAGTGAATAACCAGACCCCACCCATCACACTGTTATCACTGTGTACATGGAGTTCTATTGCGTTATTGATACTGTCGCTGTGGTTGAATCATCACACGGTTATTACTGTGTACATGGGGTTCTATTGTGTTATTAACACTGTCACTTTGGGTGAATTATCACATGGTTATGTTCTTATAGGTGTGGATGTCCACTTGCAAGAAACACAGAAAGTTAGCATGCAGGTATAGCAAGCAATAAGGAAATAAATGACATGCTGGCCTTTATTGCAAGGGGATTTGAGTATAAGAGTAAGGAAGTCTTGCTACAGGTCGATGATCAGCCATGATCGTATTGAATGGCGCAGCAGATTCGAGGGGCCGTATGGCCTACCGCTGCTCCTATTTCTTATGTTCTTATGTTCTTATCACACACTGTCATCACTGTGTACACGGAGTTCTATTGATATTGACACTGCCACTGTGGTTAAATTATCACACTGTTATCACCGTGTACACGGAGTTCTATTGATATTGACAGTGCCATTCTGGTTGAATCATCACACTGTTATCACCGTGTACACGGAGTTCTATTGATATTGACAGTGCCATTCTGGGTGAATCATCACACTGTTATCACTGTGTACATGGAGTTCTCTTGTGTTATTAACACTGTCACTGTGGGTGAATTATCACACTGTTATCACTGTGTACATAGAGTTCTATAGTGTTACTGACACTGTCACTGTGGGTGAATTATCACAAAGTTATCACTGTGTACATGGAGTTCTATTGTCTCACTCACACTGTCACTGTGGGTGAATTATCACACTGTTATCACTGTGTACATGGAGTTCTATTCTCTTACTGATACTGTCAATGTGGGTGAATTATCACGCTGTTATCACTGTGTACATGGAGTTCTATTGTGTTACTAACACTGTCACTCTGGGTGAATTATCACACTGTTATCACTGTGTACATGGAGTTCTATTGTGTTACTGACTGTCACTGTGGTTGAATTATCACACTGTTATCTCTGTTTACATGGAGTTCTATTGTGTTACTGATACTGTCACTGTGGTTGAATTATCACACTGTTATCTCTGTTTACATGGAGTTCTATTGTGTTACTGATACTGTCAATGTGTGTGAATTATCACACTGCTATCACTGTGGACATGGAGTTCTATAGTGTTATTGACACTGTCACTGTGGGTGGATTATCACATGGTTATCACTGTGTACATGTAGTTCTATTGTGTTATTGACATTGGCAGTGACTGACTAAGTTCCACAAAGCATTGATTGAGATTATTCACCAATTAAATAATTCCCGACCGAATTTCCTGAATTAATTTATTGTAATGGCATAATTGGGCGTTGGGTTTTTGTCAGAAAACTAAGTAATGCAACAAATGGCCGATATATGAATGAATCTGTTTTTACCCCAAACTCACACAGCACAGCGTTTTTGCTGTCAGACTCTGACTCTCACTGGTTCAGCCCAGTTCCCTCTTCCACATGCGCTGCTGCTGACAGTTCTACAGTGACCACTGCTGAGCCCGGGATTTCTTTCTGCTCCTAACACCTGGTTATGTCCCGCACTGCCCCCATCTTCACTCTTTTCTCCACATTGATTGAGGCATCATAACTGGTGGCATGTCAGGTATCTGAGTCATGAAGTTTTAAGTTCAATATCCACTCAAATGCTAGGCCGATCCTTTATCCCGATAGCACTGTGCAGTACTGAGCAAGTGCTGCATTGTAGGAGGTGCCTTTCACCGACTGAGACCTCATCCTCTGCCAGTTCCGGTGGTTCTGATGGACACCGAAGATCCCAGGTGACTGTCAGAAGAAGAGCTCGGAATTTTCTCTGTGTACTCGCGTCATCACCTCCGCAAAGTCAGAAACAACAATTATCCATCCGCCCTTCCTGTTTGCTAATCTTTTGGCGTAAGTTGATAGCTGAATTTTCCAAAAGTGAAAAATTTTATGTAATTCATCGGATGAGGGTGTATTGGGTTCTCCGCAGGACCTAATCCATTTAAATGCATTTTGTCCTATTATCTTGTTACTTTCCACTTTCATTGTCGGTTTCATATTTACCTTCTTAAACAGCTTCTCTACTGCGTTACTGATATGTTATTTTTTGTCTATTTGATGTTCCTCAGTTAGTTTCACGATGTTTCCGATTCTCTCCTTATCTCCATTAGGATTCATTACATTATTTTACCTGTCAATGTCAGTGGTCTGTCTTATTTCGAACCTGCAGGATTATTTTAATCAAAGAAGCCAGTGCCCACAGCGTAAGCGATCTGTTTCCAACTCAGGATCAATTGTCAAAGCTGTAAATTTCACACTGAATCCTGTCAAACGGATGGATTTGCTGTGAGTTGGACCAGTAATTTTCGTGTTCTCACTCTCACAGTCATTCACTCTCTCTCCCTCTCACACACTCATTCAATCTATCTCCCTCTCGCACACACATTCACTCGCTCTCCCTCTCTCTCACAGAAATCCACTCTCTCCCTTTCTCTCACGTGCATTCATTCTCTTTCCCTCTCTCACACAGATGCACTCCCTCTCCCTCACAAACATTCACTCTCTCTCCCTCTCTCTCACACACATTCAATCTCTCTTCCTCTCACACACATTCGCTCTCTCGCACATATTCATTCTCTCTCGCTCTCTCTCACAGAAATCCACTCTCTCCATCTCTCTCACATACATTCACTCTCTCTCTCTCTCTCTCCCACACATTCACTCTCTCTCCCTCTCTCTCACACACATTCACTCTCTCCCTCTCTCACACACATTCACTCTCTATTCCACTCTCTCACACACATTCACTCCCTCTCCCTCTCACTCACACACATTCACTCTCTCTCCCTCTCTCTCACATACATGCATTCTCTCTCCCTCTCCCTCGCACACATTCACTCTCTCTCCCTCTCTCACTCACACATTCACGTTCGCTCCCCTCTCTCTCACACACATTCACTCTCTCTCTCACATGCACACTTTCACTCACTCTCCCTCACTCTCACACACATACACTTTCTCTCCCTTTCTCTCAAACACATTCACTCTCTCTCCCTCTCTCACACACATTCACTCCCTCTTCCTCTCTCTCAGAAACATTCATTCTCTCTCCCTCTATCTCACACATTCACACTCTCTCCCTCTTTCTCTCACACACATTGACTCTCTCTCCCTCTCACACACAATGGCCCAGAAATTTGGGTCAGAGGCTTCCCGCGGGTGCAAGCCTCCAACCTGCACTTACCTTGCGCGCTGGCCGTTGAGCTGTGGGACCCAATGGAATTCCAATCCTGGGCCTCCTCCAACTGACGGCGCGCAGTGCTTGCTTATCCCAGGGGCGCAGTTAGTTTGAAGTGTCCCCTGGGATCACATGGGCCATGGCGAGCCAATGGTAGCAGGGAATGCTTCATCCATAAAATTGACAGAAAGAGCTGTCAAACCTATAAATACTATAAGCACCAAAACATAACTAAAACTTCAAATAATTATTTTTTTAAATCACATTTTTTAAATAACTATAAGTTACATGAAATAACTATTTTAAACAATAATTTAAATTTTTGAAAATATTAATTACATTTTCGAATGGGGCTAAACATAAACTTACTTTTCTTTAAAGTATTTAAAAATAATAAACCTGTGGAAATAATGTTTTAATTTTAATTAACTCACCACTTACCTTGTTAAAAGCAAACCTTCTGCCTGCTTTTTAAAAGTATAACTGCTGGAGGCTTACCCTCCCAGAGAACCCTGCAAAAAAAATGTAAGTTCGATGCGCACGCACTGCCTCACCAGCGCACGCATTCCACTTGTCAACCCCTTCTTTCAAGGGAATGGAATTCCGGTTTCCTGCGCATGTGCTGTGCATGCACGAAACCGACACTTTCGTTGGGCCTACGCATGAGTACCCAGTGCGTGCTCATGCGTAGGGACCCGAATTTCTGGGCCAGTCACTCTCTCTTCCTCTCTCTCACGCACATTCACACTCCCTCCCTCTCTATCACACACATTCACTCTCTCTCCTTCTCTCACACACTCCGCTCTCACTCTGTTACAGCTAACTTGGCAGTGATTGTGATCCTGTCCCGAGGAAGGTGCAGTCTCTCCAGATGTTTCATTCGGCACCTAGTGTCCATGGCAGTGACGGATCTCCTGGTCATTATCACCAGTGTGATATTAGACGGGATTGCTGTTATTAATTTTCCATCAGTTTCCTGTCCCTCACGCGGATCTGTAGTACCCATGTTGCTCTATTCTATGCAGTCATAGATAGTGCTGTCTGGTTAACGGTCGCTTTCACCTTTGATCGATTTGTGGCCATTTGTTGCCAGAAGCTGAAAACAAAATTTTGCACCGAGCAAACGGTGGCAGTGGTTATAGGAACAGTCTGTGACCTCAGCTGTTTCAAAAATACATTCATGTATTTTTCATATGCAACTTTGTACACAACTAAAAACATACCCTGGTTCTGCAACATAATATTAATATATTATACCTCAACTGCATGGATCGCATTTGACTGGATTCACCACATTTTAACCCCATGTCTCCCATTCATTCTGAGTTTGCTGCTCAATGCTTTGACCATCAGCCACATTCTAGCGGCCAGTGGAGCCCGCAGGAGACTCTGGGCCCGGAGTAATGGGGAGAATCGGAGTGACCCAGAGATGGAGAGTCAGAGAAAGTCCATCATTTTACTCTTCACCATCTCGGGAAGTTTTATCTAACTGTGGTTGACGTATGTTATCTATTTTTTCTATGTCCGATTTACAAACAATAATTATTTCTCAGGTTCCAATATCAATGAATCAACTTTTATTCTGGAGGAAATCGGATTTATGCTTCAGTTATTGAGTTCCTGCATCAACCCATTCATTTATGCAGGGACCCTGAGTAAATTCAGAGAGGAGTTAAAGAATGGGGTGAAATATCCACTGAGTCTAATTGTTAAATTATTTAAATGATGTAAATAGTAGAGTACAGCATGAATTGTACCTTATATTCCATGCTGTGCTCTTCTTGTCCGTGTCAGACAGGGCCTCCCCTACCAGATATACAGTCACTCACTCTAAGATCCTTGCCCAATGTGAATTTAAGAATATTTGAGGAACACTGCATCAGCACACAATTCAGTGTTGTAATCCGTTCTCAGTTAGTTTCCAGTTCTCTTGTCGGTGCTGACCCAGGCCTGGTACATTCCCACCAGCCCCGAGTCCCCTGGAGTATCTCTACATTCATGTGGTGTCCGACCTATGATCAGAGATTGGATATCAAGTTTAACTGTTTAATGAAGGGACCCAATGTCCCTCCTGGGAATAGTTTGGATCTTGAGGTTCGGATACACTCTGAAATGGGAGCATGCACTGTCTCCATGCATTGTTCTCCGCTCACTGGGCCCCGCCCCACAGCCACACTCCTGTGTCCAGAAACAGAGGAACAGAGGAACTGCTGGAGGATAAAGACAAACGATCATCCAGGTCACTTTCTATTCTTTTCAGTGGCCAATTGTGACGACTCCCCCAGTCATTAATCAACATAAAATAAATCTAACTAACTCTGTAAACGGGCAAAACAATAATCACCAAAATCATACAAATTGGGAGCATATCAAATTAAATGAGAATATCATCTTCACTATCGTTTATACACTCCAGTCTAGAGCACTTTCTACCAGCCTGGTAGTCCCCCGATACAATGATAATGTAGTTGTTGCATAGTCACAGAAATTAATCTCTATCAATTAGTCGACAACAGAACCAGATATGAGGTGAGGAAAACCCCAGTGGTGGAGAGATTTAGGAACCATAGAACCACAGTCACCTGTTCCTCCCAAGCACGCTGCACTTACCACATGTCATGTCTTTAATTACACACATATTGTGTCCCCAAATGTTATAACAGAAATGAAATCTGTCTAATTTGCATTTGCAGGAATCAACAGTAACTGCTTCTGCCGTCTCCCTTGGCAGCCTGTCCCATAGATTGACCACTCACTCACTGAAATGCTGTTTCAGCAGATTGGATTTGTATTGAACCCCTTCAAGCACAGGCCGTGTCCTCTGGTTCTACTGTCTGGACAAGGGGAGATATCTTGTCGTGATCTACATTATCCGGTCCCTTTACAGTGCTAAAAACAGCAATCATATCACCTCTCAGCCTTCTCTTATCCAGTGAGAACTTGCTCACTTTACACAATCGCTCATCACGATACAATCCCTCCATCCCCTCAATGATTCTGCTCACTCTCCTCTGTGTCCGTTCAACAGCTGCAGTATCCTGTGGTGTCCAGAACTCTATACAGTAATCTGAGTGCGGTAGCACCAAAGATTTATAAAGATTTTTTTATTCGTTCGTAGGATGTGGGCGTCACTGGCAAGTCAGAATTACCTTACCAAGTCAATTTATTAAATATATTCAAGAAGGAGTTAGAAATATTTCTTAAGGCTAAAGGGATCAAGGGATATTGGGAGAAGGCAGGGACAGGGTACTGAGTTTGGATGATCAGCCATAATCTCATTGAATGGCGGAGCAGGCTCGAGGGGCCGAATGGCCTACTCCTGCTCCTATCCTCCATGTTTCTATGTTTCTATGTTACCGTACTGTCCCGGCTCAATGTTGAACTTCTAACACATCCCAACGTCTGATGTGCTTTACAACAACAACTTGTGTTTAAATAGAGCCTTTAACGTAGTAACTCTTCCCAAGGCGCTTCACATGAGTATTATCAAACAAAATTAGACACCGAGCCACATATTAGGGCAAATGACCAAAGGCTTGAACAAAGAGGTAGATTATAAGGAGCGTCTTAAAGGAGGAAAGAGAGGTGGAGAGGTTTCGGGAGGGAATTCCAGAGCTTAGAGCCTCGGCAGCTGAAGGCATGGCCATCAATGGTGCAGCGATTATAATCAGGGATAAGAACATAAGAACATAAGAAATAGGAGCAGGAGTAGGCCAATTGGCCCCTCGAGCCTGCTCCGCCATTCAATAAGATCATGGCTGATCTGATCCAAACCGCCAATCCACTATGAAAGGACTATCTCCTGAATCTAACAGCATTAGACACACGAAAACAGGAGCAGGATCAGGCTACACGGCCCCTGGGCCCGCTCCGCTACCCACAGGGCCATGACCTATCCGAACCTAGACCCATGTCCAAATTCCTGCCCGCTCCCCGTAACCCTTAATTCCCTTTTCTACTAGGAAACTGTCTATTTCTGTTTTAAATTTATTTAATGATGTAGCTTCGGCAGCTTTTTGGGGCAGCATATTCCATGGACCTACCACCCTCTGAGTGAAGTAGTTCCTCCTCATCTCAGTTTTGAAAGAGCAGCCCCTTATTCTAAGACTATGCCCCCGAGTTCTAGTTCCAGTTTGCTTCAGATAAGGTGGATGCAAGAAGAATTTGTAACTGGTTCAGTACTTGATGAATTCAACAATGTACATATGTCCCAGTATGTTATTTTATTCAGAGCTTTACCCACCTGTATCTCTCACGGGGGGCTGAGTGTGTGTGACGGTGTTTAATGACACCAAACGCTGGAGTTTCAGGCTATGTTATTATCCTTGCTCCAAACGCATTCTACCTACTTGTAAGCTCATTCTTGTCCGAATTATCACACTGTTATGAATGTGAACATGGAGTTCCACATTGTGAATGTAGAATTGCACCCAGCCAGAGTCAACACCTTCAGGGGAGGAGAGGGAGGGGAACCAGCGAGTGTGGAACTGAACCGAGCCAGAGTCAGCACCTTCAGGGGAGGAGACGGAGGGGAACCAACGAGTGTGGAACTGAACCGAGCCAGAGTCAGCTCCTTCAGGGGAGGAGACGGAGGGGAATCAGTGAGTGTAGAACTGAACCGAGCCAGAGTCAGCACCTTCAGGGGAGGAGACGGAGGGGAACCAATGCGTGCAGAACTGAACCCAGCCAGAGTCAGCACCTTCAGCGGAGGAGAGGGAGGGGAATCAGTGGGTGTAGAACTGCACCGAGCCTGAGTCAGCACTTCACTGGAGGAGACGGAGGGGAATCAGTGAGTGTAGAACTGAACCCAGCCAGAGACAGCACCTTCAGCGGAGGAGAGGGGGGGGGGTGGAATCAGTGAGTGTAGAACTGAACCCAGTCAGAGTCAGCACCTTCAGGGGTGGAGAGGTAGGGGAACCAGTGAGTGTAGAACTGCACCCAGTCAGAGTCAGTACCTTCAGAGGAGGAGAGTGAGGGGCAGCAGTGAGTGTCGAACTGAACCCAGCCAGAGCCAGCACCTTCAGGAGAGGAGAAGGAGGGGAAGCAATGCGTGTCAAATGGAACCCAGCCAGAGTCAGGGACTTCAGGGGAAGAGAGGGAGGGGAATAAGTGAGTGTAGAACTGATCAAATTCAGACGTACCACCTTCACGGGAGGAGAGGGAGGGGAACTACTGAGTTTCGAATAAAACCCAGCCAAAGCAGCGCCTTCAGGAGAGGAGAGGCAGGGGTCCCATTGAGTGTAGAACTGATCTCAGCCAGAGTCAGCACCTTCAGGGAAGGAGAGGCAGGAGAACCAGTGAGCGTAAAGCTGAAGCCTGCCAGAGACAGCACGTTCAGGAAAGGAGAGGCAGGAGAACCAGTGAGCGTAGAACTGAAGCCTGCCTGAGACAGCACCTTCAGGAAAGGAGAGGGAGGGCAAGCAGTGAGTGTAGAACTGAACCCACCCAGAGTCTGAATCTTCAGGGGTGGAGAGAGAGGGGAACCAGTGAGTGAACTGAACCCATCCAGATTCAGCATGTTCAGGGGTGGAGAGGGAGGGGAACCAGTGAGTGTAGGACTGAAACCAACCACGGACGATTGAAGAATTTAGAAACATAGAAACATAGAAGATAAGAGGAGGAGTAGGCCATTCGGCCCTTCGAGCCTGCTCCGCCATTCAACGAGATCATGGCTGATCATCCAAACCCTAGCACCCGGTCCCTACACCGACAGCCATCCCACCCAAGCCCTATCCCCGTAACCCCGTAACCCCACGTATTTAATTCCCCCTAACACTAAGGGTCAATTTTTATCATGGCCAATCAACCTAACCAGCACATCTTTGGACTGTGGGAGGAAACCGGAGCACCCGGAGAAAACCCACGCAAACACGGGGAGAATGTGCAAACTCCACACAGACAGACACCCGAGGCCGGATTTGAACCCGGGTCCCTGGTGCTGTGAGGCAACAGTGCTAATTTGATTGGGTAGATAGCGAGAAAATATTTTTTAGGTTGTGGAGTCCAGGGCAACGGGGCTTATATTAGAATTAGAGTTTGGCCGTTCAGGGGTGATGCCAGAAACCACTTCTTCTCACAAAGTGTACTTAAAATCAGGAACTCTCTACTACCCTCCACATTGTTTACGATATTTTGAAGTTTTGTTTCATCTGCACATTTTGAAATTATAGCTCCTCGGTACAGGTCATGAATATATATCAAAAAGCACAGTGTTCCCCTGCGAGACTCCACTGTATAATTTCCTCTCGTCTGAACAAACACGTTCACCACAACTCTCTGCTTTCTGTCCCTTACCAATGATGTAAGCATCCCGGCCCTGCCTCATTAACCATTAATCATTTTGCTCACATGTCTATTACATGGCACTTTATCAAATAACTTTTGAAAGTCCATATACGCATTAACATGACTACCTCCACCAACCATCTGTTATTTCATCGAAGTACTCAATCAAGTTCGTCAGATACGATTTACCTTTTACAAATCCCTGTCGGCTGTCATTTATTAACCCATGATCTTCCAGCTGACAATTAATGTCCCGGATTTTGCTCACTTCAACTTTTCCTGTCACCGATATTAGACTGACTGGCATGTACTTACCATATTTATCCCTCTCCCCTGTATTGAACAGGGTGTAACATTTGGAACCCTCCTGTCTTCTGGCAGCTCTCCTGTATCCTAGGAAGGATGAAAAATTGCGGCTAGGGCCTCCGCCAGTTCCATGCTTACTGCTCTCAACAACCTGGGATGAATCCCATCTGGACCAGTTGACCATTCTACTGTGATCGCTGCCAACCTATTCATCTATTTTATCATATCCAATTTCTCCACCCTCCTCCTTTACCGTGATATTTGCAGATTTCTCCTTTTTTGTGAAGACAGAGTCAAATCAATCACATATTGACTGAATTCAATATAAAAATTTAATGAATTTACATTATAAGTCAATGAGTGGGTGACAAAACATTATAATCAATTGTACAATTGTCCAGTATTATTAATGAATTTTGCTTTCCACCAACAAATATACACACCTCCCTAGTGATTGCACCTTGATGTGCTAGGAGGGCTTGTGTGCTATCCTGACCCTGAAATCTATGCAGCCATGAGTAGAATGAAAGAAATAAAGCATTTAAAGACTTGTTAGAAAATAGCACAGAATTAAGGTGGATTCAATAGCAAAACGCATTTCTGCAGATAAAGGACGAGAGAGCCGTATATCCAAGATTACTGACGACACTGTTAGATGGCACAGTATATAGCGTAGATGGATTCAATGAAAACGCAAGCCTGGAGTGTAAAAAGGGCATAAAGATGGCAGAGAAAAATTTCGAGTTGAATATAGCAGCAGAAGGGAAGGTCAATAATTTGGTTTTTTTTGTTGCGTTAAGAGAAAATTTGAATCGATGGACGAAGTGGGGGCACTGGAAGTGTGATTGGGTGAGGGCCTGATAACTGATTCTACA